>NC_084612.1:75186600-75236600 GCF_033978795.1 Nerophis ophidion
TCCTGCTAGACACCGACCTCTATTTAATAATACAACTTTAACATTTGACAACCAAATAATAAAACAAGGTGACTCTGTAAAAAATCTGGGTATTATCTTCGACCCAACTCTCTCCTTTGAGGCACACATTAAAAGCGTTACTAAAACGGCCTTCTTTCATCTCCGTAATATCGCTAAAATTCGCTCCATTTTGTCCACTAAAGACGCCGAGATCATTATCCATGCGTTTGTTACGTCTCGTCTCGATTACTGTAACGTATTATTTTCGGGTCTCCCAATGTCTAGCATTAAAAGATTACAGTTGGTACAAAATGCGGCTGCTAGACTTTTGACAAGAACAAGAAAGTTTGATCATATTACGCCTGTACTGGCTCACCTGCACTGGCTTCCTGTGCACTTAAGATGTGACTTTAAGGTTTTACTACTTACGTATAAAATACTACACGGTCTAGCTCCAGCCTATCTTGCCGATTGTATTGTACCGTATGTCCCGGCAAGAAATCTGCGTTCAAAAGACTCCGGCTTATTAGTGATTCCTAGAGCTCAAAAAAAGTCTGCGGGCTATAGAGCGTTTTCCGTTCGGGCTCCAGTACTCTGGAATGCCCTCCCGGTAACAGTTCGAGATGCTACCTCAGTAGAAGCATTTAAGTCTCATCTTAAAACTCATCTGTATACTCTAGCCTTTAAATAGACCTCCTTTTTAGACCAGTTGATCTGCCGCTTCTTTTCTTTCTCCTATGTCCCCCCCTCCCTTGTGGAGGGGGTCCGGTCCGATGACCATGGATGAAGTACTGGCTGTCCAGAGTCGAGACCCAGGATGGACCGCTCGTCGGGACCCAGGATGGACCGCTCGCCTGTATCGGTTGGGGACATCTCTACGCTGCTGATCCGCTCGAGATGGTTTCCTGTGGACGGGACTCTCGCTGCTGTCTTGGAGCCACTGTGGATTGAACTTTCGCAGTATCATGTTGGACCCGCTCGACATCCATTGCTTTCGGTCCCCTAGAGGGGGGGGGTTGCCCACATCTGAGGTCCTCTCCAAGGTTTCTCATAGTCAGCATTGTCGCTGGCGTCCCACTGAATGTGAATTCTCCCTGCCCACTGGGTGTGAGTTTTCCTTGCCCTTTTGTGGGTTCTTCCGAGGATGTTGTAGTCGTAATGATTTGTGCAGTCCTTTGAGACATTTGTGATTTGGGGCTATATAAATAAACATTGATTGATTGATTGATTGATACATACATATATATATATATATATATATATATACATACATATATATATATATATATATATATATATACATACATACATATATATATATATATATATATATATATATATATATACATACATATATATATATATATATATATATATATATATATATATACATACATATATATATATATATATACTTTAAATTTTTGATTGTACAGTGTGCGGCCCTCAGTGGAAACAGTTTGGACAATCCTGCACTAATTAAATTCTAATATTACTACCATTTTAATTATATTTTCATCTTTGTTTGTATCTCTTCTTTTTCCTTAAAGCTGTAAAAGCTATTACTGTGTACTTTTATTTTATGAATACATTTCTTTAATTGTGCTCACCAGCTACCTTAATACATTACGTATTCTAACTTATCCAATTTTATGTACATTCTATTTATTTTAATATTATTTATCTCTTGTAATTTTTTTTTAAATCTTAATTTCTTTGTTTTTCTTTAACATTGCATGAGCAATATATTGTCTTTCTTTTTTACCCGTAATAATTTATTTCCTTCACCACTGCATAATCTACTGTATCCGTTGCATTCTTCATTTAGAAAAAGGAGCCACTCGAAACAGGAAGAAAACAAACTTCAAATGAGAAAATGTGAGCATGCAAAATACAGCATTGTCACTGTCAACATGTGAAAGTTCCAATCTGAATGAATTATCAGGGTTAAACATCTTCCTATTCCTTTTAGATTGTGCAAAATGTAACCATGTCCTTTTTAAACCATGATTCATAATTATCATGCGTCCAATCACAAAAGTGAGTCCTGGGAAAGAGATTATGATTCACATATCCTTTGAGGGGAAAAAACATGTTGCATGATTGTCAACTCTTTCCTAATCTCAGCACCTTTGTATTAATTCATGATCAACCGACTGAATCCAAACATCTGAAGCCACCGATCCGAAGCGCGGATGAGGTAAAAGTCCGCTGAAAAATAGAACTTGTTCAGGACTTGACTGTGAACACCAGATGAATCACTCATATTGTGTGTATAATACACACAATATGAGTGTGGACATGTCAAGAGCGATGATAATCAGTTTGTGACGCGACTGCAGGAATGTCCATATGGAGATGGCGGCAAGGAGGCGGAGAATGCGGCCGAGCGGAGAGGCAGGGCGTGCCGGGAGCGCCGCCGAAATGATGTGCAGGTGTGTGGATCGCGCACCAGTACACAATTAACTTATCTCCTCACAATGTATAAAAGGGGAGAAGGAGGAGAGATCGGGGCAGAAGGAGGAGGAGAGCCCGCAGCAGCGACCGAGGAACGGACACAAAGAGCAGACGAGGACGACGACGGCGGCTGAGAAGCGGACCGTGAGCGAGCAGAAGGAGAGGAGCAGCTGAAAAGCGATCCGACCTGAAGACAAAGCTTTATTTGAAAAAATAAAAGACTCGAACCTGCTCAAAAGCAATGTCCTTCCTGAGTGGTCCATGGAACCCGAGCGGCGACGGAAAAAGTCGTTCACAGTCCACCAGAGCTGTTGCCTGTGAATCGAATGTTCATTTCTCTACCATAAACCGTCTCCAAAGGTATTTCAGAGAATTTAGCAGGACATCCAACCGGCCTCAGAACTGCAGACATACTTGCCAACCCTCCCGATTTTCCCGGGAGACTCCCGAATTTCAGTGCCCCTGACGAAAATCTCCCGGGGCAACCATTCTCCCAATTTTATTATTGGGTGCGTGCCTTAAAGGCACTGCCTTTAGCGTCCTCTATCACCTGAAAAGGAGACTATTACTGTATTTCCTTGAATTGCCGCCGGGGGGTATATAGTATGCGCCTGCCTAGAATTACTGCCGGGTCAAACTCGTTTCGCAAAATAATTAGCGCATGTTTAGCATTACCGCCGGCTCAAGATTAACGCCGGTTCAAACTCGTTGCGCAAAATATCATTTTTATTAGCGCATGTCTAGAATTTCCGCCGGGTCAAACTCGTTCCGCAAAATAATTAGCATATGCCTAGAATTTCCGCAGGGTCAAACTCGTCACGTCACGAGTGACACTTCACCTGTCATCATTTTCAAAATGGAGGAGGCTGACTTCAATAATTTGAAATCGCATACAGCGAAGAAGATTAAGAGCTATTCAGTAGGATTTAAGGTCCAAGCTATTGAATATGCTAAAAATAACAGTAAGCAGCTATGTTTTATTAATATACCGTAGCTGCGTGTGTCAAATATGAGTCATTAAATGACTCCTGCCTCCTGGTGGTAGAGGGCGCTAGTGATCCTTCTTGCGACTACTCGGCTGCAGAAGAAGTGACAACAAGCAGCAAGAGTGAGCAGCGATCATTTATTTTTTCCTCTCGCTTGCACTTTTAACATGGAGGATTACATATCTAAAATAAAACAGTTTTCTAAACTGGACTTTCAATGGAAGCAGGAGGTAATAAAGGAAGATCTCCATCGAGACAGAGAGACTTTTAAAACTGAAGAAAGATAAGGAAGACTTCTATAAACAAGTTATCGATGCTTTTGATCAGAAGGAGCTGCGCATGGACTTCATTTATAAGTAAAGGTAAGACCATTATAAAGTTTTTTTATCAAATGTGCTTTTCATGATGGTATCCTTACATCACACTCAAATGTATAAGCACAGGTTTAAATTTAGCGCAAGTCTTTGGTAAACGCCAGAGTGAGAAGAGGTTTTAAAATAATTAGCGCATGCTTGCTTTTACCGCATGCCTTTGGTAAGTGCCGGAGTGAGGTTTTAAATTAATTAGCGCCCCGGCGGCAATTCAAGGAAATACGGTGTATAGTCTCCGTTATCCAAAGGTTTTATTTGATGTGAGACACCCTTAAACACGTGGAGACCCCCATAAGCTTAGGTTAAGAATCAAACCTTGATCAAAGTTCGGGGAAATGGTGTTAAAACATGGAGTTTACATTGCAGATTGTAGTGCAAAAGCCTGAAACTCCCAAGAGGTTGACGTCGCTATCAAATATTGAATTTGATTAGCATTTTTCATCTGATGTTCTACGAAACCCAAAACCGGTGAAGTTCTCACATTGTGTGAATGGTAAACAAAAACAAAATACAATGATTCGCAAATCCTTTCCAACCTATATTCAATTGAATGGACTGCAAAGACAAGATATTTAAATTTCGAACTGGTAAACGTTGTTATTTTTGGCAAATATTAGCTCATTTGGAATTTGATGCCTGCGACGTGTTTCAAAAAAAAGTTGGCACGAGTGGCAAAAAAGACTGAGAAAGTTGAGGAATGCTCATCCAACACTTATTTGGAACATCCCCCAGGTCAGGGGTCGGGAACCTTTTTGGCAGAGAGAGCCAAAAAGCCAAATATTTTCAAATGTATTTCTGTAAGAGCCATATAATATTTTTTTTAACACTGAACACAACTAAACGTGTGCATTTTTAAGTAAGACCTACATTTCTAGAGTATAATAGGTCTCTTATTCTTTGTAATAACATTGTTATTCTGAAGATAACTGTGGAGGGGCGTGGCCTGCGGGCCTGCAGCGAAGCAGGGTGTGCCAGGACCGGCCTCGAAATCAGCGACAGGTGCGTAGATGGCCTACCTGGGCCTTGTTATCTAATCACCTGTCGCTCTGTTATTAACAGCGGCCAGGAGGAGAAACGGGGTTGGAGTTGGAGCTGGAGCCAGAGCGAGAACGAAAGAGAAAAAGACAATTGCTGGAAAGCAACTGAGAGACTTACTGAAAAATAAAACAATATTGTAACCTTGAAACAGGCTCTCATGTCGGCGAGCCTCACACTAACCAATAATAAATAAATAACTTCTTACCATTAACGCAACTTCTTGGACCAAAAAAAAAGGATGCAATTGTTTTGTATTTTGAACATTATTTTTAACACTGTGAGCCAGATGCAGTCATCAAAAGGTTCCCTACCCCTGCCACAGGTGAACAGGCTAATTGGGAACAGGTGGGTGCCATGATTGGGTATAAAAGCAGCTTCCGTGAAACGCTCAGTCATTCACAAACAAGGATGGGGCGAGGGTCAACACTTTGTGAACAAATGTGTGAGCAAATTGTCGAACAGTTTAAAAACTACATTTCTCAACCAGCTATTCCAAGGAATTTGGGGATTTCACCATCTACGCTCCATAATATCATCAAAAAGTTCAGAGAAGGTTTTGGAGCGACATACACTGCCATATAAGCAACGTCTTTTTCATGGACGCCCCTGCTTATTGGAGCAAGACGACGCCAAGCCATGCGTTAAAACAGCGCGGCTTCGAAGTAAAAGAGTGCAGGTAATAGACTGGCCTGCATGTAGTCCAGACCTGTCTGTTGAACCACTTAAAGGGGAACATTATCAGCAGACCTATGTAAGCGTCAATATATACCTTGATGCTGCAGAAAAAAGACCATTTATTTTTTTTAACCGATTTCCGAACTCTAAATGGGTGAATTTGGGCGAATTAAACGCCTTTCTGTTTATCGCGCTGGAGGCGATGACGTCAGAATGTGACGTCGCCGAGGTAACACACCCACCATTTTCATTTTCAACACATTACAAACACCGGGTCTCAGCTCTGTTATTTTCCGTTTTTTCGACTATTTTTCGGAACTTTGGAGACATCATGCCTGGTGGGTGTGTTGTCGGAGGGTGTAACAACACTAACAGGGAGGGATTCAAGTGGCACCACTGGCCCGAAGATGCCAAAGTGTCTGCCGCCAGACCCCCATTGAATGTGCCAAAGTGTCTCCACATTTGACCGGCGATGCTAAGACAGACATGGCACAGAGATGTATGGATAACCTGCAGATGCATTTGCAACGATAAAGTCAACGAAATCACAAAGGTGAGTTTTGTTGATGTTGACTTATGTGCTAATCAGACATATTTGGTCGCGGCGTGACTGCCAGCTAATCGATGCTAACATGTTACGCTAATCGACGCTAACATGCTATTTACCGGCGGTGCTAAAGCAGACATGGCTCAGAGATGTATGGATAACCTGCAGATGCATTTGCAATGATAAAGTCAACGAAATCAAAAAGGTGAGTTTTGTTGATGTTGACTGCCAACTAATCGATGCTAACATGCTACACTAATCGATGCTAACATGCTAATTACCGGCGATGCTAAGACAGACATGGCACAGAGATGTATGGATAACCTGCAGATGCATTTGCAACGACAAAGTCAACTAAATCACAAAGGTGAGTTTGTTGATGTTGACTTATGTGCTAATCAGACATATTTGGTCGCGGCGTGACTGCCAGCTAATCGATGCTAACATGCTACGCTAATCGACGCTAACATGCTATTTACCGGCGGTGCTAAAGCACACATGGGACAGAGATGTATGGATAACCTGCAGATGCATTTGCAATGATAAAGTCAACGAAATCAAAAAGGTGAGTTTTGTTGATGTTGACTGCCAACTAATCGATGCTAACATGCTACACTAATCGATGCTAACATGCTAATTACCGGCGGTGCTCAAGCAGACATGGCACAGAGATGTATGGATAACCTGCAGATGCATTTGCAACGATAGTCAACGAAATCACAAAGGTGAGTTTTGTTGATGTTGACTGCCAGCTAATCGATGCTAACATGCTATTTAATTGGATAGGTTGATTGGCAACACTAAATGGTCCCTAGTGTGTGAATGTTGTCTGTCTGTGTTGGCCCTGCGATGAGGTGGTGACTTGTCCAGGGTGTACCCCGCCTTCCGCCCGATTGTAGCTGAGATAGGCGCCAGCGCCCCCCGTGACCCCGAAAGGGAATAAGCGGTAGAAAATGGATGGATGGATGGATTATATAATTCACTTCACTTCACTTAAATTGTAAGTTAATGATTATTTGCCCCAAAAAAATATGTTTGTCAGTTCCAACATCAAATAGCTTGTCTTTGCAGTGAATTCAATTCAATATGTGAATTGTGAAGTGAATTATATTTATATAGCGCTTTTCTCTAGTGACTCAAAGCGCTTTACATAGTGAAACCCAATATCTAAGTTACATTTAAAGCAGTGTGGGTGGCACTGGGAGCAGGTGGGTAAAGTGTCTTGCCCAAGGACACAACGGCAGTGGCTAGGATGGCGGAAGCGGGAATCGAACCTGCAACCCTCAAGTTGCTGGCACGGCCGCTCAACCAACCGAGCTAAACCGCTCAATATAAGTTGAAAAGGATTTTTTCCCCATCAGTGTATTCTGTTTTTATTTACCATTTACACAATGTGCCAACTTTACTGGTTTTGAGTTTTGTACTTAATGCGCACACACACACACACACACACACACACACACACACACACACACACACACACACACACACACACACACACACTTAAAGAGCTTCCCACATCAACACTTCCACTTGGAAGTGACCGAAACAGAAGCTGGAAGTTTACTCTGCTCCATTTCCTGGAGCAAAAGAGAAGGATGAGGATGGAGGTGAGATTTAGGAGAAACATCATGAAGCCGCAAGAAAGACAAGGAAAAAAAAAACAACGCTTTTTGTAACCGTCAGTTGGTCTTTGTTGGTGAAACGTAGCGCGGGGAAAAGGCCGCCATCTTTACCTGAGCCCCCTCTTGCTCCACATTCACACACCAACACACCATCCCCGTCTATTCATAGGGTCTTCAAAACAGGAAGGACTTCCTGCAGCTCATTTTAGGAAAAACAAGCAGCTGAAACAATCAAACGGGGTCCAGAGCTTCGGTCAAGTCAGTGTGACGGTAAAGAAAAAAAAAATGTTTAAACCACAAAACATACAGTAAAAAACGGATAATGTTTCCTATGAAAACATGCACTTAGTGATCATAACCTGAATAAATGGTGGCTGCATCTTTGAGCATCATGTTCACTTTTGATTGATTGATTGACACTTTTATTAGTAGATTGCACAGTACAGTACATATTATTAGTAGATTGCACAGTACAGTACATATTCTGTACAACTGACCACTAAATGGTAACACCACAATAAGTTTTTCAACTTGTTTAAGTCGGGGTCCACGTTAATCAAGTCATGGTACAAATATATACTTTTAGCATAATGCCGACATCACGCAAGTTAATCATCAATTATTTACATTATTTATAATCCGGGGGGGTGACATGTAGATGGGGGGGTTAGGTTTGGTTGATATTATAAATAAATAATAAATAAATGAGTTGTACTTGTATAGCGCTTTTCTACCTTCAAGGTACTCAAAGCGCTTTGACACTACTTCCACATTCACACACACATTCACACACTGATGGAGGGAGCTGCCATGCAAGGCGCCAACCAGCACCCATCAGGAGCAAGGGTGAAGTCAATCAATCAATGAATGTTTATTTATATAGCCCCAAATCACAAATGTCTCAAAGGACTGCACAAATCATTACGACTACAACATCCTCGGAAGATGTGTCTTGCTCAGGACGTGACGAGGTTGGTACTAGGTGGGGATTGAACCAGGGACCCTCGGGTTGCGCACGGCCATTCGTAAGAGTTTGATTTCAAAGTGTGCTACTGACAAAAAAACAAATAAATGAAAAAAATCAAGACTATGGTCTTCTAATTGGCTCTTATTAAAGCATACTTCCATTGGTGAAGAAGCTCCGAATACTAATAGGCTCAGCGTTAAACAAGTTAATTGGCTGTGTGCAGAAAAGAAGTTTGTTGAAATGTCAGCAACACACAGAAAAAAATGGATTTCCCAGCTCCGACATCACATCCACCAGCACTCTGTTCATGGAATTTAGGACAGGAAATGTTTGAAATTCATCGACGCCCCTTGTAAATAAATAAATATATACAGTAAATCCATATATATGAAGAGTTCATACGCAAAAACCGATAAACGCCATTTTGATCAAGTTTAGCCCAGCCTGGGTAATATATAGTCCGCCACTTCTATTGTCCATCCATCCATCCATCATCTTCCGCTTATCCGAGGTCGGGTCACGGGGGCAGCAGCCTAAGCAGGGAAGCCCAGACTTCCCTCTCCCCAGCCACTTCGTCTAGCTCTTCCCGGGGGATCCCAAGGCGTTCCCAGGCCAGCCGGGAGACATAGTCTTCCCAATGTGTCCTGGGTCTTCCCCGTGGCCTCCTACCGATCGGACGTGCCCTAAACACCTCCCTAGGGAGGCGTTCGGGTGGCATCCTGACCAGATGCCCGAACCACCTCATCTGGCTCCTCTCGATGTGAAGGAGCAGCGGCTTTACTTTGAGTTCCTCCCGGATGGCAGAGCTTCTCACCCTATCTCTAAGGGAGAGACCCAAGCTTCTCACCCTATCTCTAAGGGAGAGACCCAAGCTTCTCACCCTATCTCTAAGGGAGAGACCCAAGCTTTTCACCCTATCTCTAAGGGAGAGACCCAAGCTTCTCACCCTATCTCTAAGGGAGAGACCCAAGCTTCTCACCCTATCTCTAAGGGAGAGACCCAAGCTTCTCATCCTATCTGTAAGGGAGAGACCCAAGCTTCTCACCCTATCTGTAAGGGAGAGACCCAAGCTTCTCACCCTATCTCTAAGGGAGGGACCCAAGCTTCTCACCCTATCTCTAAGGGAGAGACCCAAGCTTCTCACCCTATCTCTAAGGGAGAGACCCAAGCTTCTCACCCTATCTCTAAGGGAGAGACCCAAGCTTCTCACCCTATCTCTAAGGGAGAGACCCAAGCTTCTCACCCTATCTCTAAGGGAGGGACCCAAGCTTCTCACCCTATCTCTAAGGGAGGGACCCAAGCTTCTCACCCTATCTCTAAGGGAGAGACCCAAGCTTCTCACCCTATCTCTAAGGGAGAGACCCAAGCTTCTCACCCTATCTCTAAGGGAGGGACCCAAGCTTCTCACCCTATCTCTAAGGGAGGGACCCAAGCTTCTCACCCTATCTCTAAGGGAGAGATCCAAGCTTCTCACCCTATCTCTAAGGGAGAGACCCAAGCTTCTCACCCTATCTCTAAGGGAGAGACCCAAGCTTCTCACCCTATCTCTAAGGGAGAGACCCAAGCTTCTCACCCTATCTCTAAGGGAGAGACCCAAGCTTCTCACCCTATCTCTAAGGGATAAACCCAAGCTTCTCACCCTATCTCTAAGGGAGAGACCCAAGCTTCTCACCCTATCTGTAAGGGAGAGACCCAAGCTTCTCACCCTATCTCTAAGGGAGAGACCCAAGCTTCTCACCCTATCTCTAAGGGAGAGACCCAAGCTTCTCACCCTATCTCTAAGGGAGAGACCCAAGCTTCTCACCCTATCTCTAAGGGAGAGACCCAAGCTTCTCACCCTATCTGTAAGGGAGAGACCCAAGCTTCTCACCCTATCTCTAAGGGAGAGACCCAAGCTTCTCACCCTATCTCTAAGGGAGAGACCCAAGCTTCTCACCCTATCTCTAAGGGAGAGACCCAAGCTTCTCACCCTATCTCTAAGGGAGAGACCCAAGCTTCTCACCCTATCTCTAAGGGAGAGACCCAAGCTTCTCACCCTATCTCTAAGGGAGAGACCCAAGCTTCTCACCCTATCTCTAAGGGAGAGACCCAAGCTTCTCACCCTATCTCTAAGGGATAAACCCAAGCTTCTCACCCTATCTCTAAGGGAGAGACCCAAGCTTCTCACCCTATCTGTAAGGGAGAGACCCAAGCTTCTCACCCTATCTCTAAGGGAGAGACCCAAGCTTCTCACCCTATCTCTAAGGGAGAGACCCAAGCTTCTCACCCTATCTCTAAGGGAGAGACCCAAGCTTCTCACCCTATCTCTAAGGGAGAGACCCAAGCTTCTCACCCTATCTGTAAGGGAGAGACCCAAGCTTCTCACCCTATCTCTAAGGGAGAGACCCAAGCTTCTCACCCTATCTCTAAGGGAGAGACCCAAGCTTCTCACCCTATCTCTAAGGGAGAGACCCAAGCTTCTCACCCTATCTCTAAGGGAGAGACCCAAGCTTCTCACCCTATCTCTAAGGGAGAGACCCAAGCTTCTCACCCTATCTCTAAGGGAGAGACCCAAGCTTCTCACCCTATCTCTAAGGGAGAGACCCAAGCTTCTCACCCTATCTCTAAGGGATAAACCCAAGCTTCTCACCCTATCTCTAAGGGAGAGACCCAAGCTTCTCACCCTATCTGTAAGGGAGAGACCCAAGCTTCTCACCCTATCTCTAAGGGAGAGACCCAAGCTTCTCACCCTATCTCTAAGGGATAAACCCAAGCTTCTCACCCTATCTCTAAGGGAGAGACCCAAGCTTCTCACCCTATCTGTAAGGGAGAGACCCAAGCTTCTCACCCTATCTCTAAGGGAGAGACCCAAGCTTCTCACCCTATCTCTAAGGGAGAGACCCAAGCTTCTCACCCTATCTCTAAGGGAGAGACCCAAGCTTCTCACCCTATCTCTAAGGGAGAGACCCAAGCTTCTCACCCTATCTCTAAGGGAGAGACCCAAGCTTCTCACCCTATCTGTAAGGGAGAGACCCAAGCTTCTCACCCTATCTCTAAGGGAGAGACCCAAGCTTCTCACCCTATCTGTAAGGGAGAGACCCAAGCTTCTCACCCTATCTCTAAGGGAGAGACCCAAGCTTCTCACCCTATCTCTAAGGGAGAGACCCAAGCTTCTCACCCTATCTCTAAGGGAGAGACCCAAGCTTCTCACCCTATCTCTAAGGGAGAGACCCAAGCTTCTCACCCTATCTCTAAGGGAGAGACCCAAGCTTCTCACCCTATCTCTAAGGGAGAGACCCAAGCTTCTCACCCTATCTCTAAGGGAGAGACCCAAGCTTCTCACCCTATCTCTAAGGGATAAACCCAAGCTTCTCACCCTATCTCTAAGGGAGAGACCCAAGCTTCTCACCCTATCTGTAAGGGAGAGACCCAAGCTTCTCACCCTATCTCTAAGGGAGAGACCCAAGCTTCTCACCCTATCTCTAAGGGATAAACCCAAGCTTCTCACCCTATCTCTAAGGGAGAGACCCAAGCTTCTCACCCTATCTGTAAGGGAGAGACCCAAGCTTCTCACCCTATCTCTAAGGGAGAGACCCAAGCTTCTCACCCTATCTCTAAGGGAGAGACCCAAGCTTCTCACCCTATCTCTAAGGGAGAGACCCAAGCTTCTCACCCTATCTCTAAGGGAGAGACCCAAGCTTCTCACCCTATCTCTAAGGGAGAGACCCAAGCTTCTCACCCTATCTGTAAGGGAGAGACCCAAGCTTCTCACCCTATCTCTAAGGGAGAGACCCAAGCTTCTCACCCTATCTGTAAGGGAGAGACCCAAGCTTCTCACCCTATCTCTAAGGGAGAGACCCAAGCTTCTCACCCTATCTCTAAGGGAGAGACCCAAGCTTCTCACCCTATCTCTAAGGGAGAGACCCAAGCTTCTCACCCTATCTCTAAGGGAGAGACCCAAGCTTCTCACCCTATCTCTAAGGGAGAGACCCAAGCTTCTCACCCTATCTCTAAGGGAGAGACCCAAGCTTCTCACCCTATCTCTAAGGGAGAGATCCAAACTCATTTGGGCCGCTTGTACCCGTGATCTTATCCTTTCGGTCATGACCCAAAGCTCATGACCATAGGTGAGGATGGGAACGTAGATCGACCGGTAAATTGAGAGCTTTGCCTTCCGGCTCAGCTCCTTCTTCACCACAACGGATTGATACAGCGTCCGCATTACTGAAGACGCCGCACAGATCCGCCTGTCGATCTCATGATCCACTCTTCCCTCACTCGTGAACAAGACTCCTAGGTACTTGAACTCTTCCACTTGGGGCAGGGTCTCCTCCCCAACCCGGAGATGGCACTCCACCCTTTTCCGGGCGAGAACCATGGACTCGGACTTGGAGGTGCTGATTCTCATTCCGGTCGCTTCACACTCGGCTGCGAACCGATCCAGTGAGAGCTGAAGATCCCGGCCAGATGAAGCCATCAGGACCACATCATCTGCAAAAAGCAGAGACCTAATCCTGCGGTCACCAAACCGGAACCCCTCAACGCCTTGACTGCGCCTAGAAATTCTGTCCATAAAAGTTATGAACAGAATGGGTGACAATAGAAGTGCCCTGACAAGGCAGGCCACTTCTATTGTGTTGTACCAAAATCTATTTGTTTGCAAATGCAGACAAATGCCGCTTTTAACCTCATTTAGTTCAGCGATTTATTGCAAGAGCCGATAAGCGCCATGGATCATCTACCACAAAAGCCGATATATCCGTTTGCCCGACCAGCGCTGCAGTACGGGATCACGTGACAAACAAACTGGCAGCGTGCACGGACTCTCTCAGTGTTGTTATCCACGCATGAATCATTTGGAAGCTTCTCCTGTCAACAAAACTGTTAAGCCAGTGAAAAAAACTGACCTGTTGAAGTTATTATTTGATGTTGGCGTGAGTTTTACACCGCTGCGTTAAACGCTGTTGTCGAGCATGGAGCTAATGTCGATAGCGATGATGAGTCAGCTGATATCTGCACAGGAGTGTTTTTGACAGGCAAACCAGGTTGAGCATTTGTGCTTGTTTTATTAATAAAACATTGTCTTCATTGCAACACTGTTTTTTTTGTTTTTGCTGAAAAGCACAAGGTAAACATGTGAGGTCACAGTTCCAGAAAAGCATGTTCGGTTAGCAAGTACGAAAAAACAATGTTGGCAGGGACAGCTAGATTTATACGTAGCAAGGGATCCAAACTGTTAAATAATGAAGTAAAGAAATGTGAACGGTTGTTACCTTGAAATGTGGCTTTCGATACATTTCACGTTCTGTTTTTCTCTCTATCTTTATATTGAATATTATGCGAAATAACGACCGCAAAGAAAACGATTTTGGAGATATCTGTTTTTGCGACATATCATAATTTGGATATATCTGCTTTTGACGTAAAACCACATCAAACACTCTTACTTGAAAGCCATTCATTACATCAGCATTTCTTAAAAGTTTAGGCTTTCATGACTTGATGTTAAATAAACCACTGCACGCTTGTACATGTACCGACAACACCAGCAGGCAGAAAATCGTTAATATACAGAATCGGTCAAAATGGATTTATCTGCTTTTGCATATGAACTCTTCATATATATATACATATATATATACATATATATCTATCCATCCATCCATTTTCTACCGCTTATTCCCTTTCGGGGTCGCGGGGGGCGCTGGCGCCTATCTCAGCTACAATCGGACGGAAGGCAGGGTACACCCTGGACAAGTCGCCAGGGCCAACACAGATAGACAGACAACATTCACACTCACATTCACACACTAGGGACCATTTAGTGTTGCCAATCAACCTATATATCCATCCATCCATTTTCTACCGCTTATTCCCTTTTGGGGTCGCGGGGGGCGCTGGCGCCTATCTCAGCTACGATCGGGCGGAAGGTGGGGTACACCCTAGACAAGTCGCCACCTCATCACAGGGCCAACACAGATAGACAGACAACATTCACACACTAGGGACCATTTAGTGTTGCCAATCAACCTATCCCCAGGTGCATGTCTTTGGAGGTGGGAGGAAGCCGGAGTACCCGGAGGGAACCCACGCATTCACGGGGAGAACATGCAAACTCCACACAGAAAGAGCCCGAGCCTGGATTTGAACCCAGGACTGCAGGACCTTCGTATTGTGAGGCAGACGCACTAACCCCTCTGCCACCGTGAAGCCTATATATATATATATATATATATATATATATATATATATAAACATTTTTAATGAGCCCTACATAAATAAAACATTCCAGCTCCATCTACGTGACCTCCTGGCTAAATTATTTCAACATCACATGAGCATCGCCCAACAAAACTATGTCAAGCGAAGCAGTCGAGAAGAACTTGTGTTTCATCAGGCCATGAGGGAGGAGAAACTCCTCAACAAAATTCAGTGTGACAAAGTGCAGTTAAAGTTCTTGTTCCATTAATTCATCCCTAAAAAGGGAGCATTATCAAATTGTAAAAGCCTTTTTTTTTTTGTTTTTAATCCAGCCCTTGTATTGGATCTCGTTAAAAGGCAAAGGTGCGATCATCACTCGTTCATTGTGGCTAAGGTAAGGCAGGTAAAACCTTGCTGGTGTTTCCATGGCAACTGCAAACATCTCACAGGCTCAACAATCCTCACGTTTATCAGCACTTCATTCATCAACAATTACATCATCTGAGAAATGGACATTGAAAAAGTGTAAGTCTGACTTCATAGGATATGTACAGCGAGTTTAAATAACCTAACGTATGTATATATTATATATATTATATATATATATATATTATATATAAGGCAATAAAAAGGCTATTTCATCCCTACAAGCCTGTTTTGCAGGTTTCCCTGCACGTCAGGGGATTTTTTTTTATATTTATATATATATTTTTTTTTATGTATAAAATCCCCTGACGAGCAGGGAAACCTGCAAAACAGGTTTATTTGTATTTATATCCTCAACTTATATATTTAATGATCGCACGTTTCCCTGCTTGTCAGAGGATCTAAAAAGAAATATAGAAAAAAATTAATAAATATATATATATATATATAAAAGGCTATATCATCCCTACAAGCCTGTTTTGCAGGTTTCCCTGCTCATCAGGGGATTTTTTTAATATCTATTTTGTGTCTAAGATCCCCTGACAAGCAAGAAAACCTGCAAAACAGGCTTATTTGTATTTATATTTAAATGCTCAACTTATGTATTTAATGATCACATATTTATATATAATTGGATTATTTATATATTTTATTCATGAAGTTTGGTTCGGTTATGAATTTTTTATGGGTCGGCTGAAAATGTGAGAAATGGATGTCGAATGGATCTAGCATATTATTGTGAGAGTCCAGTCCATAGTGGATCTAACATAATAGTGAGAGTCCAGTCCATAGTGGATCTAACATAATAGTGTGAGAGTCCAGTCCATAGTGGATCTAACATAATAGTGAGAGTCCAGTCCATAGTGGATCTAACATAATAGTGAAAGTCCAGTCCATAGTGGATCTAACATAATAGTGTGAGAGTCCAGTCCATAGTGGATCCAACATAATAGTGTGAGAGTCCAGTCCATAGTGGATCTAACATAATAGTGAGAGTCCAGTCCATAGTGGATCTAACATAATAGTGAAAGTCCAGTCCATAGTGGATCTAACATAATAGTGTGAGAGTCCAGTCCATAGTGGATCCAACATAATAGTGTGAGAGTCCAGTCCATAGTGGATCCAACATAATAGTGTGAGAGTCCAGTCCATAGTGGATCTAACATAATAGTGAGAGTCCAGTCCATAGTGGATCTAACATATTAGTGAGAGTCCAGTCCATAGTGGATCTAACATAATAGTGAAAGTCCAGTCCATAGTGGATCTAACATAATAGTGAAAGTCCAGTCCATAGTGGATCTAACATAATAGTGAGGGTCCAGTCCATAGTGGATCTAACATAATAGTGTGAGAGTCCAGTCCATAGTGGAAATAACATAATAGTGAGAGTCCAGTCCATAGTGGATCTAACATAATAGTGTGAGAGTCCAGTCCATAGTGGATCTAACATAATAGTGTGAGAGTCCAGTCCATAGTGGATCCAACATAATAGTGAGAGTCCAGTCCATAGTGGATCCAACATAATAGTGAGAGTCCAGTCCATAGTGGATCTAACATAATAGTGAGAGTCCAGTCCATAGTGGATCTAACATTATAGTGAGAGTCCAGTCCATAGTGGATCTAACATAATAGTGAGAGTCCAGTCCATAGTGGATCTAACATAATAGTGTGAGAGTCCAGTCCATAGTGGATCTAACATAATAGTGAGAGTCCAGTCCATAGTGGATCTAACATAATAGTGTGAGAGTCCAGTCCATAGTGGATCTAACATAATAGTGTGAGAGTCCAGTACATAGTGGATCTAACATAATAGTGAGAGTCCAGTCCATAGTGGATCTAACATAATAGTGAGAGTCCAGTCCATAGTGGATCTAACATAATAGTGAGAGTCCAGTACATAGTGGATCTAACATAATAGTGAGAGTCCAGTCCATAGTGGATCTAACATAATAGTGAGAGTCCAGTCCATAGTGGATCTAACATAATAGTGAGAGTCCAGTACATAGTGGATCTAACATAATAGTGTGAGTCCAGTACATAGTGGATCTAACATAATAGTGAGAGTCCAGTCCATAGTGGATCTAACATAATAGTGAGAGTCCAGTCCATAGTGGGACCAGCAGTGCAGTGATTCAATAAAAGAAGCAAACTTCATGAATGTTATTTAGTGACTAACAAGTATGTGCTCCAATCACTCTCTCACAAAAAGAATAATAGTTGTAGAAAGTATTGGAAACTCCAGACAGCCATGACATGATGTTCTTTACAATTGACCAGGACTTTACAATTGACCAGGACTATATGTAACACAAAACTCAGAGTCATTGACTATTTGTAATACCATTGTCCACATATCATATCGACGACGTTATTACGATTTCACTCGGAACATCTCAAGAGTCCGACTTTATATGAAACTTTCAGGCCAGACTAAGCACCCGTGGGCCGTGGTTTGTTGAAATTAACTTAAAGGTCAATATCGGGGCGCTTCGGTTTTTTTTAATACTAATTTTTCATCTCGTTTCGTTCCCATAAAACAGGGGTAGGGAACCTATGGCTCGGGAGCCAGATGTGGCTCTTTTGATGACTGCATCTGGCTCTCGGATAAATCTGAGCACACATTGCTTAACACGATAAGTAATGAATGATTCCGCTTGTGTTAAAAATAACGTTCAAAATATAAAACATTCTCATGCTTTTTTTATGTTCAAGAAGTTGTGTTAATGGTAAAAAGGTATTTATTTATTATTGGTTAGTGTGGGGCTTGTTCTTTAGACCACCAAGCACCGACATGAGAGCCTGTTTCAGGGTTGCAATATTGTTTTATTTTTCCAATCAGTCTCTCAGTTGCTTTCCAGCAGATGTATTTTTCTCTTTCGTTCTCGCTCGCACTCCGGCTCCAGCTCCAACCCCGTCTCTCCTCCTGGCTGCTGCTTATAACAGAGCGACGGGTGATTAGATAACAAAGTCCAGGTGGGCCATCTACGCACCTGTCGCTGATTTCGAGGCCGGTCCCGGCAACACCCTGCTTCGCTGCAGGCCCGCAGGCCACGCCCCTCCACAATTAGCTTCAGAATAACAATGTTATTACAAAGAATAAGAGACCTATTGTACTCTAGAAATGTTGGTCTTACTTAAAAATGTGTTAAAAAAATATATATTATATGGCTCTTACGGAAATACATTTTAAAATATTTGGCTTCTTGGCTCTTTCAGCCAAAAAGGTTTCCGACCCCTGCAGTAAAAAGTTCCAGGGGTAATAAAGTGAAGACCACATAATTGCCGCAGGCCTGAGAACTCTGTGCTTTGTTGTCTCAGCACTTTATTGGATATCAGAGCTGGAGGGAAAAGTTCAAAGGTGAGCTGCTTATTCTGATTATTTATCAAAGTAATTAATGGCCCTCCCGAGTCCTGTTTTGTCTCGCCTGTGGTTTCAATGCGGTGGGAAACGTGCCATCCCATTAGTTGTCCTGTTTATTGTTGTTTCTTCCTGTCTCACAAGCTTTAGTCGGCGTGGAGTTTGCTTTTTATCAGAGGACACCGGGGCAGCTGCTGAAGTAACAATAAGTGGCCTGCTTCAGTGACAAAGAACCTGCTTGAGGGTGAAAAGAGCATCTACTTATTATCTTCACACTGATCGCAGTTTTTATTTCATACGAGAGACATCCGTATTTATCAAGCGTCTCAGAGTCCAATTTTACACTTAAGTCCTGAGAATTTGATCAATTTAGTCCTACTCTCAAACTTAAGAATAAAAGCTATTAACAACTTTCTTAAGTCTAAAGTGTCCTAAGTGGTTAGGAGTTGCCAGCATGGGGGGGGATGGCACTGAGGCGAGAGAGACGTGCGCCAAGGTTCCGGGAGCAGAAGGATACTTATATTTATAACAAGATTTATAGAAATATTCAACAATATAAAACACATCAAAAATAGTTAAAATATTCCACAACTAGAAAAATTCAGTTGGAAAATTTGAATGGACCGAGGCTTTTCAATCTAAGGTTGAATACTGACTTCTTCTAGGCACTGACATTTTAAGAGGTAGATGCACATGTTAAGTGTGTTAAGTGCACCAATAAAGTGCACATGTTGTGTGCACATACTGTATACAAGTGTGTAAAATAAGTGTAAATATATAAGTGTACAATAAGTGCATTAATCAAGTGCACAAGTTATGTGTAAATAGATAAGTGTGTAAAATAAGTCAACCAACAAAGTGCACATACTGTATATAAGTGTGTAAAATAAGTGTAAATATATAAGTGTGTACAATAAGTGCATTAATCAAGTGCACAAGTTATGAGTAAATAGATAAGTGTTTAAAATAAGTCAACCAACAAAGTGCACATACTGTATATAAGTGTGTAAAATAAGCGTAAATATATAAGTGTGTACAATAAGTGCATTAATCAAGTGCACAAGTTATGTGTAAATAGATAAGTGTGTAAAATAAGTCAACCAACAAAGTGCACATGTTGTGTGCACATACTGTATATAAGTGTGTAAAATAAGTGTAAATATATAAGTGTGTACAATAAGTGCATTAATTAAGTGCACAAGTTATGTGTAAATAGATAAGTGTGTAAAATAAGTCAACCAACAAAGTGCACATGTTGTGTGCACATACTGTATATAAGTGTGTGAAATGAGTGTAAATATATAAGTGTGTACAATAAGTGCATTAATCAAGTGCACAAGTTATGTGTAAATAGATAAGTGTGTAAAATAAGTCAACCAACAAAGTGCACATGTTGTGTGCACATACTGTATATAAGTGTGTAAAATGAGTGTAAATATATAAGTGTGTACAATAAGTGCATTAATCAAGTGCACAAGTTATGTGTAAATAGATAAGTGTGTAAAATAAGTCAACCAACAAAGTGCACATACTGTATATAAGTGTGTAAAATAAGAGTAAATATATAAGTGTGTACACTAAGTGCATTAATCAAGTGCAGAAGTTATGTGTAAATAGATAAGTGTGTAAAATAAGTCAACCAACAAAGTGCACATGTTGTGTGCACATACTGTATATAAGTGTGTAAAATAAGTGTAAATATATAAGTGTGTACAATAAGTGCATTAATAAAGTGCACAAGTTATGTGTAAATAGATAAGTGTTTAAAATAAGTCAACCAACAAAGTGCACATACTGTATATAAGTGTGTAAAATAAGTGTAAATATATAAGTGTGTACAATAAGTGCATTAATCAAGTGCACAAGTTATGTGTAAATAGATAAGTGTGTAAAATAGGTCAACCAACAAAGTGCACATGTTGTGTGCACATACTGTATATAAGTGTGTAAAATAAGTGTAAATATATAAGTGTGTACAATAAGTGCATTAATCAAGTGCACAAGTTATGTGTAAATAGATAAGTGTGTAAAATAAGTCAACCAACAAAGTGCACATGTTGTGTGCACATACTGTATATAAGTGTGTAAAATAAGTGTAAATATATAAGTGTGTACAATAAGTGCATTAATAAAGTGCACAAGTTATGTGTAAATAGATAAGTGTTTAAAATAAGTCAACCAACAAAGTGCACATACTGTATATAAGTGTGTAAAATAAGTGTAAATATATAAGTGTGTACAATAAGTGCATTAATCAAGTGCACAAGTTATGTGTAAATAGATAAGTGTGTAAAATAGGTCAACCAACAAAGTGCACATGTTGTGTGCACATACTGTATATAAGTGTGTAAAATAAGTGTAAATATATAAGTGTGTACAATAAGTGCATTAATCAAGTGCACAAGTTATGTGTAAATAGATAAGTGTGTAAAATAAGTCAACCAACAAAGTGCACATGTTGTGTGCACATACTGTATATAAGTGTGTAAAATAAGTGTAAATATATAAGTGTGTACAATAAGTGCATTAATCAAGTGCACAAGTTATGTGTAAATAGATAAGTGTGTAAAATAAGTCAAACAAAAAAGTGCACAAGTTAAGTGCACTTGTATAAATGTGTAAAATAGGTGCACCAAGAAAGTGCAAAGGTTAAAGTGCACAATTACAACTGTGTACAATGAGTGCATTAATAAATTGCAGAAGTCATGTGCACATATATAAGTATGTAAAATAAGTGCACAAGTTGTGTGCTCTTATGCAAGTGTGTAAAATAGGTGCACACGTGTGCTCACATATGAGCGACAGGTGCAAAAGTTGAGTGTTCATATAGGAGTGCAACATTAGTGCACAAGTTGTGCGCTCACATATAAGTATGTAAAATAAGTGCACAAGTTGTGTGCTCGTATACAAGTGTGTAAAATAGGTGCACACGTGTGCTCACATGAGCGACAAGTAAGTGTAAAAGTTGAGTGTTCATATAGGAGTGCAACATTAGTGCACAAGTTGTGCGCTCACATATAAGTATGTAAAATAAGTGCACACGTTGTGTGCTCTTATGCAAGTGTGTAAAATAGGTGCACACGTGTGCTCACATATGAGCGACAAGTAAGTGTAAAAGTTGAGTGTTCATATAGGAGTGCAACATTAGTGCACAAGTTGTGCGCTCACATATAAGTATGTAAAATAAGTGCACAAGTTGTGTGCTCGTATACTTGTGTGTAAAATAGGTGCACACGTGTGCTCACATATGAGCGACAAGTAAGTGCAAAAGTTGAGTGTTCATATAGGAGTGCAACATTAGTGCACAAGTTGTGCGCTCACATATAAGTATGTAAAAAAAAGTGCACATGTTGTGTGCTCGTATACAAGTGTGTAAAATAGGTGCACACGTGTGCTCACATATGAGCGACAAGTGCAAAAGTTGAGTGTTCATATAGGAGTGCAACATTAGTGCACAAGTTGTGCGCTCACATATAAGTATGTAAAATAAGTGCACAAGTTGTGTGCTCGTATACAAGTGTGTAAAATAGGTGCACACGTGTGCTCACATGAGCGACAAGTAAGTGTAAAAGTTGAGTGTTCATATAGGAGTGCAACATTAGTGCACAAGTTGTGCGCTCACATATAAGTATGTAAAATAAGTGCACACGTTGTGTGCTCTTATGCAAGTGTGTAAAATAGGTGCACACGTGTGCTCACATATGAGCGACAAGTAAGTGTAAAAGTTGAGTGTTCATATAGGAGTGCAACATTAGTGCACAAGTTGTGCGCTCACATATAAGTATGTAAAATAAGTGCACAAGTTGTGTGCTCGTATACTTGTGTGTAAAATAGGTGCACACGTGTGCTCACATATGAGCGACAAGTAAGTGCAAAAGTTGAGTGTTCATATAGGAGTGCAACATTAGTGCACAAGTTGTGCGCTCACATATAAGTATGTAAAAAAAAGTGCACATGTTGTGTGCTCGTATACAAGTGTGTAAAATAGGTGCACACTTGTGCTCACATATGAGCGACAAGTAAGTGCAAAAGTTGTGTTCATATAGGAGTGCAACATTAGTGCACAAGTTGTGCGCTCACATATAAGTATGTAAAAAAAAAGTGCACAAGTTGTGTGCTCGTATACAAGTGTGTAAAATAGGTGCACACGTGTGCTCACATATGAGCGACAAGTAAGTGCAAAAGTTGAGTGTTCATATAGGAGTGCAACATTAGTGCACAAGTTGTGCGCTCACATATAAGTATGTAAAAAAAAAGTGCACAAGTTGTGTGCTCGTATACAAGTGTGTAAAATAGGTGCACACGTGTGCTCACATATGAGCGACAAGTAAGTGCAAAAGTTGAGTGTTCATATAGGAGTGCAACATTAGTGCACAAGTTGTGCGCTCACATATAAGTATGTCAAAAAAAGTGCACATGTTGTGTGCTCGTATACAAGTGTGTAAAATAGGTGCACACGTGTGCTCACATATGAGCGACAAGTAAGTGCAAAAGTTGAGTGTTCATATAGGAGTGCAACATTAGTGCACAAGTTGTGCGCTCACATATAAGTATGTAAAATAAGTGCACATGTTGTGTGCTCGTATACAAGTGTGTAAAATAGGTGCACACGTGTGCTCACATATGAGCGACAAGTAAGTGCAAAAGTTGAGTGTTCATATAGGAGTGCAACATTAGTGCACAAGTTGTGCGCTCACATATAAGTATGTAAAAAAAGTGCACATGTTGTGTGCTCGTATACAAGTGTGTAAAATAGGTGCACACGTGTGCTCACATATGAGCGACAAGTAAGTGCAAAAGTTGTGTTCATATAGGAGTGCAACATTAGTGCACAAGTTGTGCGCTCACATATAAGTATGTAAAAAAAGTGCACATGTTGTGTGCTCGTATACAAGTGTGTAAAATAGGTGCACACGTGTGCTCACATATGAGCGACAAGTAAGTGCAAAAGTTGAGTGTTCATATAGGAGTGCAACATTAGTGCACAAGTTGTGCGCTCACATATAAGTATGTAAAATAAGTGCACATGTTGTGTGCTCACATATAAGTATGTAAAATAAGTGCACATGTTGTGTGCTCGTATACAAGTGTGTAAAATAGGTGCACACGTGTGCTCACATATGAGCGACAAGTAAGTGCAAAAGTTGAGTGTTCATATAGGAGTGCAACATTAGTGCACAAGTTGTGCGCTCACATATAAGTATGTAAAATAAGTGCACATGTTGTGTGCTCGTATACAAGTGTGTAAAATAGGTGCACACGTGTGCTCACATATGAGCGACAAGTAAGTGCAAAAGTAGAGTGTTCATATAGGAGTGCAACATTAGTGCACAAGTTGTGCGCTCACATATAAGTATGTAAAAAAAGTGCACATGTTGTGTGCTCGTATACAAGTGTGTAAAATAGGTGCACACGTGTGCTCACATATGAGCGACAAGTAAGTGCAAAAGTTGAGTGTTCATATAGGAGTGCAACATTAGTGCACAAGTTGTGCGCTCACATATAAGTATGTAAAAAAAAGTGCACAAGTTGTGTGCTCGTATACAAGTGTGTAAAATAGGTGCACACGTGTGCTCACATATGAGCGACAAGTAAGTGCAAAAGTTGTGTTCATATAGGAGTGCAACATTAGTGCACAAGTTGTGCGCTCACATATAAGTATGTAAAAAAAAAGTGCACAAGTTGTGTGCTCGTATACAAGTGTGTAAAATAGGTGCACACGTGTGCTCACATATGAGCGACAAGTAAGTGCAAAAGTTGTGTTCATATAGGAGTGCAACATTAGTGCACAAGTTGTGCGCTCACATATAAGTATGTAAAAAAAAGTGCACAAGTTGTGTGCTCGTATACAAGTGTGTAAAATAGGTGCACACGTGTGCTCACATATGAGCGACAAGTAAGTGCAAAAGTTGTGTTCATATAGGAGTGCAACATTAGTGCACAAGTTGTGCGCTCACATATAAGTATGTAAAAAAAAAGTGCACAAGTTGTGTGCTCGTATACAAGTGTGTAAAATAGGTGCACACGTGTGCTCACATATGAGCGACAAGTAAGTGCAAAAGTTGTGTTCATATAGGAGTGCAACATTAGTGCACAAGTTGTGCGCTCACATATAAGTATGTAAAAAAAAGTGCACAAGTTGTGTGCTCGTATACAAGTGTGTAAAATAGGTGCACACGTGTGCTCACATATGAGCGACAAGTAAGTGCAAAAGTTGAGTGTTCATATAGGAGTGCAACATTAGTGCACAAGTTGTGCGCTCACATATAAGTATGTAAAAAAAAAGTGCACAAGTTGTGTGCTCGTATACAAGTGTGTAAAATAGGTGCACACGTGTGCTCACATATGAGCGACAAGTAAGTGCAAAAGTTGAGTGTTCATATAGGAGTGCAACATTAGTGCACAAGTTGTGCGCTAACATATAAGTATGTAAAATAAGTGCACATGTTGTGTGCTCGTATACAAGTGTGTAAAATAGGTGCACACGTGTGCTCACATATGAGCGACAAGTAAGTGCAAAAGTTGTGTTCATATAGGAGTGCAACATTAGTGCACAAGTTGTGCGCTCACATAGAAGTATGTAAAAAAAGTGCACAAGTTGTGTGCTCGTATACAAGTGTGTAAAATAGGTGCACACGTGTGCTCACATATGAGCGACAAGTAAGTGCAAAAGTTGAGTGTTTATATAGGAGTGCAACATTAGTGCACAAGTTGTGCGCTCACATATAAGTATGTAAAAAAAAGTGCACAAGTTGTGTGCTCGTATACAAGTGTGTAAAATAGGTGCACACGTGTGCTCACATATGAGCGACAAGTAAGTGCAAAAGTTGAGTGTTTATATAGGAGTGCAACATTAGTGCACAAGTTGTGCGCTCACATATAAGTATGTAAAAAAAAGTGCACAAGTTGTGTGCTCGTATACAAGTGTGTAAAATAGGTGCACACGTGTGCTCACATATGAGCGACAAGTAAGTGCAAAAGTTGTGTTCATATAGGAGTGCAACATTAGTGCACAAGTTGTGCGCTCACATATAAGTATGTAAAATAAGTGCACATGTTGTGTGCTCGTATACAAGTGTGTAAAATAGGTGCACACGTGTGCTCACATATGAGCGACAAGTAAGTGCAAAAGTTGAGTGTTCATATAGGAGTGCAACATTAGTGCACAAGTTGTGCGCTCACATATAAGTATGTAAAAAAAAAGTGCACAAGTTGTGTGCTCGTATACAAGTGTGTAAAATAGGTGCACACGTGTGCTCACATATGAGCGACAAGTAAGTGCAAAAGTTGAGTGTTCATATAGGAGTGCAACATTAGTGCACAAGTTGTGCGCTAACATATAAGTATGTAAAATAAGTGCACATGTTGTGTGCTCGTATACAAGTGTGTAAAATAGGTGCACACGTGTGCTCACATATGAGCGACAAGTAAGTGCAAAAGTTGTGTTCATATAGGAGTGCAACATTAGTGCACAAGTTGTGCGCTCACATAGAAGTATGTAAAAAAAGTGCACATGTTGTGTGCTCGTATACAAGTGTGTAAAATAGGTGCACACGTGTGCTCACATATGAGCGACAAGTAAGTGCAAAAGTTGAGTGTTTATATAGGAGTGCAACATTAGTGCACAAGTTGTGCGCTCACATATAAGTATGTAAAAAAAAGTGCACAAGTTGTGTGCTCGTATACAAGTGTGTAAAATAGGTGCACACGTGTGCTCACATATGAGCGACAAGTAAGTGCAAAAGTTGAGTGTTTATATAGGAGTGCAACATTAGTGCACAAGTTGTGCGCTCACATATAAGTATGTAAAATAAAGTGCACAAGTTATGTGCAGGAATGAGTGCTAAAACTCCTCGCTCTGAGATTTTTAGGATAAGTTAAGAGCTCTTTGAGAGGATTCTCAGAATCTTTCATTTTGTTCTGTATTATTTTGTAGTTTATTGTCAAAACATACACTCCCGTTGTCCACTTAAATATTTCTCAGATATTTCTTTATTCTTAAACGAGGGATTGACTCCCTTCCGTGATTGCTCATTTCTATGGACATTGAAATGACGTCACCTAAAATTCCGTTTACGGCACATAGTAATGTGCTAATTCAGCTCCGAGTGTGACACTTAAGACTCGGTCCTACACTTTGCTGAAAGTGCGAGTAAGACGCTTGATAACTAACTTTGAGTGCAGCTTTCAGCGAAGAATTTCTTTATCCATAAGTCAACTCTAAGCAGACTTCTTAGGAGTAGTTCTAAGAAGCTTGATAAATACGGGCCCTGTACTACAAGTTCCTTGCACAATATTAAACAGAATTCCACCCATTAATGCCTCAATTAACCCATGGTGGTACAGGAGTCAACTCCAAAACACCTGTTACTCAAACCATCATCTCCCACTGATATTAAGGTGGCAGCAACTTGACCGTTTTAGGTTTGATTCCCACTTCCGCCATCTTAGTAACTGCTGTTGTGTCCTTGGGCAAGACACTTTACCCACCTGCTCCCAGTGCCACCCACACTGCTTTAAATGTAGCTCAAAGGCCTACTGAAACCAGGTTTCTCACACATTCATTTATTTGTGGCGGCCCGCCATGAAAGAATTACAGCCACCACAAAACAAAAAACTAAAAAAAATATATATATATACATATATATATATATTTATATATTTTTTCCGCTTTTGACTCGCTCGACCGATCCTAAAAGCAATGGGGCTCTGTCTGTGAATGGAGCTTTTAGTTACATATTAAATAAATATGTAAATATTATATAAATATGTACATATTCCAACTCTGTGTTCTTCTTGGTCAAGCAAATAGAATAGAATGCACTACTAACAACTTTGGTAGTTTTATGAAAGGATGTAATAAAGCATTGGCTTTGGAGAGTGGACCTTTACCGTTTCGTTTTCCAGTTGCTTCTATATATACACAATCAGCAGCTTTTTCATATTTTCATGGATAAATGTCCCCCGTTTGGATATCATTTTAATAATTTGGCTGGCGTGTTTGACTCGTTCGGCTTCAGGATGGTGCAGACTGGCAAGTTCATTTGGTCAATGTCCCTAGGAGAAGTTCGTTAAACTATGACCCTTTTTTTCAGCGAAAAGTGGCCAAAAAAACATGGGAGCAGAGTTTGCCGCCATACCACGACCACATCTTATGGCGTGGAAAAAATGTGTCCACAATTTAACATCGCCCATATGTTTAGTATCCGTCATTCTAACCGTGGCTCATTTGGTGAAAGTCCCTAGGAGACGTTCGTTAAAGTATGACCCTTTATTTTCAGCGAAAAATGGCCAAAAACCATTGGGGCAAGTATTGGCGCCAGACCACGCCCACATCTTATGACATAAGGAAAATCTGTTCACAATTTATCATCTCTTATTGTCTAGTATCTGTCATTTTAACCATGGCTCATTCTGTCAATATCCTTATGAGAAGTTTGTTAAAGCACAACCCCTTTTTTTGGGGGCGAAAAATGGCCAAAAACTATCGGAGCAAAGTTTGGCGCCACACCACGACCACAACTTATGGCATAGAAAAGGTTTGCTTCGATCTATCATTGTCTAATGTTTAGTGTCTGTCATTTTAACCACGGCTCACTAGGTCAACGTCCCTAGGAGAAGTCTGTTAAAGGACAACCCGTTTCTTTCACCGAAAAATGGCCAAAAACCATCGGAGCAAGGTTTGGCGCCAGACCACGCCCACATCTTATGGCGTGGGAAAGATTGGTTTTGCGATTTTTTACTGTCTCTTATTTAGTATCTGTCATTTTAAGCGCTGCTCATTCCGTCAAAGTCCTTAGGAGAAGTCCGTTAAAGGCCTACTGAAAGCCACTACTACCCACTACGGCCTTTTTAGTTTACTAAATTGCAATTTTAAATTTCACGCGTACTATCCTGCTGAAAACGTCGCGGTATGAAGACGCGTGCGCGTGACGTCACGGATCGTAGCGGACATTTTGGTCGAGCACCTATCCCGGCTATAAGTCGTCTGCTTTAATCGCGTGATTTATTTTGCAATTTGTTCAATTAATAATGGAGACGTCAAAGAAGAAAGATGTAGGTTTTGAAGCGGTGTATTGCGGTCGCTTTTAGCCACACAAACACAGCCGGTGTTTCCTTGTTTCCATTCCCGAAAGATGACGGTGAAGTTTTACTATGGAACAGGGCGGTCAAGCGAACATGGTTCCCTAACACATGTCAACCGGCAGGTTTCGGTGAGAAAATGGTGGTAAAAAGTCGGCTCTTACCGTAGACATGAGCGGAGAGCTTGCGTCGTTCCTCCTGCAGCTGCGGACTCTCTTGCCTCCTCCCACCGGCCGCCCCCGTCCGTTGGATACTTCCACCTTGGAGAAAGAAGAAAAAAATAAACGTGGCTTCCCTAGGAGACACTGGCGGTCACCATACCCGTGGCCACACCCCTCCGAATTTCAGGTACCATATAATCACACTAAAACACTAGTAACACAATAAGCAGATAATGGATATTCCTGAATCCTGGGACGGGATGGCGTAGTGGGTAGAGCGGCCATGCCAGAAACCTGAGGGTTGCAGGTTCGCTTCCCACCCATTGACATCAAAGTCGCTGCCGTTGTGTCCTTGGGCAGGACACTTCACCCTTTGCCCCCGGTGCCGCTCACACTGGTGAATGAATGATTGGTGGTGGTCGGAGGGGCCGTAGGCGCAAACTGGCAGCCACGCTTCCGTCAGTCTACCCCAGGGCAGCTGTGGCTACAGAGGTAGCTTACCACCACCAGGTGTGAATGAATGATGGGTTCCCACTTCTCTGTGAGCGCTTTGAGTATCTAACAATAGAAAAGCGCGATATAAATCTAATCCATTATTATTATTATTATTATTATTATAATTATCCTAGTAAATGTGTCTAATAACATCTGACTCGCTCCCACTGCCCTCGCCTTCTTTTTTTTTCTAGTCCTTCACTCTCACTTTCCTCATCCACAAATCTTTCATCCTGGCTCAAATTAATGGGGAAATCATCGCTTTCTCGGTCCGAATCGCTCTCGCTGCTGGTGGCCATGATTGTAAACAATGTTCAGATGTGAGGAGCTCCACAACCCGTGACGTCACGCGCACATCGTCTGCTACTTCCGGTACAGGCAAGGCTTTTTTATTAGCGACCAAAAGTTGCGAACTTTATCGTCGATGTTCTCTACTAAATCCTTTCAGCAAAAATATGGCAATATGGCCAAATGATCAAGTATGACACATAGAATGGAGCTGCTATCCCCGTTTAAATAAAAAAATCTAATTTCAGTAGGCCTTTAAAGTACAACTCGTTTATTTCGCCCAAAAATGGCCAAAAACCCTCGGAGCTAAGTTTTGCACCTTACCACAACCACATCTTATGGCATATAAAACATTTGTTTGCAATTTCCATCCATCCATCCATTTTCTACCGCTTATTCCCTTTCGGGGTCGCAGGGGGCGCTGGCGCCTATCTCAGCTACAATCGGGCGGAAGGCGGGGTACACCCTGGACAAGTCGCCACCTCATCGCAGGGCCAACACAGATAGACAGACAACATTCACACACTAGGACTAATTTAGTGTTGCCAATCAACCTATCCCCAGGTGCATGTCTTTGGAGGTGGGAGGAAGCCGGAGTACCCGGAGGGAACCCACGCATTCACGGGGAGAACATGCAAACTCCACACAGAAAGATCCCGAGCCTGGATTTGAACCCAGGACTGCAAGACCTTCGTATTGTGAGGCAGACGCACTAACCCCTCTGCCACCGTGAAGCCCCCTGTTTGCAATTTATCATCACTTTATTGTCTAGTATCTGTCATTCGGCCAACATCCCTAGGAGAAGTTTGCTTATGTACCACTATTTTTTTTTCGCCGAAAAAGGGCCAAAAACCATTAGAGCAAAGTTTGGCACCATACCACGCCCACATCTTATGGCATGGGAAAAATGTGTTCGCAATTTATCATCACTTACATGTTTAGTATCCGTCATTTTAACCACGGCCTATTCGGTCAACGTCCCTAGGAGAAGTTTGTTAAAGTACGACGAGTTTCTTTCACTGAAAAATGGCCAAAAACCATTGGAGCAAGTATTGGCGCCATACCACGACCACAACTTATGGTGTGGGAAAGATTTGTTCGCAATTTATCACCGCCTATATGTCTAGTACCTGTCATTTTAACCACAACCCATTCGGTCAACATCCCTAGAAGGAAGTCCGTAAAACTACAACCTGTTTCTTTCACCGAAAAATGGCCAAAAACCATCAGAGCAAGGTTTGGCACCATACCACGCTCACATCTTTTGGCATTGGAAAATGTGTTCACAATTTATCATCACCTATATGTCAAGTATCTGTCATTTTAACCACGACCCATTCAGTCAACGTCCCTAGGAGAAGTTTGTTAAAGTACCACCTCAGTTTTTTGCTGAAAAATTGCCAAAAACCATTGGAGTAAGTATTTGCGCCATACCACACCCACACCTTAGGGCATAGGAAAAATCTGTTGGTGATTTATTATCACTTTATTATCTAGCATCTGTCATTTTAACCACGACTCATTTGGTCAACGTCCCTAGGAGAAGTCTGTTAAAGTACGACCCGTTTCTTTCACCGAAAAATGGCCAAAAACCATCGGAGCAAGGTTTGGCGCCATACCACACCCACATCTTTTGGCATTGGAAAGGTTTGTTTCGATCCATCATTGTCTATTGTCTAGTATCTGTCATTTTAACCACGACCCATTCGGTCAACGTCCCTAGGAGAAATTTTGTTAAAGTACCAAACCTGTTTTTTGCAGAAAAATAGCCAAAAACCATCGGAGCAAGGTTTGGCGCCATACCACACCCACATCTTATGGCACATGATAAATGTGTTCACAATTTATCATCACCTATATGTCAAGTATCTGTCATTTTAACCACGACCCATTCAGTCAACATCCCTCGGAGAATTTCGTTAAAGTATTACCCCTGTTTTTTGCCGAAAAATGGCCAAAAACCATTGGAGGAAGGTTTGGCACCATACCACACCCACATCTTATGGCACACGATAAATGTTTTCACAATTTATCATCACCTATATGTCAAGTATCTGTCATTTTAACCACGACCCATTCAGTCAACGTCCCTAGGAGAAGTTTGTTAAAGTACCACCCCAGTTTCTTGCCGAAAAATGGTCAAAACCCATCGGAGCAAGGTTTGGCACCATACCACACCCACATCTTATGGCATAGGAAAAATGTGTTCACGATTTATCATCACTTTATTGTCTAGTAACTTTCATTTTAACCACGGCTCATTGGGTCAACGTCCTTAGGAGAAAGTTGTTTAAGTACCATCCCAGTTTATGCTGAAAAATGGCCAAAAACCATTGGAGCAAAGTTTGGGGCCATACCACGCCCACACCTTAGAGCATAGGAAAAATCTGTTGGTGATATATCATCACTTTATTATCTAGCATCTGTCATTTTAACCACGACCCATTCGGTCAACGTCCCTAGGAGAAGTCTGTTAAAGTACGACCCGTTTCTTTCACCGAAAAATGGCCAAAAACCATCAGAGCAAGGTTTGGAGCCATACCACGACCACAACTTATGGCATAGAAAAAAATCTGCTCGCGATTTATCATCACTTTATTGTGTAGTATCTGTCATTTTAACCACGGCTCATTGGGTCAACGTCCTTAGGAGAAAGATTTTAAACTACAACCCCTGTTTATGCTGAAAAATGGCCAAAAACCATCAGAGCAAAGTTTGGCGCCATACCACGCCCACAGCTTATGGCGTGGGAAAGATTTGTTCGCAATTTATCACCGCCTATATGTCTAGTATCTGTCATTTTAACCACGACTCATTGGGTCAACGTCCTTCGGAGAAGTTTGTGAAATTACCACCCCTCTTTTTCCTCCGAAAAATGGCCAAAAACCATCGGAGCAAACATTTGTTTGCGATTTATCATCACTTTATTGTCTAGTATCTGTCATTTTAACCACGACCCATTTGGTCAACGTCCCTAGGAGAAGTCCGTTAAACTACGACCTGTTTCTTTCACCGAAAAATGGCCAAAAACCATCGGAGCAAGGTTTGGCACCATACCACGACCACATCTTATGGCATAGGAAAGATTTGTTTTCAATTTATCATCACTTTATTGTCTAGTATCTGTCATTTTAACCACGACCCATTCGGCCAACGTCCCTAGGAGAAGTTTGCTTATGTACCACTACTTTTTTTCACTGAAAAAGGGCCAAAAACCATTGGAGCAAAGTGTGACGCCATACCACGCCCACATTTTATGGCATGGGAAAGATTTGTTCGCAATTTATCACCGCCTATATGTTTAGTATCTGTCATTTTAACCACGACTCATTCGGTCAAAGACCCTAAGAGAAGTCCGTTAAAGTACATCCCATTTCTTTCACCGAAAAATGGCCAAAAACCATTGGAGTAAGTATTGGCGCCATACCACGCCCACATCTTATGGCATAAGAAAAATCTTTTGGTGATTTATCATCACTTTATTATCTAGCATCTGTCATTTTAACCACGACCCATTCGGTCAACGTCCCTAAGAGAAGTCTGTTAAAGTACGACCCGTTTCTTTCACCGAAAAATGGCCAAAAACCATCAGAGCAAGGTTTGGCGCCATACCACGACCACAACTTATGGCATAGAAAAAATCTGCTCGCGATTTATCATCACTTTATTGTGTAATATCTGTCATTTTAACCACGGCTCATTGGGTCAACGTCCTTAGGAGAAAGATGTTAAAGTACAACCCCTGTTTATGCTGAAAAATTGCCAAAAAGCATCGGAGTAAAGTTTGGCGCCATACCACGCCCACATCTTATGGCGTGGGAAAGATTTTTTCGCAATTTATCACCGCCTATATGTGTAGTACCTGTCATTTTAACCACAACCCATTCGGTCAACATCCCTAGAAGGAAGTCCGTAAAACTACAACCTGTTTCTTTCACCGAAAAATGGCCAAAAACCATCGGAGCAAGGTTTGGCGCCATACCACGACCACATCATGGCATTGGAAAGATTTGTTTTCGATTTATCATCACCTATATTTCAAGTATCTGTCATTTTAACCACGACCCATTCGGTCAGCGTCTCTAGGAGAAGTTTGTTAAAGTACCACCCCTGTTTTTTGCCGAAAAATGGCCAAAAACCATCCGAGCAAGGTTTGGTGCCATACCACGCCCACATCTTATAACATAGGAAAGATTTGTTCACAATTTATCATTTTCTACATGTTTAGTACCTGTCATTTTAACCGCGGCTTATTTGGCGCAAGTCTCTCGGAGAAGTTCGCAAAAGTACGAACCCCTTTTTTTTGGACTGAAACCAACATGGCCAACTTCCTGTTTGTTTTCAGGTTTTGGTTCCTGACACTTTTACGTGCGGACGTCTCCAGTGAGACTGGTGGTAGGGGGCCAATTTCTGCTCATTTTAAAGGTGGCACAAAAAAGCCAAATAATGATCTTTATCGGTTTCTGAACAGTTCGGTAACAGAACCGATCATACAGTGGGGCAAAAAAGTATTTAGTCAGCCAGCGATTGTGCAAGTTCTCCCACTTCAAATGATGACAGAGGTCTGTCATTTTCATCATAGGTACACTTCAACTGTGAGAGACAGAATGTGAAAAAAAATCCCCGGAATTCACATTGTAGGAATTTTAAAGAATTTATTTGTAAATGATGGTGGAAAATAAGTATTTGGTCAACCATTCAAAGCTGGTTTTGGCTCCAAATCTCACGATACATGGCCCCATTCATTCTTTCCTTAACACGGATCAATCGTCCTGTCCCCTTAGCACATGGGTATCAAACTCTGGCCCGCGGGCAAAATTTGGCCCGCCGTGCATTTCATTTGGCCCTTGAGGCAATATGAAATTAACATTAGAGCTGGCCCGCTGCAACACTGCATTCGCCGCTAATACTCATACTTGCCCTCCCGATTTTCCAACCATTCTCCCAAATTTCTCCAGCTTTCTACCCGGACAACAATATTGGGGGCGTGCCTAAAAAGGCACTGCCTTTAGCGATGTCTACAATATGTTGTCACGTCCGCTTTTCCTCCATTCAAACAGTGTGCCGACCAAGTCACATGATATATGCGGCTTATACACACACTTAAGTGAATGCCAGCATACTTGGTCAACAGCCATACAGGTCAGACTGAGGGTGGCCGTATAAACGACTTTAACACTGTTACAAATATGCGCCGCACTGTGAACCCACACCAAACAAGAATCAATCAATCAATCAATGTTTATTTATATAGCCCCAAATCACAAATGTCTCAAAGGACTGCACAAATCATTACGACTACAACATCCTCGGAAGAACCCACAAAAGGGCAAGGAAAACTCACACCCAGTGGGCAGGGAGAATTCACATTCACATTCAGTGGGACGCCAGTGACAATGCTGACTATGAGAAACCTTGGAGAGGACCTCAGATGTGGGCAACCCCCCCCCCTCTAGAATGACAAACACATTTCGGGAGAACATCCGCACCGTAACACAACATAGACACAACAAAACCAATACCCAAAACCCCTTGCAGCACTAACTCTTCCGGGACACTACAATATGCACCCCCCGCTACCACCTAACCCCGCCCCCCACCCCCTAACCCCACCCATCTCATTGTTATTTTATTTGAAGATTTATTAGCCTGTGGAAAAATGTAATGTTGATATTTACCTCAGAAGGCTGCAAATAGAAAAGAGGCATTAAATGTTTTATTAAAATTGTATTTATTTTACCATTGATGTTTTTTTGGTTTTTTGAAAGTTGATTTTGCACTATTAAGTTATATAAGTACTGCTTGTTCCATATTCAGTGGTAAAGCAAATCAGTGTAGCAAACTGAGCAATAATTAACGTTTTATTCACGCATTTTCTCTTGCTACTTCAAGGTTTAAATGTTTGATTTATTCATTATTGTTATTTTATTTTCACATTTATTATTAGCCTGAGGAAAAAGTTCATTTTGATATTTACCTCAGAAGGCTGCAAATAGAAAAAGGGCACTCAATTTTTATTAAAAGGTTATTTGATATGACTTTGATATTTTTTAATTATTATTATTATTATTAGAAACTGGATTTTGCATGTCACTATAGAGTTGTATAAGCCTTGCTTGTTCAATATTCAATGCAAAACTTGCTTCGTTCCCTATTAAAAGGTTAATTTGTTCAACCCTTGACCCGCGGCTTTGTTCAGTTTTAAATTTCGGCCCACTCTGTATTTGAGTTTGACACCCCTGCCTTAGCAGAAAAACAGCCCCAAAGCATGATGTTCCCACCCCCATGCTTCACAGTAGGTTTGGTGTTCTTGGGATGCAACTCAGTATTCTTGAGTTGAGTTTATACCAAAAAGGATACATGGATGATACAGCAGAGGATTGGGAGAACGTCATGTGGTCAGATGAAACCAAAATAGAACTTTTTGGTATAAACTCAACTGGTCGTGTTTGGAGGAAGAAGAATACTGAGTTGCATCCCAAGAACACCATACCTACTGTGAAGCATGGGGGTGGAAACATCATGCTTTGGGGCTGTTTTTCTGCTAAGGGGACAGGACGATTGATCCGTGTTAAGGAAAGAATGAATGGGGCCATGTATCCTGAGATTTGGAGCCAAAACCTCCTTCCATCAGTGAGAGCTTGGAAGATGAAACGTGCCTGGGTTTTCCAGCATGACAACAATCCCTAACACACCGCCCGAGCAACGAAGGAGTGGCTCCGTAAGAAGCATTTGAAAGTCCTGGAGTGGCCTAGCAGAACCCCATAGAAAATCTGTGGAGGGAGTTGAAAGTCCGTGTTGCTCGGCGACAGCCCCAAAACATCAATGCTCTGGAGAAGATCTGCATGGAGGAATGGGCCAAAATACCAGCTACTGTGTGTGCAAACCTCTGTTATTGCCAACAAAGGTTATATTACATAGTATTGAGTTGAATTTTTGTTATTGACCAAATACTTATTTTCCACCATAATTTACATGAGAATCAGCACCTCCAAGTCCGAGTCCATGGTTCTCACCCGGAAAAGGGTGGAGTGCCATCTCCGGGTTGGGGAGGAGACCCTGCCCCAAGTGGAGGAGTTCAAGTACCTAGGAGTCTTGTTCACGAGTGGGGGAAGAGTGGATGGTGAGATCGACAGGCGGATCGGTGCGGCGTCTTCAGTAATGCGGACGTTGTACCGATCCGTTGTGGTGAAGAAGGAGCTGAGCCGGAAGGCAAAGCTCTCAATTTACCGGTCGATCTACGTTCCCATCCTCACCTATGGTCATGAGCTTTGGGTCATGACCGAAAGGATAAGATCACGGGTACAAGCGGCCCAAATGTGGCGGGTCTCTCCCTTAGAGATAGGGTGAGAAGCTCTGCCATCCGGGAGGAACTCAAAGTAAAGCCGCTGCTCCTCCACATGGAGAGGAGCCAGATGAGGTGGTTCGGGCATCTGGTCAGGATGCCACCCGAACGCCTCCCTAGGGAGGTGTTTAGGTCACGTCCGACCGGTAGGAGGCCACGGGGAAGACCCAGGACACGTTGGGAAGACTATGTCTCCCGGCTGGCCTGGGAACGCCTCGGGATCCCCCGGGAAGAGCTAGATGAAGTGGCTGGGGAGAGGGAAGTCTGGGTTTCCCTGCTTAGGCTGTTGCCCCCGCGACCCGACCTCGGATAAGCGGAAGATGATGGATGGATGGATGGATGGAATTTACAAATAAATTCTTTAAAATTCCTACAATGTGAATTCCTGGATTTTTTTCCACATTCTGTCTCTCCCAGTTGAAGTGTACCTATGATGAACATTACAGACCTCTGTCATCCTTTGAAGTGTACCTATGATGAAAATGACAGACCTCTGTGATCCTTTGAAGTGGGAGAACTTGCACAATCGCTGGCTGACTAAATACTTTTTGTGCCCCACTGTATTTGCTGTCAGAATTGTAAATCTCAACCTTCTGGCTGACTTTCAGGATGCTGACGCTCTTTCGGCCCAAACATGTGTGTGTGTGCCAAATGTGTGTGTGTTTTGTTTCACAGTGTTTGCCTACAGGTGGTCGAGCTCCTTCGTGGTCCGACGCGGTTTTGTCTCGCGTTTCCTGGCCCCTGAACAATTGTGGGAAAATCAGGGGTCAAGAAAAAAAAAAGACAACCAAAGAGGCTACGTCCCAACGCCGCGCAACAACTTCCTGCCCTGTTCCCCGGCGGATTCGTACAATGTGACAGGTGAAAGCAATAGACTTTTAATGAGCGCCGTGCGAGGATGGAAACCTGAGAACGAGGCGAGGAAGTGGTGGTGAGAATCAAAAACTGGGGTGAGAAATGTTCCTATTAAGCACTTACCTTTGTTGACGATTGTCCTGTGGAGACAGTTCTGCATGCAAGACCTACAGAGGACCAGAAATAAGGGAATTTAGACTGAGATGTATTATTCCCATTCAAACATGTAATGCAGAAAGACGGCACTGTATCAAAAACCGACATCAATCTCTAAAGGATATCAGGAACACTTCAGAAAACCACTGTCACTAAATACAGTTGGTCGCTACATCTGTAAGTGCAAGTTAAAGCTCTACTATGCAAAGCGAAAGCCATTTATCAACAACATCCAGAAATGCCGCCGGCTTCTCTGGGCCCGAGATCATCTAAGATGGACTGATCCATCTTCTAAAATACGATCAGAGGAAATACAAACCCCGTTTCCATATGAGTTGGGGCTTTTGTTAGATGTAAATATAAACGGAATACAATTATTTGCAAATCATTTTCAAGCCATATTCAGTTGAATATGCTACAAAGACAACATATTTGATGTTCAAACTCATAAACATATTTATTTTTGCAAATAATAATTAACTTTAGAATTTGATGCCAGCAACACGTGACAAAGAAGTTGGGAAAGGTGGCAATAAATCCTGATAAAGTTAAGGAATGCTCATCAAACACTTATTTTGGAACATCCCACAGGTCTGCAGGCTAATTGGGAACAGGTGGGTGCCATGATTGGCTATAAAAACAGCTTCCCAAAAAATGCTGAAGAAAAGATGGGTTGAGGTACACCCCTTTGTCCACAACTGCGTGAGCAAATAGTCAAACAGTTTAAAAACAATGTTTTTCAAAGTGCAATTGCAAGAAATTTAGGGATTTCAACATCTACGCTCCATAATATCATCAAAAGGTTCAGAGAATCTGGAGAAATCACTCCACGTAAGCGGCATGGCCGGAAACCAACATTGAATGACCGTGACCTACGATCCCTCAGACAGCACTGTATCAAAAACCGACATCAATCTCTAAAGGATATCACCACATGGGCTCAGGAACACTTCAGAAAACCACTGTCACTAAATACAGTTTGTCGATACATCTGTAAGTGCAAGTTAAAGCTCTACTATGCGACGCGAAAGCCATTTATCAACAACATCCAGAAACGCCGTCGGCTTGTCTGGGCCCGAGATCATCTAAGATGGACTGATGCAAAGTGGAAAAGTGTTCTGTGGTCTGACGAGTCCACATTTCAAATTGTTTTTGGAAATATTCGACATCATCCGGACAAAAGGGGAAGCGAACCATCCAGACTGTTATCGACGCAAAGTTGAAAAGCCAGCATGTGTGATGGTATGGGGGTGCATTAGTGCCCAAGGCATGGGTAACTTACACATCTGTGAAGGCACCATTAATGCTGAAAGGTACATACAGGTTTTGGAACAACATATGCTGCCATCTAAGCGACCTCTTTTTCATGGACGCCCCTGCTTATTTCAGCAAGACAATGCAAGCCACATTCAGCAAGTGTTACAACAGCGTAGCTTCGTAAAAAAAAGAGTGCGGGTACTTTCTTGGCCCGCCTGCAGTCCAGACTTGTCTCCCATCGAAAATGTGTGGTGCATTATGAAGCGTAAAATAGGACAGCGGAGACCCCGGACTGTTGAAGGACTGAAGCTCTACATAAAACAAGAATGGGAAAGAATTCCACTTTCAAAGCTTCAACAATTAGTTTCCTCAGTTCCCAAACATTTATTGAGTGTTGTTAAAAGAAAAGGTGATGTAACACAGTGGTGAACATGCCCTTTCCCAACTACTTTGGCACGTGTTGCAGCCATGAAATTCTAAGTTGCAAGCAGTCACACAATTAATGTTGCTGTGCGGCCTGGTAGCAAATGCATCACGGACCAGTACCGGTCCCCGGACCGGTGGTTGGGGACCACTGATATAGGGGATTTTTTTTCACATTTTTGCGCTTAAAAGCAGCAGAGCGCTCCTGTTAAAAAGATGATCTTTGACTAGCTTATTTTTTATTCAATAGGTCCTAAAACTAGCGCAGCAGTGCTGTTATACAGGTGACCTTTGACTAGCTTTTTTTTATTTTCTTTTTTAAATCAATACGTCCTAAAACTAGCACCGAACTCCTGTCAGACAGACAATCTTTGACTAGCTTTTTTTTTTTAAATCAATACGTCCTAAAACTAGCACAGAACTCCTGTCAGACAGACAATCTTTGACTAGCTTTTTTTTTTTAAATCAATACGTCCTAAAACTAGCACAGAACTCTTGTCAGACAAACGATCTTTGACTAGCTTATATTTTTAAAACAATAAGTCCTAAAACTAGGACAGGACTCCTATCAAACAGATGATCTTTGACTAGCTAATTTTTATTTATTTATTTTTTAAATCAATACGTCCTAAAACTAGCACATAACTCTTGTCAGACAGACGATCTTTGACTAGCTTATTTTTTTTAAATCAATATGTTCAAAAACTAGCACAGAACTCCTGTTAGACAAACGATCTTTGACTAGCTTTAAAAAAAAAAAAAAAAAACGTTCAACAACTACAACAGAACTCCTATCAGACAGACGATCTTTGACTAGTTGTTTTTTTTAAAACAGTACGTCCTAAACTAGCACATAACTCTTGTCAGACGGACGATCTTTGACTAGCTTATATTTTTCAAATCAATACGTTCTAAAACTAGGACAAAACTCCTGTCGGACAGACGTACTTTGACTAGCTTTTTTTTTTTTTTTTTATCAATCCATCCTAAAACTAAGACAGAACTCCTGTTAAGACAGACAATCTTTGACTAGCTTATTTTTTTTAATCAAAACGTCCTAAAACTAAGACATAACTCCTGTCAGACAGGCGATCTTTGATTAGATTTATTTTTTTAATCAATACGCCCTAAAACTAGCACAGAAGTCCTGTCAGACAGACGATCTTTGACTAGCTTTTTTTTTTTTTTATCAATACGTTCAAAAACTAGCACAAAACTCCTGTTAGACAAACGATCTTTGACTAGCTTTTTTTTTTTAAAAAATACGTTTTACAACTAGAACAGAACTCCTATCAGACAGACGATCTTTGACAAGTATTTTTTTTTAAATCAATACGTCCTAAAACTAAGACAGAACTCCTGTCGGACAGACGATCTTTGAACAGCTTATTTTTTTAAATCAATACATCCTAAAACTAAGACAGAACTCCTGTCAGACAGACGATCTTTGACGAGCTTTTTTTTTTTTTTTTAATCAAAACGTCCTAAAACCAGCACAGAACTCCTGTCGGGCAGACGATCTTTGACTAGCTTATATTTTTCTTAATCAAAACGTCCTAAAACTAAGACAGACTTCCTGTCAGACAGACGATCTTTTTTTTTTTTATCAACTGGTCCTTTAGCACAGCCATACTAGCTTTTTTTTATCAATAGGTTTTAAAACTAGCTCAACGGGGATTTCTGTTAGCTAATTATAAACAACAGAGCTGTTTTGTTGTGAAAATATGAGCTTTAGTGAACAAAAAAACACAGTTTAAGTGGTCAAATGTATGTCACTGCCCCCCAGTGGTTACTTTGGGGAAATAAATATCGAGTGTGTATCATTATTGTGGTAACAACTGAACTTAGTAAGCGGAAATATGTATTAAAAGGTGACATAAATGTTTTATTGGCGACAATTGTTTACCTTCGTCCATATCTACCGCCTTCTCCCGCGTGGGAACCGTGACGCAGCAACTTCCGCGATTTCAGACCTCGCATCCTGATTGGCTGAAAGGCGTCTCATTTCCATAGCAGCTCCGATTGGGTACAAAGCCTCCCGCCAAATGTCACGTGGTGTGACTTTACGCGCGAACCAGTGCAGTGCGGTGTGGACCTCGTTTTTGTCAGTACAGGACCGCTTCTTTTTTTTTTTCTTCCTTTTTGCGTTGTATACCTAACTGTTGGATTATTTTCGGTATGGACGTCGCCACAGCCACCGCGGAGACTGCCGGGGAGACGGTGAAAGACGAGTTGGCCGATAAATGTCAGAAGTTATTCCAGGCCTTCTTGGAGGAGTGAGTGCCGTGCTTTTTTCGCATTGTTGTAGCTGCAGGGCTTGCACGGTACCACGATGCATGCAAATGTTATTTTTCGTGTCCGTGTGCAGGTTCCAGACCACGGATGGAGAAGTGAAGTATGTCCGGGAGGCTGAGGAGTTGATCCGGCCTGAGAGGAACACGCTCCTGGTTAGCTTCACTGACCTGGAGGGTTTCAACCAGGAGCTGGCGACCACCATCCAGGAGGAGTATTACAGGTTGCCACTCTTATTACTGTTAATAATATTATTATTACTACTCTTATTATTACTGCAAGATTTCAAGTGAATAGCATTGAGATTTTTGTGAATCTGAGCCAGTTTTCTGAGTTAGGCGTTCTTAAATGTGGGTATTCTGATACATTTCCTCATAAGAAGATAAAAAAAGGAATATAAATAACAACGATTGATCATCAAAACAAACCTCAAACATGCGGCCCGCGAGACGTTATTATGGGGCCCCGCGAGTTATATATGAACGCCGCTTAACCGCGTCATACTTGCCCACGTCCCCAATTTTCCCGGGAGACCCCTAAATTTCAGGGCAACAATTCTCTCAAAATCCCCCGTCGATTTATACCATATCAACAATATTGAGGGAGTGCCATAATGGCACTTTAGCGCCCCCTACAACCTGAACTGGCAGCGTGCGAGCCCACTCATATGTTGCACGTGATCAACAGCTACACAGGTCACACTGAGGGTGGCTGTAAAAAAATGTTTTTAACACTGTCACAAATATGTGCCAGACTGTGAACCCACACCAAACAAGAATGACAAACACATTTCGGGAGAACATCAGCATCGTAACACAACAGAACAATTACCCAGAGTCCCAGGCTACAATATACACCTCACCCCACCCTCACTACTTGCATCGGTTGAGGTGTTGTATATTGTAGCCAGGGCTGCAAAGTGTTCTGGGTATTTGTTCTCTTGTGTTTAAGTTTGGTGTGGGTTCACAGTGTGGCGCACATTTGTAACAGTGTTAAAGGTGTTTACACGGCCACCTTCAGTGTGACCCGTATGGCTGTTGAACAAGTGCGTCTTGCAGCCACTGACGTAGTTCTGCACAAGTCTCATACAACGTGATGTAGAAGCGTGCGCGATGACATTTTGTAGAGCAGTAGTCCTCTTCTAGGGGATGCGTGGACCCCTGGAGGTACTTGAAGGTATGCCAAGGGGCAAGTGAGATTTACTCTAAAAAAAATTTATAAAAAATACCAGCAATTTATAAATCCTTTATAAATATATTATTGAAGCAAGTGAGATTTACTATAAAAAATTTTTATAAAAAATACCAGCAATTTATAAATCCTTTATAAATATATTATTGAATAATACTTCAATGAAATATGAATGCAAGTTCATAAACTGTGAAAAAATAATACAACAATCCAACATTCAGTGTTGACAGCTAGACGTTTTATGGACATGTTCCATAAATATTGACGTTTTTGTGAAGAAATGTTTAGAATTAAGTTCATGAATCCAGATGGAACTTAATTCTAAATATTTCTTCACACAAAAAAAAAACTACCCCTTTTTTATATTGACATTACTGCCACAAGTGGTGGAAAAGTGTATTACAACTACCCCTGTTGTATATTGTCATTACTGCCACAAGTGGTGGAAAAGTGTATTACAACCACCCCTGTTGTATATTGTCATTACTGCCACAAGTGGTGGAAAAGTGTATTACAACCACCCCTTTTTTTAAATGTCATTACTGCCGCAAGTGGGGGAAAAGTGTATTACAACCCCCCCTGTTGTATATTGTCATTACTGCCACAAGTGGTGGAAAAGTGTATTACAACCCCCCCTGTTGTATATTGTCATTACTGCCACAAGTGGGGGAAAAGTGTATTACAACCACCCCTGTTGTATATTGTCATTACTGCCACAAGTGGTGGAAAAGTGTATTACAACTACCCCTGTTGTATATTGTCATTACTGCCACAAGTGGGGGAAAAGTGTATTACAACCCCCCCTGTTGTATATTGTCATTACTGCCACAAGTGGGGGAAAAGTGTATTACAACCCCCCCTGTTGTATATTGTCATTACTGCCACAAGTGGGGGAAAAGTGTATTACAACCCCCCCTGTTGTATATTGTCATTACTGCCACAAGTGGGGGAAAAGTGTATTACAACCACCCCTGTTGTATATTGTCATTACTGCCACAAGTGGGGGAAAAGTGTATTACAACCACCCCTGTTGTATATTGTCATTACTGCCACAAGTGGTGGAAAAGTGTATTACAACCACCCCTTTTTTTAAATGTCATTACTGCCACAAGTGGTGGAAAAGTTAATTACAACTACCCCTGTTGTATATTGTCATTACTGCCACAAGTGGTGGAAAAGTGAACTACAACTTCCCCTGTTGTATATTGTCATTACTGCCACAAGTGGGGGAAAAGTGTATTACAACCACCCCTTTTTTAAAAAGTCATTACTGCCACAAGTGGGGGAAAAGTGTATTACAACCACCCCTGTTTTATATCGTCATTAAGTGAAGTGAATTATATTTATATAGCGCTGTTCTCTAGTGACTCAAAGCGCTTTACATAGTGAAACCCAATATCTAAGTTACATTTAATGCAGTGTGGGTGGCACTGGGAGCAGGTGGGTAAAGTGCCTTGCTCAAGGACACAACGGCGGTGACTAGGATGGCGGAAGCGGGAATCGAACCTGCAACCCCTCAAGTTGCTGGCACGGCCACTCTACCAACCGAGCTATGCCCAGCATACTTGCCAACCTTGAGACCTCCGATGGAGGGAGGTGGGGTGTGGGGGGCGTGGTCGGGTGTGGGGCGGGGGCATGGTTAAGAGGGGAGGAGTATATTTACCGCTACAATTCACCAAGTCAAGTACTTCATTATTATAAGAAATACTTGACTTTCAGTGAATTCTAGCCATATATATATAAAATATATTTATTTTATTATACATAAATATATTTATAAAAAAAAGAAATACTTGAATTTCAGTGTTCATTTATTTACACATATACACACACATAACACTCATTGTTGAGTTAAGGGTTGAATTGTCCGTCCTTGTTCTATTCTATGTCACTACTTTTCTAACCATATGCATGTACAGTAGATGGCAGTATTGTCCTGTTTAAGAGTGTCACAACATTGCTGTTTTACGGCAGACTTACTGCATTACGGTAGATGAAAACGTGACTGCTGTTGTTGTGTGTTGTTACCGCACTGGGAGGACGTTAATGAAACTGCCTAACAATAAACCCGCATAAGAAACCAAGAACTCGCCCTCGATCATTCTACAGTTGTAACGTCGTTGGGCAGACACGCTGTTTATATTGTGGGAAAGCGGACGGGCTTTCCTCGCTCGGGTCCGCATGGAGTTGGAGGGGGCGTGGCCTCCGGCTCCGCCTGAATTTCGGGAGAAAATCTGTCCCCGGGGGGGTTTTCGGGAGAGGCGCTGAATTTCGGGAGTCTCCCGGAAAATCCGTGAGGGTTGGCAAGTATGCTGCCACAAGTGGTGGAAAAGTGTATTACAACCACCCCAGTTTTATATCGTCATTACCGCCACAAGTGGTGGAAAAGTGTATTACAACGGAGTACCGCTGCGACCCATAACACTGTTCTAGACGAGTATTCACGGGTGGAGCAAATACAAGTGAAAAGTGTCAAAGAAAAGGCACTAAAGTGTGCAAACTCCCTGTTTCCAGAGTCTATCCCTTCCTGTGTCGGGCCGTCCGCAACTTTGCAAGGGATCATGGGAACGTTCCGCTCAACAAAGAGTTCTACGTGGCGCTGGAAGATCTGCCTGCCAGACACAAGTACGATTCGTATCAGGACTAAGTGTGTCCTTGGATTTGGTAAAAAAAAAATGAATAATAACGTCGACGTTGGCTTCAGGATCCGCGAGCTGTCGTCCATGCGCATCGGCACCCTGGTGAGGATCAGCGGTCAGGTGGTGAGGACGCACCCGGTCCACCCGGAACTGGTGAGACCTGCTCTCCGGTCAAAGTTGCGACAATTTTTGGCCTGAGCTTCAGGGGATGTGTGGGTATTTTTTGTCTTAGGTGAGCGGCACTTTCCTGTGCATGGACTGTCAGGCGGTCATCAAGGACGTACCCCAGCAGTTCAAGTACTCCCCGCCCACTATCTGCCGCAACCCCGTGTGCAACAACCGCTCGCGCTTCCACCTGGACACGCACAAGTCCAAGTTCATTGACTTCCAGAAGGTAACGTCCCTAGGTTTGGGCTGGTTTGAGGACTGTGTGCGATGCAGTGCTTTGTGCCCAGGTCCGGATCCAGGAAACCCAGGCGGAGCTGCCCCGTGGTTCCATCCCGCGGTCCCTAGAGGTTGTCCTCAGAGCGGAGGCGGTGGAGATGGCCCAGGCCGGGGACCGGTGCGACTTCACGGGAACTCTCGTGGTGGTGCCGGACGTCTCCCAGCTCAGCACTCCCGGTATCAGACCCTTTCCGCACCGTCACGTTTCTGTGGTTTGCTGTCGGACTGTTCACCTCCAACCCTGTGGATTCCTTCTGGAGGTCTGCGAGCGGAGACCAGTACCAGGGTCAGCGGACCGCAGGGATTCGAGTCTGACGGTCTGAGGGGATTGAAAGCTCTGGGGGTCCGGGAGTTGTCGTACAGACTGGCCTTCCTGGCTTGTTACGTCGCTCCCACCAACCCACGGGTAAGAAAGAGAATAGAACTTAACCCATGTCTACAGTCCCGATCCAAAGTTGACTTACACATGACTATCTTGAGTTTCCAATAATAACTCCCTTTTTTTGTAATAGAGTGATTGGAACACATACTTGTTGGTCCCGAAAAACATTCATGAAGTTTGGTTCTTTTATGAATTTATTATGGGTCTCCTATTGGTTCTTTTATGAATTTATTATGGGTCTCCTATTGGTTCTTTTATGAATTTATTATGGGTCTCCTATTGGTTCTTTTATGAATTTATTATGGGTCTCCTATTGGTTCTTTTATGAATTTATTATGGGTCTCCTATTGGTTCTTTTATGAATTTATTATGGGTCTCCTATTGGTTCTTTTATGAATTTAATATGGGTCTCCTATTGGTTCTTTTATGAATTTATTATGGGTCTCCTATTGGTTCTTTTATGAATTTATGATGGGTCTCCTATTGGTTCTTTGATGAATTTATTATGGGTCTCCTATTGGTTCTTTTATGAATTTATTATGGGTCTCCTATTGGTTCTTTTATGAATTTATAATGGTTCTCCTATTGGTTCTTTTATGAATTTATTATGGGTCTCCTATTGGTTCTTTCATGAATTTATTATGGGTCTCCTATTGGTTCTTTTATGAATTTATTATGGGTCTCCTATTGGTTCTTTGATGAATTTATTATGGGTCTCCTATTGGTTCTTTTATGAATTTATTATGGGTCTCCTATTGGTTCTTTTATGAATTTATTATGGGTCTCCTATTGGTTCTTTTATGAATTTATTATGGGTCTACTATTGGTTCTTTTATGAATTTATTATGGGTCTCCTATTGGTTCTTTTATGAATTTATTATGGGTCTCCTATTGGTTCTTTTATGAATTTATTATGGGTCTCCTATTGGTTCTTTTATGAATTTATTATGGGTCTCCTATTGGTTCTTTTATGAATTTATTATGGGTCTCCTATTGGTTCTTTGATGAATTTATTATGGGTCTCCTATTGGTTCTTTTATGAATTTATTATGGGTCTCCTATTGGTTCTTTTATGAATTTATTATGGGTCTCCTATTGGTTCTTTTATGAATTTATTATGGGTCTACTATTGGTTCTTTTATGAATTTATTATGGGTCTCCTATTGGTTCTTTTATGAATTTATTATGGGTCTCCTATTGGTTCTTTTATGAATTTATTATGGGTCTCCTATTGGTTCTTTTATGAATTTATTATGGGTCTCCTATTGGTTCTTTTATGAATTTATTATGGGTCTCCTATTGGTTCTTTGATGAATGTATTATGGGTCTCCTATTGGTTCTTTGATGAATGTATTATGGGTCTCCTATTGGTTCTTTTATGAATTTATTATGGGTCTCCTATTGGTTCTTTGATGAATGTATTATGGGTCTCCTATTGGTTCTTTTATGAATTTATTCTGGGTCTCCTATTGGTTCTTTTATGAATTTGTTATGGGTCTCCTATTGGTTCTTTTATGAATTTATTATGGGTCTCCTATTGGTTCTTTTATGAATTTATTATGGGTCTCCTATTGGTTCTTTTATGAATTTATTATGGGTCTCCTATTGGTTCTTTTATGAATTTATTATGGGTCTCCTATTGGTTCTTTTATGAATTTATTATGGGTCTCCTATTGGTTCTTTTATGAATTTAATATGGGTCTCCTATTGGTTCTTTTATGAATTTATTATGGGTCTCCTATTGGTTCTTTTATGAATTTATTATGGGTCTCCTATTGGTTCTTTTATGAATTTATTATGGGTCTCCTATTGGTTCTTTTATGAATTTAATATGGGTCTCCTATTGGTTCTTTTATGAATTTATTATGGGTCTCCTATTGGTTCTTTTATGAATTTATGATGGGTCTCCTATTGGTTCTTTGATGAATTTATTATGGGTCTCCTATTGGTTCTTTTATGAATTTATTATGGGTCTCCTATTGGTTCTTTTATGAATTTATAATGGTTCTCCTATTGGTTCTTTTATGAATTTATTATGGGTCTCCTATTGGTTCTTTTATGAATTTATTATGGGTCTCCTATTGGTTCTTTTATGAATTTATTATGGGTCTACTATTGGTTCTTTTATGAATTTATTATGGGTCTCCTATTGGTTCTTTTATGAATTTATTATGGGTCTCCTATTGGTTCTTTTATGAATTTATTATGGGTCTCCTATTGGTTCTTTTATGAATTTATTGTGGGTCTCCTATTGGTTCTTTTATGAATTTATTATGGGTCTCCTATTGGTTCTTTTATGAATTTATTATGGGTCTCCTATTGGTTCTTTTATGAATTTATTATGGGTCTCCTATTGGTTCTTTTGTGAATTTATTATGGGTCTCCTATTGGTTCTTTTATGAATTTATTATGGGTCTCCTATTGGTTCTTTTGTGAATTTATTATGGGTCTCCTATTGGTTCTTTTGTGAATTTATTATGGGTCTCCTATTGGTTCTTTTATGAATTTATTATGGGTCTCCTATTGGTTCTTTTATGAATTTATTATGGGTCTCCTATTGGTTCTTTTATGAATTTATTATGGGTCTCCTATTGGTTCTTTTATGAATTTATTATGGGTCTCCTATTGGTTCTTTTATGAATTTATTATGGGTCTCCTATTGGTTCTTTTATGAATTTATTATGGGTCTTCTATTGGTTCTTTTGTGAATTTATTATGGGTCTCCCATTGGTTCTTTTATGAATTTATTATGGGTCTCCTATTGGTTCTTTTATGAATTTATTATGGGTCTCCTATTGGTTCTTTTATGAATTTATTATGGGTCTCCTATTGGTTCTTTTATGAATTTATTATGGGTCTCCTATTGGTTCTTTTATGAATTTATTATGGGTCTCCTATTGGTTCTTTTATGAATTTATTATGGGTCTCCTATTGGTTCTTTTATGAATTTATTATGGGTCTCCTAAAAATGCAAAATGTTAATATTTGGTTACACCAGATCACTGCAAAAACAAGCTTCTGTATTGAAATGTTGACCACTCCCCTTGACAAAATTGGTGCAGTTCAGCTAAATGTGTTGTTTTTTCTGACATGGACTTGTTTCTTCAGCATTGTCCACACCTTTAAGTCAGGACTCTGGGGAAAGGCTATTCTAAAACCTGAATCCTAGCTTGATTTAGCCATTCCTTTAACCGCTTTTGACGTGTGTTTGGGCTCATTGTCCTGCGCCCAAGACCCGACCTCCGGCCTGATGATTTTAGCTTGTCCTGAAGAATTTGGAGGTAATCCACCTTTTTCATTCTCTGTAAAGCACCAGTTCAACTGGCAGCAAAACAGCCCCGGAGCATAATACTACCACC
>NC_084612.1:75241600-75269100 GCF_033978795.1 Nerophis ophidion
ATATAGTTTAGAACAGGGGTCAGCAACCTTTTTGAAACCAAGAGCTACTTCTTGGGTACTGATTAATGCCAAGGGCTACCAGTTTGATACACACTTAAATAAATTGCCAGAAATAGCCAATTTGCTCAATTTACCTTTAATAAATAAATCTATATATATAAAAAATGGGTATTTTTGTCTGTCATTCCGTCGTACATTTTTTTTCCTTTTACGGAAGGTTTTTTGTAGAGAATAAATTATGGAAAAAACACTTAATTGAACGGTTTAAAAGAGGAAAAACATGAAAAAAATTAAAATTACATTTTGAAATAGTTTATTTTCAATTTCGACTCTTTAATATTCAAAATTCAACCGAAAAAAATGAAGAGAAAAACTAGCTGATTCGAATCTTTTTGAAAGAATAAAAAAATAATTTATGGAACATCATTAGTCATTTTTCCTGATTAAGATTAATTTTAGAATTTTAACAAGAGCTACTTCTTGGGTGCTGATTAATGCCAAGGGCTACCAGTTTGATACACACTTAAATAAATAGCCAATTTGCCCAATTTACATTTAATAAATAAATCTACATATATGAAAAAAATGGGTATTTCTGTCTGTCATTTTGTTGTACATTTTTTTTCCTTTTACGGAAGGTTTTTTGTTGGGAATAAATGATGAAAAAAACACTTAATTGAACGGTTTAAAAGGGGAGAAAACACGAAAAAAATGAAAATTAAATTTTGAAACATAGTTTATCTTCAATTTCGACTCTTTAAAAATAAAAATTCAACGGAAAAAAAAAAAAAAACTAGCTAATTGGAATCTTTTTGAAAACATTCAAAAAATAATTTATGGAACATCATTAGTCATTTTTCCAGATTAAGATTAATTTTAGAATTTTAATGACATGTTTTAAATAGGTTAAAATCCAATCTGCACTTTGTTAGAATATATAACAAATTGGACCAAGCTATATTTCTAACAAAGACAAATCGTTATTTCTTCTAGATTTTCCAGAACAAAAATTAAAAAAAAAATTCAAAAGACTTTGAAATAAGATTTAAAATTTTCTAGATTTGCCAGAATATTTTTTCTCAATTTTAATCATAAGTTTGAAGAAATATTTCACAAATATTCTTCGTCGAAAAAACAGAAGCTAAAATTAAGAATTAAATTAAGATGTTTTTATTATTTTTGACAATAATAATAATGAAATCCCAAAAAAAATATGATTTTTCCGCCCGATTGTAGCTGAGATAGGCGACAGCGCCCCTAGCCACCCGTAAAGTGAATAAGCGGTAGAAAATGGATGGATGGATGATTTAATATGTCAGGATAGAAGAGGAAGGAATTTAAAAGGTAAAAAGGTATATGTGTTTAAAAATCCTTAAAATCATTTTTAAGGTTGTATTTTTTCTCTAAAATTGTCTTTCTGAAAGTTATAAGAAACAAAGTAAAAAAATAAATGCATTTATTTAAAAAAGTGAAGACCAAGTCTTTAAAATCCAATCTGCACTTTGTTAGAATATATAACAAATTGGACCAAGCTATATTTCTAACAAAGACAAATCATTATTTCTTCTACATTTTCCAGAACTAAAATTTTAAAAGAAATTTAAAATACTTTGAAATAAGATTTAAATTTGATTCTACAAGTTTTCTAGATTTGCCAGAATATTTTTTTTTTATTTTAATCATAATAAGTTTGAAGAAATATTTCACAAATATTCTTCATCCAAAAAACAGAAGCTAAAATGAAGAATTAAATTAAAATGTATTTATTATTCTTTACAATAAAAAAAAATAAAAATACTTGAACATTGATTTAAATTGTCAGGAAAGAAGAGGAAGGAATTTAAAAGCTAAAAAGGTATATGTGTTTAAAAATCCTGAAATATTTTTTTTCTCTAAAATTGTCTTTCTGAAAGTTATAAGAAGCAAAGTAAAAAAATAAATGAATTTATTTAAACAAGTGAAGACCAAGTCTTTAAAATATTTTCTTGGATTTTCAAATTCTATTTGAGTTTTGTCTCTCTTAGAATTAAAAATGTCGAGCAAAGCGAGACCAGCATGCTAGTAAATAAATACAATTTAAAAAATAGAGGCAGCTCACTGGTAAGTGCTGCTATTTGAGCTATTTTTAGAACAGGCCGGCGGGCGACTCATCTGGTCCTTGGTGACCCCTGGTCTATAAATAACAGAGCCTATCCAGGATTTCATTGTGCCCGATAATGAAATAATGACGCAACCATCTTGACTTTGAACACGCCCCACACGAGCGAATGAAGGGCATACTTAGTCAACAGCCAAAGGGTGGCAGTGTGAACACTGTCATAAACCTGTGCCATAGATTGAAACCAGACTAAACGACGACGACAAACACGTTTTGGGAGAATATATGCACCGCAACACAACATAAACACCACAGAACAAATTCCCAGGACGCTACAATATAAACAAACGCCATTGGTGGATCTACTGTAATGATACCACGTACATTAGTCGGTCGATATTTTTTTTAACATCACAAAATCTTCTTTTCGTTTTTTTTTAAAATGTATATTATGTTTAAAAACTCATGAAATACGTCGCTGGACACATGAGGACTTTGAATATGACCAATGTATGATCCTGTCACTACTTGGTATCGGATTGATACCAAAATTTGTGGTATCGCCCAAAACTAATGTAAAGTATCCAAACAACAGAAAAATAAGTGATTATTACATTTTAACTGAAGTGCGGATAGAACATGTTGAAACAGGAAGTAAGGAGTAAATAAACAAGTCGATTATTAACCCATTTTTACAGTTTGTCCTTTATAATGTTGACACAAACTGTTACTGCATTTACACTAATTAGGAGCCTTTGTTTACTTACTACTAAAAGACAAGTTGTCTTGTACGTTCACTATTTTATTTAAGGACAAAATTTCAAAAATAACATATGTTTAATGTACCCTATTTTTGTTGTTGAAATCAAGCCAATGACATTTTTTGTGGTCCCCCTTATTTGGAAAAGTATCAAACTATCAAAATACATGTTGGTACTGGTACTAAATTATTGTTGTCGGTCGGCACAACCCCTAAAGTGGGCACGGATCGAGTAATGCCATTTTTTTGCGTTCCCCTTCATTTAGAAAAGTACCGAAATCATTTTTAAATACAGGTATCGTTACAACACCAGTGTAGACATTGCCTAAATATTGAGTTTACATTGTTAAACTGTGAAGAGCACTCACCATGAATAAATGTAAACATTTACAGTTAATACACGGGATTGGTATCGGTCGATCCAACCCATGGATGGTTGGTATCGGAATCGGCAACATGAATCCCCGATGAAAACGTTCCTAAAAACAATACGTCCGCAGACTAATTAGGAGCCTTTGTTTGTTTACTTACTACTAAAAGACAAGTTGTCTTGTACGTTAACTGTTTTATTGAAGAACAAAGTTGCAATAATAAACATATGTTTAATGTACCCTAAGATTTTCTTGTGGTCCCCGTTACTTAGAAAAGTACCGAAAAGAATCAAAACTATTGAAATATATGTTGGTACTGTTTTTTAAGTATTGTTGTCGGTCGGCACAACCCCTAAAGGGGGCACGGATCGATTAATGCCATTTTTTTGCGGTCCCCTTCATTTAGAAAAGTATCAAAATCATTTTAAAATATTAGCATCGTTACAACAGTAGTGTGGACATAACCTAAATATTGAGTTGACATTGTTAAACTGTGAAGAGCACTCACCATGAATAAATGTAAACATTTACAGTTAATACATGAAATTGGTATCGGGTCGATCCAACCCGTGGATGGTTGGTATCGGAATCAGCAGCGTGAATCCCCGATGGAAACGTTCCTAAAAACAATACGTCAGCAGACTAATTAGGAGCCTTTGTTTGTTTACCTACTACTTTACTTATTACTTTTAATATTTCTCTATTTTGTTTCCATTTAAAACCCCATTATTTACTTTTTACTTTTATTTAAATTGATCTCAACTCTGTACACTGCTGCTGGAATTTAAATTTTCCTGAAGGAACTCTCCTGAAAGAATCAATAAAGTACTATCTATCTATCTACTAAAAGACAAGTTGTCTTGTACGTTAACTGTTTTATTGAAGAACAAAGTTGCAATAATAAACATATGTTTAATGTACCCTAAGATTTTTTTGTGGTCCCCGTTACTTAGAAAAGTACCGAAAAGAATCAAAACTATCGAAATATATGTTGGTACTGGTACTAAAGTCTGGTTATCGGTCGGCACAAACCCTAAAGGGGGCACGGATCGAATAATGCCATTTTTTTGCGGTCCCCTTCATTTAGAAAAGTATCAAAATCATTTTAAAATATTAGCATCGTTACAACAGTAGTGTGGACATAATCTAAATATTGAGTTTAAATTGTTAAACTGTGACGAGCACTCACCATGAATAAATGCAAACATTTACAGTTAATACATGGGATTGGTATCGGTCGATCCAACCCATGGATGGTTGGTATCGGAATCGGCAACATGAATCCCCGATGGAAACGTTCCTAAAAACAATACGTCAGCAGACTAATTAGGAGCCTTTGTTTGTTTACTTACTACTTTACTTATTACTTTTAATATTTCTCTATTTTGTTTCCATTTAAACCCCCATTATTTACTTTTTACTTTTATTTAAATTGATCTCAAATCTGTACACTGCTGCTGGAATTTAAATTTTCCTGAAGGAACCCTCCTGAAAGAATCAATAAAGTACTATCTATCTATCTACTAAAAGACAAGTTGTCTTGTACGTTAACTGTTTTATTGAAGAACAAAGTTGCAATAATAAACATATGTTTAATGTACCCTAAGATTTTTTTGTGGTCCCCGTTACTTAGAAAAGTACCGAAAAGAATCAAAACTACTGAAATATATGTTGGTACTGGTACTAAAGTCTGGTTATCGGTCGGCACAACCCCTAAAGGGGGCACGGATTGATAAATGCCATTTTTTGCGGTCCCCTTCATTTAGAAAAGTATCAAAATCATTTTTAAATATTAGTACCGTTAAAACAGTAGTGTGGACATAACCTAAATATTGAGTTGAAATTGTTAAACTGTGACGAGCACTTATCATGAATAAATGTAAACATTTACAGTTAATACACGGGATTGGTATCGGTCGATCCAACTCATGGATGGTTGGTATCGGAATCGGCAACATGAATCCCCGATGGAAACGTTCCTAAAAACAATACGTCAGCAGACTAATTAGGAGCCTTTGTTTGTTTACTTACTACTTTACTTACTACTTTTTATTCCTATTGTAATATTTCTCTATTTTGTTTCCATTTAAACCCCCATTATTTACTTTTTACTTTCATTTAAATTGATCTCAATTCTGTACACTGCTGCTGGAATTTTAATTTTCCTGAAGGAACTCTTCTGAAAGAATCAATAAAGTACTATCTATCTATCTACTAAAAGACAAGTTGTCTTGTACGTTAACTGTTTTATTGAAGAACAAAGTTGCAATAATAAACATATGTTTAATGTACCCTAAGATTTTTTTGTGGTCCCCCTTATTTAGAAAAGTACCGAAAAGTATCAAAACTATCAATCTATTTTAATACTGGTGCTAATGTCTGGTTATCGGTCGGCACAACCCCTAAAGGGGGCACGGATCGATTTATGCCATTTTTTTGCGGTCCCCTTCATTTAGAAAAGTATCAAAATCATTTTAAAATATTAGCATCGTTACAACAGTAGTGTAGACATAACCTAAATATTGAGTTGACATTGTTAAACTGTGAAGAGCACTCACCATGAATAAATGTAAACATTTACAGTTAATACACGGGATTGGTATCGGTCGATCCAACCCATGGATGGTTGGTATCGGAATCGGCAACATGAATCCCCGATGGAAACGTTCCTAAAAACAATACGTCCGCAGACTAATTAGGAGCCTTTGTTTGTTTACTTACTACTTTACTTATTACTTTTAATATTTCTCTATTTTGTTTCCATTTAAACCCCCATTATTTACTTTTATTTAAATTGATCTCAACTCTGTACACTGCTGCTGGAATTTAAATTTTCCTGAAGGAACCCTCCTGAAAGAATCAATAAAGTACTATCTATCTATCTACTAAAAGACAAGTTGTCTTGTACGTTAACTGTTTTATTGAAGAACAAAGTTGCAATAATAAACATATGTTTAATGTAACCTAAGATTTTTTTGTGGTCCCCGTTACTTAGAAAAGTACCGAAAAGAATCTAAACTATTGAAATATATGTTGGTACTTGTACCAAAGTCTGGTTATCGGTCGGCACAACCCCTAAAGGGGGCACGGATCGATTAATGCCATTTTTTGCGATCCCCTTCATTTAGAAAAGTATCAAAATCATTTTAAAATATTAGCATCGTTACAACAGTAGTGTGGACATAACCTAAATATTGAGTTGCAATTGTTACACTGTGAAGAGCACTCACCATGAATAAATGTAAACATTTACAGTTAATACACGGGATTGGTATCGGTCGATCCAACCCATGGATGGTTGGTATCGGAATCGGCAACATGAATCCCCGATGGAAACGTTCCTAAAAACAATACGTCAGCAGACTAATTAGGAGCCTTTGTTTGTTTACTTACTACTTTACTTATTACTTTTAATATTTCTCTATTTTGTTTCCATTTAAACCCCCATTATTTACTTTTTACTTTTATTTAAATTGATCTCAATTCTGTACACTGCTGCTGGAATTTTAATTTTCCTGAAGGAACTCTTCTGAAGGAATCAATAAAGTACTATCTATCCATCTATCTATCTACTAAAAGACAAGTTGTCTTGTACGTTAACTGTTTTATTTAAGAACAGAGTTGCAATAATAAACATATGTTTAATGTATCTTAAGATTTTTTTGTGGTCCCCGTTACTTAGAAAAGTACCGAAAAGAATCAAAACTATTGAAATGTATGTTGGTACTGGTAGTAAAGTCTGGTTATCGGTCGGCACAACCCCTAAAGGGGGCACGGATCGATTAATGCCATTTTTTGCGGTCCCCTTCATTTAGAAAAGTATCAAAATCATTTTAAAATATTAGTATCGTTACAACAGTAGTGTGGACATAACCTAAATATTGAGTTTAAATTGTTAAACTGTGACGAGCACTCACCATGAATAAATGTTAACATTTACAGTTAATACATGGGATTGGTATCGGTCGATCCAACCCATGGATGGTTGGTATCGGAATCGGCAACATGAATCCCCGATGGAAATGTTCCTAAAAACAATACGTCAGCAGACTAATTAGGAGTCTGTTTGTTTACCTACTACTTTACTTATTACTTTTAATATTTCTCTATTTTGTTTCCATTTAAACCCCCATTATTTACTTTTATTTAAATTGATCTCAACTCTGTACACTGCTGCTGGAATTTAAATTTTCCTGAAGGAACTCTTCTGAAGGAATCAATAAAGTACTATCTATCTATCTACTAAAAGACAAGTTGTCTTGTATGTTAACTGTTTTATTGAAGAACAAAGTTGCAATAATAAACATATGTTTAATGTACCCTAAGATTTTTTTGTGGTCCCCGTTACTTAGAAAAGTACCGAAAAGAATCAAAACTATTGAAATATATGTTGGTACTGGTACTAAAGTCTGGTTGTCGGTCGGCACAACCCCTAAAGGGGGCACGGATCGAATAATGCCATTTTTTTGTGGTCCCCTCCATGTAGAAAAGTATCAAAATCATTTTAAAATATTAGCATCGTTACAACAGTAGTGTGGACATAATCTAAATATTGAGTTTAAATTGTTAAACTGTGACGAGCACTCACCATGAATAAATGTAAACATTTACAGTTAATACATGGGATTGGTATCGGTCGATCCAACCCGTGGATGGTTGGTATCGGAATCGGCAGCGTGAATCCCCGATCGAAACGTTCCTAAAAACAATACGTCAGCAGACTAATTAGGAGCCTTTGTTTGTTTACCTACTACTTTACTTATTACTTTTAATATTTCTCTATTTTGTTTCCATTTAAAACCCCATTATTTACTTTTTACTTTTATTTAAATTGATCTCAACTCTGTACACTGCTGCTGGAATTTAAATTTTCCTGAAGGAACCCTCCTGAAAGAATCAATAAAGTACTATCTATCCATCTATCTATCTACTAAAAGACAAGTTGTCTTGTACGTTAACTGTTTTATTGAAGAACAAAGTTGCAATAATAAACATATGTTTAATGTACCCTAAGATTTTTTTGTGGTCCCCGTTACTTAGAAAAGTACCGAAAAGAATCAAAACTACTGAAATATATGTTGGTACTGGTACTAAAGTCTGGTTATCGGTCGGCACAACCCTAAAGGGGGCACGGATCGATTAATGCCATTTTTTTGTGGTCCTCTTCATTTAGAAAAGTATCAAAATCATTTTAAAATATTAGTATCGTTACAACAGTAGTGTGGACATAACCTAAATATTGAGTCAACATTGTTTAACTGTGAAGAGCACTCACCATGAATAAATGTAAACATTTACAGTTAATACACGGGATTGGTATCGGTCGATCCAACCCGTGGATGGTTGGTATCGGAATCGGCAACACGAATCCCCGATCGAAACGTTCCTAAAAACAATACGTCAGCAGACTAATTAGGAGCCTTTGTTTGTTTACTTACTACTTTACTTACTACTTTTTATTCTTATTGTAATATTTCTCTATTTTGTTTCCATTTAAAACCCCATTATTTACTTTTTACTTATTTTTTTTTTTTTTTTAAATTGATCTCAACTCTGTACACTGCTGCTGGAATTTAAATTTTCCTGAAGGAACTCTCCTGAAAGAATCAATAAAGTACTATCTATCTATCTATCTATTTACTAAAAGACAAGTTGTCTTGTACGTTAACTGTTTTATTTAAGAACAAAGTTGCAATAATAAACATATGTTTAATGTACCCTAAGAATTTTTTGTGGTCCCCGTTACTTAGAAAAGTACCGAAAAGAATCAAAACTATCGAAATATATGTTGGTACTTGTACCAAAGTCTGGTTATCGGTCGGCACAACCCCTAAAGGGGGCACGGATCGATTAATGCCATTTTTTGTGGTCCCCTTCATTTAGAAAAGTATCAAAATCATTTTAAAATATTAGCATCGTTACAACAGTAGTGTAGACATAACCTAAATATTGAGTTGACATTGTTAAACTGTGAAGAGCACTCACCATGAATAAATGTAAACATTTACAGTTAATACATGGGATTGGTATCGGTCGATCCAACCCATGGATGGTTGGTATCGGAATCGGCAACATGAATCCCCGATGGAAACGTTCCTAAAAACAATACGTCAGCAGACTAATTAGGAGCCTTTGTTTGTTTACTTACTACTTTACTTACTACTTTTTATTCTTATTGTAATATTTCTCTATTTTGTTTCCATTTAAAACCCCATTATTTACTTTTTACTTTTATTTAAATTGATCTCAACTCTGTACACTGCTGCTGGAATTTAAATTTTCCTGAAAGAATCAATAAAGTACTATCTATCTATCTACTAAAAGACAAGTTGTCTTGTACGTTAACTGTTTTATTGAAGAACAAAGTTGCAATAATAAACATATGTTTAATGTACCCTAAGATTTTTTTGTGGTCCCCGTTACTTAGAAAAGTACCGAAAAGAATCAAAACTATCGAAATATATGTTGGTACTGGTACTAAAGTCTGGTTATCGGTCGGCACAACCCTAAAGGGGGCACGGATCGAATAATGCCATTTTTTTGTGGTCCCCTCCATGTAGAAAAGTATCAAAATCATTTTTAAATATTAGTACCGTTACAACACCAGTGTAGACATAACCTAAATATTGAGTTGACATTGTTAAACTGTGACGAGCACTCACCATGAATAAATGTAAACATTTACAGTTAATACACGGGATTGGTATCGGTCGATCCAACCCATGGATGGTTGGTATCGGAATCGGCAACATGAATCCCCGATGGAAACGTTCCTAAAAACAATACGTCCGCAGACTAATTAGGAGCCTTTGTTTGTTTACTTACTACTAAAAGACAAGTTGTCTTGCATGTTCACTATTTTATTTAAGGACAAATTTGCAATAATAAACATATGTTTAATGTACCCTAACATTTTTTTGTGGTCCACCTTATTTAGAAAAGTACCGAAAAGTATCAAAACTATCGAAACATATTTTGGTACTTGTACCAAAGTCTGGTTATCGGTCGGCACAACCCCTAAAGTGGGCACGGATCGAATAATGCCATTTTTTTGTGGTCCCCTCCATGTAGAAAAGTATCAAAATCATTTTTAAATATTAGTATCGTTACAACAGTAGTGTGGACATAACCTAAATATTGAGTTGAAATTGTTAAACAGTGAAGAGCACTTATCATGAATAAATGTAAACATTTACAGTTAATACACGGGATTGGTATCGGTCGATCCAACCCGTGGATGGTTGGTATCGGAATCGGCAACATGAATCCCCGATGGAAACGTTCCTAAAAACAATACGTCAGCAGACTAATTAGGAGCCTTTGTTGGTTTACTTACTACTTTACTTACTACTTTTTATTCTTATTGTAATATTTCTCTATTTTGTTTCCATTTAAACCCCCATTATTTACTTTTATTTAAATTGATCTCAACTCTGTACACTGCTGCTGGAATTTAAATTTTCCTGAAGGAACCCTCCTGAAAGAATCAATAAAGTACTATCTATCTATCTACTAAAAGACAAGTTGTCTTGTACGTTAACTGTTTTATTTAAGAACAAAGTTGCAATAATAAACATATGTTTAATGTACCCTAAGATTTTTTTGTGGTCCCCGTTACTTAGAAAAGTACCGAAAAGAATCAAAACTATTGAAATATATGTTGGTACTGGTACTAAAGTCTGGTTATCGGTCGGCACAAACCCTAAAGGGGGCACGGATTGATAAATGCCATTTTTTTGTGGTCCCCTTCATTTAGAAAAGTATCAAAATCATTTTAAAATATTAGCATCGTTACAACAGTAGTGTGGACATAACCTAAATATTGAGTTTAAATTGTTAAACAGTGAAGAACACTCACCATGAATAAATGCAAACATTTACAGTTAATACATGGGATTGGTATCGGTCGATCCAACCCATGGATGGTTGGTATCGGAATCGGCAACATGAATCCCCGATGGAAACGTTCCTAAAAACAATACGTCAGCAGACTAATTAGGAGCCTTTGTTTGTTTACTTACTACTTTACTTATTACTTTTTATTCTTATTGTAATATTTCTCTATTTTGTTTCCATTTAAAACCCCATTATTTACTTTTATTTAAATTGATCTCAACTCTGTACACTGCAGCTGGAATTTAAATTTTCCTGAAGGAACCCTCCTGAAAGAATCAATAAAGTACTATCTATCTATCTACTAAAAGACAAGTTGTCTTGTACGTTAACTGTTTTATTGAAGAACAAAGTTGCAATAATAAACATATGTTTAATGTACCCTAAGATTTTTTTGTGGTCCCCGTTACTTAGAAAAGTACCGAAAAGAATCAAAACTATCGAAATATATGTTGGTACTGGTACTAAAGTCTGGTTATCGGTCGGCACAACCCCTAAAGGGGGCACGGATCGAATAATGCCATTTTTTTGCGGTCCCCTTCATTTAGAAAAGTATCAAAATCATTTTAAAATATTAGCATCGTTACAACACTAGTGTAGACATAACCTAAATATTGAGTTTAAATTGTTAAACAGTGAAGAGCACTCACCATGAATAAATGCAAACATTTACAGTTAATACACGGGATTGGTATCGGTCGATCCAACCCGTGGATGGTTGGTATCGGAATCGGCAGCGTGAATCCCCGATCGAAACGTTCCTAAAAACAATACATCAGCAGACTAATTAGGAGCCTTTGTTTGTTTACTTACTACTTTACTTACTACTTTTTATTCTTATTGTAATATTTCTCTATTTTGTTTCCATTTAAAACCCCATTATTTACTTTTTACTTTTATTTAAATTGATCTCAACTCTGTACACTGCTGCTGGAATTTTAATTTTCCTGAAGGAACTCTTCTGAAGGAATCAATAAAGTACTATCTATCCATCTATCTATCTACTAAAAGACAAGTTGTCTTGTATGTTCACTATTTTATTTAAGAACAAACTTGCAATAATAAACATATGTTTAATGTACCCTAAGATTTTTTTGTGGTCCCCTTATTTAGAAAAGTACCGAAAAGTATCAAAACTATCAAAATCTATTTTAATACTGGTGCTAATGTCTGGTTATCGGTCGGCACAAACCTTAAAGTGGGCACGGATCGATTAATGCCATTTTTTGCGGTCCCCTTCATTTAGAAAAGTATCAAAATCATTTTAAAATATTAGCATCGTTACAACACCAGTGTAGACATAACCTAAATATTGAGTTTAAATTGTTAAACAGTGACGAGCACTCACCATGAATAAATGCAAACATTTACAGTTAATACATGGGATTGGTATCGGTCGATCCAACCCGTGGATGGTTGGTATCGGAATCGGCAGCGTGAATCCCCGATCGAAACGTTCCTAAAAACAATACATCAGCAGACTAATTAGGAGCCTTTGTTTGTTTACTTACTACTTTACTTACTACTTTTAATATTTCTCTATTTTGTTTCCATTTAAACCCCCATTATTTACTTTTTACTTTAATTTAAATTGATCTCAACTCTGTACACTGCTGCTGGAATTTAAATTTTCCTGAAGGAACACTCCTGAAAGAATCAATAAAGTACTATCTATCCATCTACTAAAAGACAAGTTGTCTTGTACGTTAACTGTTTTATTGAAGAACAAAGTTGCAATAATAAACATGTTTAATGTACCCTAAGATTTTTTTGTGGTCCCCGTTACTTAGAAAAGTACCGAAAAGAATCAAAACTATCGAAATATATGTTGGTACTGGTACTAAAGTCTGGTTATCGGTCGGCACAAACCCTAAAGGGGGCACGGATCGAATAATGCCATTTTTTTGTGGTCCCCTCCATGTAGAAAAGTATCAAAATCATTTTAAAATATTAGCATCGTTACAACAGTAGTGTGGACATAACCTAAATATTGAGTTGACATTGTTAAACTGTGAAGAGCACTCACCATGAATAAATGTAAACATTTACCGTTAATACATGGGATTGGTATCGGTCGATCCAACCCATGGATGGTTGGTATCGGAATCGGCAACATGAATCCCCGATGGAAACGTTCCTAAAAACAATACGTCAGCAGACTAATTAGGAGCCTTTGTGTGTTTACCTACTACTTTACTTATTACTTTTAATATTTCTCTATTTTGTTTCCATTTAAACCCCCATTATTTACTTTTATTTAAATTGATCTCAACTCTGTACACTGCTGCTGGAATTTAAATTTTCCTGAAGGAACCCTCCTGAAAGAATCAATAAAGTACTATCTATCTATCTACTAAAAGACAAGTTGTCTTGTACGTTAACTGTTTTATTGAAGAACAAAGTTGCAATAATAAACATATGTTTAATGTACCCTAAGATTTTTTTGTGGTCCCCGTTACTTAGAAAAGTACCGAAAAGAATCAAAACTATCGAAATATATGTTGGTACTGGTACTAAAGTCTGGTTATCGGTCGGCACAAACCCTAAAGGGGGCACGGATCGAATAATGCCATTTTTTTGTGGTCCCCTTCATGTAGAAACGTATCAAAATCATTTTTAAATATTAGTACCGTTACAACAGTAGTGTAGACATAACCTAAATATTGAGTCGACATTGTTGAACTGTGACGAGCACTCACCATGAATAAATGCAAACATTTACAGTTAATACACGGGATTGGTATCGGTCGATCCAACCCATGGATGGTTGGTATCGGAATCGGCAACATGAATCCCCGATCGAAACATTCCTAAAAACAATACGTCAGCAGACTAATTAGGAGTCTGTTTGTTTACTTACTACTAAAAGACAAGTTGTCTTGTACGTTAACTGTTTTATTTAAGAACAAAGTTGCAATAATAAACATATGTTTAATGTACCCTAAGATTTTTTTGTGGTCCCCGTTACTTAGAAAAGTACCGAAAAAAATCAAAACTATTGAAATATATGTTGGTACTGGTACTAAAGTCTGGTTATCGGTCGGCACAACCCCTAAAGGGGGCACGGATCGAATAATGCCATTTTTTTGTGGTCCCCTTCATTTAGAAAAGTATCAAAATCATTTTAAAATATTAGTATCGTTACAACACTAGTGTAGACATAACCTAAATATTGAGTTTAAATTGTTAAACAGTGACGAGCACTCACCATGAATAAATGTAAACATTTACAGTTAATACATGGGATTGGTATCGGTCGATCCAACCCATGGATGGTTGGTATCGGAATCGGCAACATGAATCCCCGATGGAAACGTTCCTAAAAACAATACGTCAGCAGACTAATTAGGAGCCTTTGTTTGTTTACTTACTACTTTACTTATTACTTTTAATATTTCTCTATTTTGTTTCCATTTAAACCCCCATTATTTACTTTAATTTAAATTGATCTCAACTCTGTACACTGCTGCTGGAATTTAAATTTTCCTGAAGGAACCCTCCTGAAAGAATCAATAAAGTACTATCTATCTATCTACTAAAAGACAAGTTGTCTTGTACGTTAACTGTTTTATTGAAGAACAAAGTTGCAATAATAAACATATGTTTAATGTACCCTAAGATTTTTTTGTGGTCCCCGTTACTTAGAAAAGTACCGAAAAGAATCAAAACTATCGAAATATATGTTGGTACTGGTACTAAAGTCTGGTTATCGGTCGGCACAAACCCTAAAGGGGGCACGGATTGATTAATGCCATTTTTTGCGGTCCCCTTCATGTAGAAAAGTATCAAAATCATTTTTAAATATTAGTATCGTTACAACAGTAGTGTGGACATAACCTAAATTTTGAGTTGAAATTGTTAAACAGTGAAGAGCACTCACCATGAATAAATGCAAACATTTACAGTTAATACACGGGATTGGTATCGGTCGATCCAACCCATGGATGGTTGGTATCGGAATCGGCAACATGAATCCCCGATGGAAACGTTCCTAAAAACAATACGTCAGCAGACTAATTAGGAGCCTTTGTTTGTTTACTTACTACTAAAAGACGAGTTGTCTTGTACGTTAACTGTTTTATTTAAGAACAAAGTTGCAATAATAAACATATGTTTAATGTACCCTAAGATTTTTTTGTGGTCCACCTTATTTAGAAAAGTACCGAAAAGTATCAAAACTATCGAAACATATTTTGGTACTTGTACCAAAGTCTGGTTATCGGTCGGCACAACCCCTAAAGGGGGCACGGATCGAATAATGCCATTTTTTTGTGGTCCCCTCCATGTAGAAACGTATCAAAATCATTTTAAAATATTAGTATCGTTACAACACTAGTGTGGACATAACCTAAATATTGAGTTGAAATTGTTAAACAGTGAAGAGCACTTATCATGAATAAATGCAAACATTTACAGTTAATACACGGGATTGGTATCGGTCGATCCAACCCGTCGATGGTTGGTATCGGAATCGGCAACATGAATCCCCGATGGAAACGTTCCTAAAAACAATACGTCAGCAGACTAATTAGGAGCCTTTGTTTGTTTACTTACTACTAAAAGACAAGTTGTCTTGTACGTTAACTGTTTTATTTAAGAACAAAGTTGCAATAATAAACATATGTTTAATGTACCTTAAGATTTTTTTGTGGTCCCCGTTACTTAGAAAAGTACCGAAAAGAATCAAAACTATTGAAATGTATGTTGGTACTGGTACTAAAGTCTGGTTATCGGTCGGCACAACCCCTAAAGGGGGCACGGATCGATTAATGCCATTTTTTTGTGGTCCTCTTCATTTAGAAAAGTATCAAAATCATTTTAAAATATTAGCATCGTTACAACACTAGTGTGGACATAACCTAAATATTGAGTTGAAATTGTTAAACAGTGAAGAGCACTCACCATGAATAAATGTAAACATTTACAGTTAATACACGGGATTGGTATCGGTCGATCCAACCCATGGATGGTTGGTATCGGAATCGGCAACATGAATCCCCGATGGAAACGTTCCTAAAAACAATACGTCAGCAGACTAATTAGGAGCCTTTGTTTGTTTACCTACTACTTTACTTATTACTTTTAATATTTCTCTATTTTGTTTCCATTTAAACCCCCATTATTTACTTTTATTTAAATTGATCTCAAATCTGTACACTGCTGCTGGAATTTAAATTTTCCTGAAGGAACTCTTCTGAAGGAATCAATAAAGTACTATCTATCTATCTACTAAAAGACAAGTTGTCTTGTATGTTAACTGTTTTATTTAAGAACAAAATTGCAATATAGCTCGGTTGGTAGAGTGGCCGTGCCAGCAACTTGAGGGTTGCAGGTTCGATTCCCGCTTCTGCCATTCTAGTCACTGCCGTTGTGTCCTTGGGCAAGACACTTTACCCACCTGCTCCCAGTGCCACCCACACTGCTTTAAATGTAACTTAGATATTGGGTTTCACTATGTAAAGCGCTTTGAGTCACTAGTGAAAAGCGCTATATAAATACAATTCACTTCACAATAATAAACATATGTTTATTGTACCCTAAGATTTTTTTGTGGTCCCCGTTACTTAGAAAAGTACCGAAAAGAATCAAAACTATTGAAATATATGTTGGTACTGGTACTAAAGTCTGGTTATCGGTCGGCACAAACCCTAAAGTGGGCATGGATCGAATAATGCTGTTTTTTGCGGTCCCCTTCATGTAGAAAACTACCGAATTACTTTTGGTACCAAAATATTGGTATGGGGACGACACTAACACACCCACTGGTAGAAATGTAGACGGGCGCCTATGGACACGGGTGTCTTCAGCCTTGTCGCTGCTCGGGGGTCTGTGCAGGCAACGACGAGGTGAAGCGCGGCATCCTCCTGATGCTGTTCGGAGGCGTTCCCAAGACGACCATGGAGGGAACCTCGCTGCGGGGCGACGTCAACGTGTGCATCGTGGGAGACCCCAGCACCGCCAAGAGCCAGTTCCTCAAGTAGGCGCCCGGAACAAAAGCACGGCTCCCGGCGGCCGCCGATGTCGTGGCTAACGGGACGCATGTGTGCAGGCACGTGGAGGAGTTCAGCCCCAGGGCCGTGTACACCAGCGGCAAAGCCAGCACGGCGGCCGGTCTGACTGCCGCCGTGGTCCGGGATGAAGAGTCCCACGAGTTCGTCATCGAGGCCGGAGCGTTGATGCTGGCCGATAACGTGAGTTTCTCTTTTTCTCCGCCGCGTGAGGTTTAAATAATAACCTTACTCCATCAATCACCTGGGCCGTATAGCTCGGTTGGTAGCTTGGCCGTGCCAGCAACTTGAGGATTCCAGGTTCAATCCCGCTTCTGCCAACCTAGTCACTCCTTGGGCAAGACACTAATAATTGTCACACACAAATGTGGTGAAATTTGTCCTCTGCATTTGACCCATCCCCTTTATCGCCCCCTGGGAGGTGAGGGGAGCAGTGAGCAGCAGCGCTGACCACGCCCGGGAATCAATTTTTGGGTGATTTAACCCCCCAATTCCAACCCTTGATGCTCCCAAGCAGGGAGGTAATGGCGCCCATTTTTATAGTCTTTGGTATGACTCGGCCGGGGTTCGAACTCACGACCTACCGATCTCAGGGCACGAGGCCACTAGGTTTTACCCACCCACTCTGGTTTAAAAATGTAACCTAGATATCGGGTTTCACCACGTAAAAGCGCTTTGGGTCACTAGAGAAAAGCGCTATATAAATATAATTCACTTGAAGTAAAGTGAATTATATTTATATAGCGCTTTTCTCTAGTGACTCACAGCGCTGTACATAGTGAAACCCAATATCTACGTTACATTTAAACCAGTGTGGGTGGCACTGGGAGCAGGTGGGTAAAGTGTCTTGCTCAAGGACACAACGGCAGTGAGTAGGAATGGCGGAAGCGGGGATCGAACCTGGAACCCTCAAGTTGCTGGCACGGCCGCTCTACCGCCCCAAAAAGACATTGATTTGTCAGTCCTGTGTGAAGGATGCGAACAGATTTCTGCAGCTGCTGCTCAAAACTTGATGGCTGCCCTCTCGATCCATGTTTTGACGAAAACTGGATTTTTTTTTTAAGGACTTCACCTTTAAAAAAGGCCTAGTGGCCACATGCGTGGACAGCACTTTTTTTTTTAGCTATTATTGCCAAAATTGTGTACACTACTGAATTGGGGTCTTATGGCCACTTATGTGGACACTTGTACTGCCACCTGGTGATGTCAGAAGAGTATAACATGCAATGGAATTTTGAAAAAAAAAAAAGAATTAGCATGTCACTAAACATGAAGTACACGTTTGTGTACTTATGGACTAAGTACATCATATCAAAAGATGATTTAGTTTTTATTCTAATTAGGGTCCAATAAGGAAAGAGAGAACAAAAAAAAACATGTAAACAAACAGCTTGGGCCTTAATTAAGTTAGAGTTAAAGTACCAATAATTGTAGTTCCTAAGAAAATAATAATAAATCGTTTTTAAAGGGGTAATATAATTTTTTTCCCCCCTCCATGAAAAACATTAATTTGGTCGAATACGCGCATAGATTAGCGTATTTTTCAGACCATAGGGCGCACCGGATTATAAAGCGCGCCGCAGATTAGCGGGTCTATTCAGGTCTTTTTTCATACGGTAGCTAATAGATTTGTAGATGTGGGAAACAGCGGGAGGCAGTGTGCAGGTAAAGACAAAAAGGTGTCTAATGCTTAAACCAAAAATAAACAAAAGGCGAGTGCCCCTTAGAAAAAGCATCTAAGCTTAGCGAAGGCTATGCAGAACGAAACAAAACCGAACTGGCTGCGAAGTAAACAAAAACGGAATGCTGGACGACAGCAAAGACTTACTGCGGAGCAAAGACGGCGTCCACAAAGTACATCCAAACATGACACACCTTTATTTACGTGGCTCACCTTCTCCCCGTCGTCTTTGTTGTAGCAGCGGTGTAGCGTGCAAGGACGGGAGTGGAAGAAGTGTCAAAAGATGGCGCCGTTTTAATGACATTCAGACTTTGCTAAAGTCAACAATGAGCAGTATCTCCTCATCCGTGGCTCACTCCTGCAACATCAACGCTGGAAATGTGTCCCGTGATAAACCGTCCTACCAGAACCCTCTAATAACTAAAGTTCCGTGGGTGAATTATGTACACCCACTACAGTTTTTAGCGCTTTAATAGTTAGTCTACTGACAGATATAAGTAAGAACTTACTACTTTATAATAGAAATGGCAACAGCAGAGGATGAATGTCCCATAACAAGAAGACAGAGGAAAATAAGAATAGTATTGGACTACAAAGGCGGATGAGCGCGCAATTTTTCAGAATTCATACAGATCCCAAATACAGATCAGCAATGTTTTGCATAATATTGCGAAACAAAACGGCAGGTAATGTCCGCTAAAACGTGCCATTTTGCAGTCCTTGTACACACACCGGAATAGTACTCAGATGTTTAATGCGCCGACAATCCATTATTTGTGTTCTAAAAATACTGGATCCTAAGTTGAGGCACTACTGGACCTGAGATTGAAACGTGACTTTTCATTCGGTAACGCCAAAATTTCATCACGTGACATGCCTTCTAAAATGAAAAACTTTTAGGCTGGAAATATTGCTTTGAAAAAAAATACTGCTATGTATGTAGTAGTGATAATAGTACAAGTGTACTAACACCTACAGTCATTTTATTAAATAATGTACCGTATTTTTCCGGACTATACTAGAAAAAATATAGATTTTTCTACATATTATATATATAAATCACTGTTATACATGTTGTGAAATGAGTCACTTAACACGGAAATATTCTGTAAATGTTTACTTACGTACCTTGAGTGGTTCCGTACGGCCGATCAAACAAGTCAGAGGTCATCGGAATGGACCCGCTGCCTGAGGAATCTCGCTCTCCGACCAGCGGAACAGACTTCGTAACTCCAAATCCAATTCGTGAAACTGAAACGATACGAAAAAGAAAGCCGTCCGTAAGTTGATAAATGCGTTAGCCTTTTAACTAATGCTAACGGCGCTAGCTTGATTACGTTACAATAGCGCCTACAAAAATGCGTGAAGAAAAACTACTATCAAACGTGACGGTTTGGTAAGTATGAATTGTTTTGGTTGTGTTGTAAATCTTAGTTTATGACTAGTAAACGGAACGGCACTTTTACTTCCAGTTCAAGGCACAAAACAGAAGGAGATACCAACCTTTTTGACACCAAGAGCTACTTCTTGGGTGCTGATTAATGCGAAGGGCTACCAGTTTGATACACACTTAAATAAATAGCCAATTTGCCCAATTTACATTTAATAAATAAATCTACATATATGAAAAAAATGGGTATTTTTCTGTCATTTTGTTGTACATTTTTTTTCCTTTTACGGAAGGTTTTTTGTTGAGAATAAATGATGAAAAAAACACTTAATTGAACGGTTTAAAAGGGGAGAAAACACGAAAAAAATTCAAATTAAATTTTGAAACATAGTTTATCTTCAATTTCGACTCTTTAAAAATAAAAATTCAACGAAAAAAAAAACAGAAAAACTAGCTAATTGGAATCTTTTTGAAAAAATTCAAAAAAGAATTTATGGAACATCATTAGTAATTTTTCCCGATTAAGATTAATTTTAGAATTTTGATGAAATGTTTTTAATAGTTTAAAATCCAATCTGCACTTTGTTAGAATATATAACAAATTGGACCAAGCTATATTTCTAACAAAGACAAATCATTATTTCTTCTAGATTTTCCAGAACAAATTTTTTTTAAAGGAATTCAAAAGACTTTGAAATAAGATTTAAATTTGATTCTACAGATTTTCTACATTCGCCAGAATAATTTTTGGAATTTTAACAAGTTTGAAGAAATATTTCACAAATATTCTTCGTCGAAAAAACAGAAGCTAAAATGAAGAATTAAATTAAAATGTATTTATCATTCTTTACAATAAAAAAAATAAATTTACTTGAACATTGATTTAAATTGTCAGGAAAGAAGAGGAAGGAATTTAAAAAGGTAAAAAGGTATATGTGTTTAAAAACCCTAAAAAAATTTTTAGGTTGTATTTTTTCCTCTAAAATTGTCTTTCTGAAAGTTATAAGAAGCAAAGTAAAAAAATAAATGAATTTATTTAAACAAGTGAAGACCAAGTCTTTAAAATATTTTCTTGGATTTTCAAATTCTATTAGAGTTTTGTCTCTCTTAGAATTAAAAATGTCGAGCAAAGCGAGACCAGCTTGCTCGTAAATAAATACAATTTAAAAAATAGAGGCAGCTCACTGGTAAGTGCTGCTATTTGAGCTATTTTTAGAACAGGCCAGCGGGCGACTCATCTGGTCCTTACGGGCGACCTGGTGTTGGTGACCCCTGCCGTTGGCTATTAAGGAAACCCATCCAAAAGGTGGCGCCATATCCTGAACAAAACACCTTTTCAGTTTTACTGCTATATAAGTCTGTTGTACATAGCAAAATATGGCCGTTAACGAAGAAAAATCCACAATTAGCCGCACCTTTGTATAAACCGCAGGGTTCAAAGCTGGGGGAAGAAGTAGCGGCTTGTAGTCTGTAAAATACGGTAGTAATATTGTTCAGCATTTACCTTTACGTGTTCGTCGGGTAACGCTAGGAATTGTTATTGTTGGTTACGTTACATGAGGACATCTTATGAGTGACGGACCGGAGGTCATAGTTGTCAACATGTAATATGTCCGTGTGCCAAGGACGACGCTCAGTCATCCGGTTTGTAGACTCTGGAGACGAAACAAACTGAAAACGGCTTCTTCATATTTTCATGGATAAATGTCCGTCGTCGGGTGTTGTTGACTTAACGACGTGGTCAATTGAGCCCTTTTCCCTTCAGGGCGTGTGCTGCATTGACGAGTTTGACAAGCCGAAGTAGCGGCTTGTAGTCCGGAAAATATGGTAGTAATATTGTTTAGAGTTTACCTAGTGGAGCGGACTCGGGCCGCATCTTTTTCGGGTAACGCTAGGAATTGTTTTTGTTGGTTATGTTACACGGGGACATCTTATGAGTGACGGACCAGAGGTCATAGTTGTCAACATGTAATATGTCCGTGTGCCGAGGACGACGCTCAGTAGTCCGGTTTGTAGACTCTGGAGACGAAACAAACTGAAAACGGCTTCTTCATATTTTCATGGATAAATGTCCGTCGTCGGGTGTTGTTGACTTAACGACGTGGTCAATTGAGCCCTTTTCCCTTCAGGGCGTGTGCTGCATTGACGAGTTTGACAAGCCGAAGTAGCGGCTTGTAGTCCGGAAAATATGGTAGTAATATTGTTTAGAGTTTACCTAGTGGAGCGGACTCGGGCCGCGTCTTTTTCGGGTAACGCTAGGAATTGTTTTTGTTGGTTATGTTACACGGGGACATCTTATGAGTGACGGACCGGAGGTCATAGTTGTCAACATGTAATATGTCCGTGTGCCAAGGACGACGCTCAGTAGTCCGGTTTGTAGACTCTGGAGACGAAACAAACTGAAAACGGCTTCTTCATATTTTCATGGATAAATGTCCGTCGTCGGGTGTTGTTGACTTAACGACGTGGTCAATTGAGCCCTTTTCCCTTCAGGGCGTGTGCTGCATTGACGAGTTTGACAAGCCGAAGTAGCGGCTTGTAGTCCGGAAAATATGGTAGTAATATTGTTTAGAGTTTACCTAGTGGAGCGGACTCGGGCCGCGTCTTTTTCGGGTAACGCTAGGAATTGTTTTTGTTGGTTATGTTACACGGGGACATCTTATGAGTGACGGACCGGAGGTCATAGTTGTCAACATGTAATATGTCCGTGTGCCAAGGACGACGCTCAGTAGTCCGGTTTGTAGACTCTGGAGACGAAACAAACTGAAAACGGCTTCTTCATATTTTCATGGATAAATGTCCGTCGTCGGGTGTTGTTGACTTAACGACGTGGTCAATTGAGCCCTTTTCCCTTCAGGGCGTGTGCTGCATTGACGAGTTTGACAAGCCGAAGTAGCGGCTTGTAGTCCGGAAAATATGGTAGTAATATTGTTTAGAGTTTACCTAGTGGAGCGGACTCGGGCCGCGTCTTTTTCGGGTAACGCTAGGAATTGTTTTTGTTGGTTAGTTGTCAACATGTAATATGTCCGTGTGCCAAGGACGACGCTCAGTAGTCCGGTTTGTAGACTCTGGAGACGAAACAAACTGAAAATGGCTTCTTCATATTTTCATGGATAAATGTCCGTCGTCTGGATGTTGTTGACTGCACGACGTGGTTAATCGAACCCTTCTCCCTTCAGGGCGTGTGCTGCATTGACGAGTTTGACAAGATGGACCTGAAGGACCAGGTGGCCATCCACGAGGCCATGGAACAGCAGACCATCAGCATCACCAAGGCCGGAGTCAAGGTAGCGGCCCAGATTTGAGATAGAAACACAAGTTCCACTCCCCTCTCTGACGGGATTAAAACCAAGTCCCGCCCCCCAGGCCACCCTGAACGCCCGCACTTCCATCCTGGCCGCCGCCAACCCCGTCAGCGGGCGCTACGACCGCGGCAAAAGCCTGAAGCAGAACGTCAACCTGACCGCGCCCATCATGAGCCGATTCGACCTGTTCTTCATACTGGTGGACGACTGCAACGAGGTAAGCGCGCCTCGCCCGGCGGGGGATCGAACACGGTCGTGTGGCGTTCCGTGCGGAAACCGTACGCCCCATCCACAGGTCACGGACTACGCCATCGCCCGGCGCATCGTGGACCTGCACTCGCGGGTGGAGGAATCTGTGGACCGGCTCTACTCTTTGGATGAGATCCGGAGGTACCTGCTCTTCGCCAGGCAGTTCAAGCCAAAGGTGATCACTTTTGTTGTTTTAATATTTAGTCTACACTGGTGTTGTAACGATACCAATATTTTAAAATTATTTCGATACTTTTCTAAATGAAGGGGACCACAAAAAAATGGCATTATTCGATCCGTGCCCCCTTTAGGGGTTGTGCCGACCGACAACAATACTTTAGTACCACCACCAACATGTAGCTCGATAGTTTGATACTTTTCTAAATAAGGGGGACCACAAAAAATGTAATTGTTGGCTTTATTTTAATAAAACATCTTAAGGTACTTTAAACATATGTTTATTATTGCAAATTTGTCCTTAAATAAAATTGTGAACATACAAGACAACTTGTCTTTTAGTAGTAAGTAAACAAACAGACTCCTAATTAGTCTGCTGACGTATCGATTTTAGGAACGTTTTGTTTGGGGATTCATGCTGCCGATTCCGATACCAACCATCCACGGGTTAAATCGACCGATACCAATCCCATGTATTAACTGTAAATGTTTACATTCATTCATGGTGAGTGCTCTTCACAGTTCAACAATGTCGACTCAATATTTAGGTTATGTCTACACTAGTGTTGTATCGATACCAATATTTTAAAATTATTTCGGTACTTTTCTAAATGAAGAGGACCACAAAAGAAATGGAATTATTCGATCCGTGCCCACTTTAGGGGTTGTGCCGACCGACAACAATACTTAAAAAACAGTACCAAAATGTATTCCGATAGTTTGATACTTTTCGGTACTTTTCTAAATAAGGGGGAACACAAAAAAAATGTCATTAGTGGGTTTATTTTAACAAAAAAAATCTTAGGGTACATTAAACATACGTATGTTTATTATTGCAAGTTGTCCTTAAATAAAATAGTTAACATACTAGACAACTTGTCTTTTAGTAGTAAGTAAACAAACAAAGTTCCTAATTTAGTCTGCTGACATATCCAGTAACATATTGTGTCATTTATCTATTAATTTGTTAAAATTATAAAGGACAAACTGTAAAAATGGGTTATTAATTGACTTGTTTATTTACTCCTTACTTCCTGTTTCAACATATTCTATTTAAACTTCTGTTAAAATGTAATAATCACTTATTCTTCTGTTGTTTGGATACTTTACATTAGCTTTGGATGATACCACAAATTTGGGTATCGATCCGATACCAAGTCGTTACAAGATCATTCATTGGTCATATTCAATGTCCTCATGTGTCCGGGGACGTATTTCCTGAGTTTATAAACATAATATACAATATAAAAAAACCCGAAAGCTGTTGTGATCCCAAAAAATAGACGTAATCATGGTAGTATCGACTAGACACGTGTCTGTACTTGATATCATTACAGTGGATGTCAGGTGTATATCCGCCCTGTGGCGTTTGTTTATATTTTGATGCAAGTGAGCTACGGTTTAGCTATTCCTCGTCCTGCAGTGATAATGATACTTGTAAGAAACTTACTTTATCTGTTGCCATTAGATTTCAGTCTTATAGCTTCACCTTTATCGTTAGTTTTTAAGACAAATTACGTCCGTTCTCCCTTTTCTGTCTGCACAAAGTGTCTGCTTGTAAGTACTCTGTGATTGTGCGCTGCCGAACATGCTCCTCTGCAGGCAAAACCAGCAATGTCACGACGGGCCGGTACGGTTTAGAGACAGTATCGCACCGACAATGATTAGTATCGCGGTACTGTACTAATGCCATCGTTTAAGGTTCCCCTCTATCCATCCATCCGTTTTCTACCGCTTGTCCCTTTACGCGGGTAAGTGCGCCGTCTATATCTTGAATCTCCGGTTCTTAGCTTTGTATGGACTCGTTGATCGTTTCCAAACTGAGTTCGGAGAAGAAGTGACGCCAGAAAGACCGGAGGTAACGTCAGGAACTGTCCGATACTGTTCGATACCGAACGATCGGCACGGCCCGGTTCGTTTTCTTCCGGTGTTTTAACGAGGCCCTTTTTGTTGCTCGCCCCCCGCAGATTTCTAGCGAATCCGAAGAGTTCATCGTGGAGCAGTACAAGCGCCTCCGCCAGCGCGACGGCTCAGGGGGCGTGACCAAGTCGGCCTGGAGGATCACCGTGAGGCAGCTGGAGAGCATGATCCGCCTGTCGGAGGGCATGGCCAGGATGCACTGTTGTGACGAGGTGGGTTCACGTAGAAAGATAGCCCCGTTTTTTGGTCTTTTTTTGGTGGCCAGTTACGAAAAGCCCATTGGTGAGGTCTCCGTTCGAATTCATCCGAAAAGGTGTTCTATAGGGTTCAGGTTAGGACTCTGTGCAGGCCAGTCAAGTTCATCCCCACCAGACTCTGTCATCCATATCTTTGTGGACCGACTGCAATATAATGGCAGTCGTGCATAAGAGATACGGGTAGACTGCGATATGATGGCAGTCACACATAAGAGATACGGGTAGACTGCGATATGATGGCAGTCACACATAAAAAAATATGTGTAGACTGCGATATGATGGCAGGCGCACATGAGCGATACGTGTAGACTGCAATATGATGGCAATCACACAAGAAATACGTGTAGACTGCAATATGATGGCAGTCACACATAAAAAAATATGTGTAGACTGCGATATGATGGCAGTCGCACATGAGCGATACGTGTAGACTGCAATATGATGGCAGTCACACATAAGAGATACGGGTAGACTGCGATATGATGGCAGTCACACATAAAAAAATATGTGTAGACTGCGATATGATGGCAGTCGCACATGAGCGATACGTGTAGACTGCAATATGATGGCAATCACACAAGAAATACGTGTAGACTGCAATATAATGGCAGTCGTGCATAAGAGATACGTGTAGACTGCAATATGATGGCAGTCACACATAAGAGATACGGGTAGACTGCGATATGATGGCAGTCACACATAAAAAAATATGTGTAGACTGCGATATGATGGCAGTCGCACATGAGCGATACGTGTAGACTGCAATATGATGGCAGTCACACATAAAAAAATATGTGTAGACTGCAATATGATGGCAATCACACAAGAAATACGTGTAGACTGCAATATGGCAGTCGCACATAAGAGATACGGGTAGATTGCGATATGACGGCAGTCGCACATAAGAGATACGGGTAGACTGCGATATGATGGCAGTCGCACATAAGAGATATGTATAGACTGCGATATGATGGCAGTCGCACATAAGAGATATGTATAGACTGCGATATGATGGCAGTCGCACATAAGAGATATGTATAGACTGCGATATGATGGCAGTCGCACATAAGAGATACATGTAGACTGCGATACGATGGCAGTCGCACATAAGAGATATGTATAGACTGCGATATGATGGCAGTCGCACATAAGCGATATGTATAGACTGCGATATGATGGCAGTCGCACATAAGAGATATGTATAGACTGCGATATGATGGCAGTCGCACATAAGAGATACGGGTAGACTGCGATATGATGGCAGTCGCACATAAGAGATATGTATAGACTGCGATATGATGGCAGTCGCACATAAGAGATACATGTAGACTGCGATACGATGGTAGTTGCATATAAGAGATACGTGTAGACTGCGATATGATGGCAGTCGC
>NC_084612.1:75271600-75281600 GCF_033978795.1 Nerophis ophidion
AGGAGATCGAGTCGGAGATCGACTCGGAGGAGGAGCTGATCCACAAGAAGGGTCTGATCGAGAAGGTCATCCACAGGCTGGTGAACTACGTGAGTCGGACATTTTCTGTCAAGTCTCCATCACATTCTGTCTCCTCATGCACTTTTTTGTGTCTCGGGCGGGTGTGCAGGACCACATCCTCATCCAGCTGTCCCAGTCGGGCCTGAAGGGCTCGGAGGCTGCAGGCAGCGAGGAGGTGGTGCTGGTCGTCAATCCCAACTACAACCTGGAGGACTGAGATCCTCTTGGCTAGAACAGGCGGACTATGCTCAATATGAGACTTGAAACAAGTTTATCCGTCATGTTGAAGACCCGCACCAGAGTCTGATTGTACAAAGATTGCATTATTCCCTTCTCACGTGTCTTGTAAATATGCAGCCCACTTCCACTCTTGGGATTTGTGTCATAGATGATTGTATTTGGGGGTTTTTTGTAGTATTTTCTCTTGTGCTACTAAGGTGAAGTAAATAAAATGTTGATCTTGGCAATAGTTTAGTGTTCATCATTTAGTATGCAGGGCAGGTGCCAGCTTAGATTTGAAATGTTATCACTTTCAGTAATACATGCACGATATATACATATATGGATATATTCTATATATAGTTGTAGAACCTTAAGTATGCAATGCAGGTGCCACTTTTACTATATGCATTATAATATATATTGTGTACTATACAGTATAGAAATTATACTATACAGTATACAAACCATATATAGTTTTATATAGTAATAACTATATACACACAACTATATAATATACATAATATATATATATATATGCTTACACATTAAATATTTATTTATATATGTACTATATTTATAGTTGTGTGTATATATAGTTATATAACTATATATAAAAACATACACATACACATATATATATAGATATACACATATAATATAGTTATATATAACTATAGTTGTCTACAAATATAACTAGATATCTATATAAATATATACATATATATTTATAATTAATATATAATATAATAATCATAAATGTAATATATATAGTTGTATGTACAGTTATATAGCTATATGAGATAACATATGCACAAAAAAATACATACACATACTGTACATATATGTACATATATATAGAAATACATGTGTAATATACATATATATGTATACATACATAAATATATTTTTATATAAATACATATCTATTTAAATATATGTATTATATCTATTTAGATAGATATATGTATATATACATATATATAAAGATAACTATATATAAATATATTTTTATATTATATATACACACACACATGTGTGTGTGTATATATATATATTAGTGGCATTTTATTGTTTTGGTATTAAAAGTGTAATCTGACATACAGTACCTTCATGTTTCCACTAGATGGCAGCAGGCGTCACGACTAATTCCCGCAACTGCGCATGTGCGGTGCATGACACAACAAACAGCGGCGCTCTTGACATGATACAAATATATTTCCAAAGGTAAAAAAATAAAATAAAATAATTAAAAAAAAATATATATATATATATACATACATACAAACACACACATATATATATATATGTATAAATTGTGCTTTTTATTTAGTATATTTATCGCATTATTTTAACTTTTATTTCACAAAGTTTAACAACATTTTTTCCAAAGGTACATAAAAAAAGGCAAAAATATGAGCTAAAGTTGTATTTATGAGATCATTTCGACTTTTTATTTAAAAATTTTGACTTTTTTAAAATAAACTTTTTTCTTTTTTAAATCTCATTGTTATAACTTTTATTCCACAAAGTTTAACAACAATATATTTTTCCCCCAAAGGTACATAAAAAACTCAAAAATATGAGCTAAAAAGTCATATTTATGAGATAATTTAGACTTTTGATTTCAAAATTATTACTTTATTTTAGTATAAATTGTACTCTTTATTCAATTTTCTCATCTCATTATTATAACTTATTTGACAGAGGTTAACAATAAAAATTAAAGTTATGAGCTAAAAAGTCATATTTATGGGCTAATTTCAACTTTTTATTTTTTATATTTCACAATTCTGACACACACACACACACACACACACATACATATAAATATAGTCTGCTTTTTATTTAATATTTTTATCACATTATTATAACTTTTATTTCACAAAGTTAACAATAATTTTTCCAAAGGTACATAAAAACTCAAAAATATGAGCTTAAGTCATATTTATGAGATCATTTGGACGTTTTATTTGAAAATAATGACTATATATACATTTTTAAATAAATTCTACTGTTTATTTAATACTTTTATCTAATTATTATAACTTTTTTTTCCCCAAAATTTAACAATATTTTTTTCCAAAGGTACATAAAAAAACTCAAAAATATGAGCTAAAAAGTTGTATTAATGGGATAATTTCAACTTATTTCAAAAATATGACTTTATATTTCCCAATTCTGACTTATATATATATGTATATATATATATATATGTATATATATATATATATATATATATATATATATATATATATATATATATATATATATATATATATATATAACTTCTGCTTTTTACTCTTTTTATCACATTGTTATAACTTTTATTTCACAAAGTTTAATAATAATAATGTTTCCAAAGGTACATAAAAAACTCAAAAATATGAGCTAAAAAGTAATATTTATGAGATATTTTCGACTTTTTATTTGAAAATTATGACTGTATATATATATATATTTTTTTTTAAAAATTAATTCCGCTGTTTAATATTTTTATCTCATTATTATAACTTGTTTTCCCCAAAATTTAACAACAATATTTTTTCCAAAGGTACATAAAAAACTAAAAAATATGAGCTAAAAAGTCATATTTATGGAATAATTGTGACTTATTTAAAAAATATGACTTTCTATTTCACAATTCTGACATATATATATATATATATATATATACATATAAATTCTGCTTTTTAACATATTTATCACATTATTATAACTTTTATTTCACAAAGTTCAACAACAATAATTTTTCCAAAGGTACATGAAAAACTCAAAAATATGAGCTAAAGTCACATTTATGGAATAGTTTTGACTTATTTAAAAAATATGACTTTCTATATCACAATTCTGACTTTATATATATATATATAAATTCTGTTTTTTAATATTTATCACATCATTATAACTTTTATTTCACAAAGTTTAACAACAATAATTTTTCCAAAGGTACATAAAAAACTCAAAAATATGAGCTAAAAAGTCATATTTATGAGATAATTTCGACTTTTTATTTGAAAATTATGAATGTATATATATATTTATTTTTTTAAAAAAATTCTGTTTATTTAATATTTTTATCTCATTATTATAACTTTTTTCCCCAAAATGTAACAGAATTTTTTTTCCAAAGGTACATAAAAAACTCAAAAATATGAGCTAAAAAGTCATATTTATGGGATAATTTTGACTTATTTCAAAAATATGACTTTATATTTCACAATTGTGACTTATATATATATATATATATATATATATATATACACATTCTGATTTTTTATATATTTATCACATTATAACTTTTATTTCACAAAGTTTAACAACAATATATTTTTTCCTGAGCTACATAAGAAAGTTGAAAAGATCAGATAAAAAAAATCATATTTACTTAACCGTTCAGCCTATTTATAAAGTTGAACTTCTTTTAAACCCAAATTGTTCACCTCTGCTCACAGTAAGTGTTTTATTGTTTCGGTACTAAAAGTGCACTCCGACCTGCAGTACCGCCATGTGTCCTTTAGGGGGCAGCAGGCGTCATTACTGATGGTCGCAACTGCGCATGTGCGGCTAATGACACAACAAACATGGCGGTGTTATTGACAGGCGCGGAAACGGCTTGTAAGAGTAAACACATTTTTGCTTTTAAAATGTCAGCACGACAACTCAGCTTTACTTTATTAATACAAATTGTAAAATGGTCGTGTTCGGCGTTGTCACGTCACGGTGGAGTAAGTAGTAGTTATTGACAAAATGTACTTAAGTGGTGTTGTTTCCATACCAGGTGCGGTCCTCCGAGCTTCCGGTCATTTTGGCCTCTTTTCGGCCGCTGTGTGCCGGCGTTGGAGCGTCCAGACGGCGGCCAAGTGCAGCTCCGGCAGCGGGCAGCAGACAAGCCGAGGTGGAAGCAAAAAAGCCGAGGAGGAGGAATACGAAGGTCCGGAATATATTCCTCTGAGGAAGGCCAAGAACCCCATGATGCCCATTGGCTATGCCTGGTCAGTGTTGCATGCTGGGTAATGTAGTTAGTTTATTCCCTGGCTCATAACATCACAGTGACGTCACTAGCGACATCTTTTTAATTAACTACGGAAGCCCGTTTCTGCCAGTAATAATAATCCAAATTTAAGTAATAATTATGGAATAAAATATATGTATGAGATAACTATGAGTTACAAAGTCGATGTTATTACTTTTAGTCATAATTTTAATAAAAAGCCATAATTATGAGATGATTTCGAGTTTTATTTTTTTACAAATTCCACTTTTTATTTAATATTTGTATCTCATTATTGTAACTTATATTCCACAAAGTTTAACAATGTTTTTTCCAAAGGTACGTTAAAAAAGCTGAAATGAGATAAAAAGTCATAACTGCTAAATAATTTCGACTTTTTAGTTAATAATTGTGACTTTATTTATTATATATTTATTATTCTACTTTTTATTATTTTCATCCCATTATTACAACTTATTCCACAAAGTTTAACAATATTTTTTTCCAAAGGTAAAAAGTTAAAACGACGAGATAATAAGTCATGACTATCAGATAATTTTGACTTTTTATTTCATAATTATGACTTTTTATTTTTTTGTAAATTGTACTATCTGTGTTGGCCCTGTGATGAGGTGGCGACTTGTCCAGGGTGTACCCTGCCTTCCGCCCGATTGTAGCTGAGATAGGCGCCAGCGACCCCCAAAGGGAATAAGCGGTAGAAAATGGATGTCCTTTTTATCTAATATTGGCGTGGAACAGTGTTATGTTTATTTATTAGTTTTTTTGTAGCGATATATGTAGAAATGGCTGGTTGCATCAGCTCTTCTCTTCTAATGTCCCCCTCTTACACACATGCTTATGTGTGCTATGGCTATGAGGTTCTTTTTGGCCTCAGTCTGGACCATTTTGCCACTGAATGAGTCTCCTCCCCCTCGTGCAGGATGGTGGGCCTCCCCGGCGGCATCCTCCTCTTCCTGCTGGTCAAAAGGCAAGTGGAGAAGAACCGCCTAGAGCAGATGAAGATCCGACGGAGGATGCAGAAGTCCGAGGGGAGCTACGAAGGCAGCCGCTACCGCCGCGCCATAGAGAACGCCAAGCTGGACCAGTAACGCCCGTTAAAAGACTGCCTCACTTCCACTGGGGGACATTATTTTAACCCCTGCACAGTTCAAATGAGATGGATTGAAGTGGACAAACTTTTTCTTTTTCAAAACCTATATATGTTAACCCGCTAGGGATCCCCTCATTTTTTTGTGAAGGTTTCACTCATTAAAGTCATACAGTTTAATAATATTGGGGATCTTTTTTCAGTCTTTAGTGGCCAGTGCCCTGTACTTTGCAGTGAATTGTTAGGGGGAGCAGCACCAGCAGAGAGGCTATGTTAGCTACCTCCTTTTGTTTATAATGTATATTTAATACTGCCCTTTTTTTTTTTTGCTGAAGCTGTAATATTATACATGGTAATTGGGATTTGTTATATATTGTATATAAAAATAAAATAATATATCAGTATATAATACGTATATTTTATAATGCTACTATGGTACCTTTTTAGTGTACTTAATACCTGCATTATCCTTTCCGTTCTTTGAAAGTGAGCTACTGTTTAAAATAGTCCAATTATAAGCTAAAAAGTCATATTTATGAGATAATTTAATTTTTGATTTCATTAAAAAAAAAAAAAAAATCTACTTTTTTTTATGTCACAAAAGTTTAACAATATTTTTTTCCAATGGTACATAAAGTCCAAAATAATAAGATAAAATTCATATTTGAGATTATTTTGACCTTTTATTTCAAAATGACGAGTTTTTAGTTTCTTAATAAATTCTACTTAATTTAAATATTTTTCCCATTATAACTTTTATTTCACAAATCTTAAAAGTCTTAATTATGAGATAATTTTGTCTTTTAGTTTTTAAATAAATTCTACTTTTTATTTAAATACTTTTATCTCATTATAATTTGTTTCATAAGTTTAACAATATTTTTTTCAAAGGTACATAAAAAATTCCAAAATAATGAGCTAAAAAGTCATATATGAGATAATTTCGTCTTTTTATTTCAAAATTATGAGTTTTTAGTTTTTTTTATAAAATCTACTTTTTATTTAAATATTTTTTTCTCATAACTTATTTCATAAAGTTTAACAATATTTTTTTCCCCAAGGTACATAAAAAAGTCCAAATCATGAGCTTAAAAAGACATATTTATGAGTTAATTTCAACTTTTCATTTCAAAATTACGAGTATTTTAAATAAATTCTACTTTTTATTTATTTTATCTCATTAATAAAAAATATTTTTTTCTGATAACTTTTATTTCACAAAGTTTAACAATATTTTTTTCCCCAAGGTACATAAAACAGTCCAAATCATGAGCTTAAAAAGACATATTTATGAGTTAATTTCAACTTTTCATTTCAAAATTACGAGTATTTTAAATAAATTCTACTTTTTATTTATTTTATCTCATTAATAACAAATATTTTTTTCTGATAACTTTTATTTCACAAAGTTTAACAATATTTTTTTCCCCAAGGTACATAAAAAAGTCCAAATCATGAGCTAAAAAGTCAGATTTATGAGTTAATTTAAACTTTTCATTTAAAAATTAAGATTTTTTTTTTTATAAATTCTACTTTTTATTTATTTTATCTCATTAATAAAAAATATTTTTTTCTTATAACTTTTATTTCACAAAGTTTAACAATATTTTTTTTCCCCAAGGTACATAAAAAAGTCCAAATCATGAGCTAAAAAGTCAGATTTATGAGATAATTTCAACTTTTCATTTCAAAATTACGAGTTTTTTTTAAATAAATTCTACTTTTTATTTTATCTCATTATTAAAAAATATTTTTTTCTCATAACTTTTATTTCACAAAAGTTTAACAATATTTTTTTCCAAAGGTACGTAAAAAAGTCCAAATTATGAGCTAAAAAGTCATATTTATGAGATAATTTCAACTTTTCATTTAAAAAATACAAGTTTTTTTTTAATAAATTCTACTTTTTATTTAATTATTTTATCTCATTATTATAACTTTTATTTCACAAAGTTTAACAATATTTTTTTTCTCCAAAGGTACATAAAAAAAAGTCCAAATTATGAGCTAAAAAGTCATATTTATGAGATAATTTTGACTTCTTGTTTCAAAATTAAGAGTTATTCGTTTTTTAATAAATTCTACTTTTTATTCAAATATTTTTGTCCCATTATTATAACTTTGATTTCACAAAGTTTAGCAAACTTTTACAGATGTACACAAAAAGTCCAAATTATGAGCTAAAAAGTCATATTTATGAGATCATTTCGACCTTTTATTTCAAAATGATGAGTTTTTAGTTTTTTAATAAATTCTACTTTTTATTGTAATATTTTTCTCATTGATTTTATTTCACAAAGTTAAAAAAAAAAATTCCACAAAGGTACATAAAAAGTCCAAATTATGAGCTAAAAAGTCATATTTATGAGATCATTTTGACCTTTTATTTCAAAATTATGAATTTTAAGTTTTTTAATAAATTCTACTTTTCATTCAAATATTTTTCTCATGACTTTTATTTCACAAAGTTTAAAAACATTTTTTTTCCCCAAAGGTACTTAAAGAAGTCCAAATTATGAGCTAAAAAGTCATATTTATGAGATACTTTCAACTTTTCATTTCAAAATTACGAGTTTTTTTTAATAAATTCTACTTTTTATTTAATTATTTTATCTCATAACTTTTATTTCACAAAGTTTAACAATTTATTTTCTCCAAAGGTACATAAAAAAAAGTCCAAATTATGAGCTAAAAAGTCGTATTTATGAGATAATTTTGACTTCTTGTTTCAAAATTAAGAGTTATCAGTTTTTTAATAAATTCTACTTTTTATTTAAATATATTTGTCTCATTTTTATAACTTTGATTTCACAAAGTTTAGCAAAATGTTTTTACAGAGGTACATAAAAAGTCCAAATTATGAGCTAAAAAGTCACAATTATGAGATCATTTTGACCTTTTATTTCAAAATGATGAGTTTGTTTTTTAATAAATTCTACTTTTTATTCAAATATTTTTCTCATCATGGATTTTATTTCACAAAGTTAAAAAATTCCACAAAAGGTACATAAAAAAGTTCAAATTATGAGCTAAAAAGTCATATTTATGAGATCATTTCGACCTTTTATAACAAAATGAGTTTTTATTTTTTTAATAAATTCTACTTTTTATTCAAATATTTTTCTCATCATGGATTTTATTTCACAAAGTTAAAAAAAAAATTCCACAAAAGGTACATAAAAAAGTCCAAATTATGAGCTAAAAAGTCATATTTATGAGATAATTTCGACCTTTTTTTTTCTTCAAAATGAGATTTTATTTTTTTAATAAATTCTACTTTTTTCTCAAATATTTTTCTCATCATGATTTTTATTTCACAAAAAAGTTTAAATTTTTTTTTTCCCCCAAAGGTACATGAAAAAGTCCAAATTATGAGCTAAAAAGTCATATTCATGAGATAATTTCGACTTTTTTTATTTCAAAATTGTGAGTTTTTATTTTTTTAATACTTTATTTAAATATTTTAATCTAATAACTTTTATTTCCCAAAGTTTAACAATATTTTTTACAGAGGTACATAAAAAGTCCCAAAAAATTTGCTAAAAAGTCATATTTATGAGATAATTTCGTCTTTTTATTTCAAAATTATGAGTTTTTAGTTTTTTTAATAAAATCTACTTTTTATTTAAATATTTTTTTCTCATAACTTATTTCACAGAGTTGAAACATTTTTTCTCCAAAGGTACGTAAAAAAGCCCAAATCATGAGCTAAAAAGTCATATTTATGAGTTAATTTAAACTTTTCATTTCAAAATTACGAGTTTTTTTTAATAAATTCTAATTTTTATTTAATTATTTTATCTCATTATTATAACTTTTATTTCACAAAGTTTAACGATATTTTTTTTCTCCAAAGGTACATAAAAAAGTCCAAATCATGAGCTAAAAAGTCATATTTATGAGATAATTTTGACTTCTTGTTTCAAAATTAAGAGTTTTTTTAAATAAATTCAAATTTTTATTTAATTATTTTATCTCATTATTATAACTTTTATTTCACAAAGTTTAACAATATTTTTTTTTCTCCAAAGGTACATAAAAAAAGTCCAAATTATGAGCTAAAAAGTCATATGAAATAATTTCAACTTTTCATTTTAAAATTACGAGTTTTATTTAATAAATTCTACTTTTTATTCAATTATTTTATCTCATTATTATAACTTTTATTTCACAAAGTTTAACAATATTTTTGTGACATTTGTGATTTAGTGCTATATAAATAAACATTGATTGATTGATGATGTTCGCTTCGCTGTCATCTTTCAGGAATGTAAACAAGAAAACACCGGCTGTGTTTGTGTTGCTAAAGGCGGGCGCAATACACCGCTTCCCACCTACAGCTTTCTTCTTTGACGTCTCCATTATTCATTGAACAAATTGCAAAAGATTCAGCAACACAGACGTTCATAATACTGTAGAATTATGCGATGAAAAGAGACTTATAGTTGTGAACGGTGCTGGAACAAAATGCCCTCTACAATGCGTGATGTCATCATAACGCGACATTTTAGCATGATTCTTCCGCGCGAAATTTAAAATCGCAATTTAGTAAACTAAAAAGGCAGTTTTGACATGTGTTGCAATGTTAATATTTTATTATTGATATATAAACTATCAGA
>NC_084612.1:75286600-75331600 GCF_033978795.1 Nerophis ophidion
CTGGGATCAGTTATTATGGCCCATGTCCATATCTGACCAGGAATCAGTTATTGTGGGCAGGTGCACATCTGACCTGGGATCAGTTATTATGGCCCATGTCCACATCTGACCTGGGATCTGTTATTACGGGCAGGTGCACATCTGACCTGGGATCAGTTATTATGGTCCATGTCCACACCTGACCTGGAATCAGTTATTGTGGGCAGGTGCACATCTGACCTGGGATCAGTTATCATGGCCCATGTTTACATCTGACCTGGGATCAGTTATTGTGGGCAGGTGCACATCTGACCTGGGATCAGGTATTATGGCTCATGTCCACATCTGACCTGGGATCAGTTATCTGGCTCATGTCCACATCTGACCTGGGATCAGTTCTTTTGGGCAGGTGCACATCTGACCTGAGATCAGTTCTTGTGGGCAGGTGCACATCCGACCTGGGATCAGTTATTATGGTCCATGTCCACATCTGACCTGGGATCAGTTATTGTGGGCAGGAGAACAGCTGACCTGAGATCAGTTATTATGGCCCATGTCCACGTCTGACCTGGGATCGGTTATTATGGCTCATGTCCACATCTGACCTGGGATCAGTTATTATGGCCCATGTCCACATCTGACCTGGGATCAGTTATTATGGCCCATGTCCACATCTGACCTGGGATCAGTTATTATGGCCCATGTCCATATCTGACCAGGAATCAGTTATTGTGGGCAGGTGCACATCTGACCTGGGATCAGTTATTACGGGCAGGTGCACATCTGACCTGGGATCAGTTATTGTGGACAGGTGCACATCTGACCTGGGATCAGTTCTTGTGGACAGAAGAACAGCTGACCTGAGATCAGTTATTATGGCTCATGTCCACATCTGACCTGGGATCAGTTATTATGGCCCATGTCCACATCTGACCTGGGATCAGTTATTATGGCCCATGTCCATATCTGACCAGGAATCAGTTATTGTGGGCAGGTGCACATCTGACCTGGGATCAGTTATTACGGGCAGGTGCACATCTGACCTGGGATCAGTTATTGTGGACAGGTGCACATCTGACCTGGGATCAGTTCTTGTGGACAGAAGAACAGCTGACCTGAGATCAGTTATTATGGCTCATGTCCACATCTGACCTGGGATCAGTTATTATGGCCCATGTCCACATCTGACCTGGGATCAGTTATTGTGGACAGGTGCACATCTGACCTGGGATCAGTTCTTGTGGACAGAAGAACAGCTGACCTGAGATCAGTTATTATGGCTCATGTCCACATCTGACCTGGGATCAGTTATTATGGCCCATGTCCACATCTGACCTGGGATCAGTTATTACGGGCAGGTGCACATCTGACCTGGGATCAGTTATTGTGGACAGGTGCACATCTGACCTGGGATCAGTTCTTGTGGACAGAAGAACAGCTGACCTGAGATCAGTTATTATGGCTCATGTCCACATCTGACCTGGGATCAGTTATTATGGCCCATGTCCACATCTGACCTGGGATCAGTTATTATGGCCCATGTCCATATCTGACCAGGAATCAGTTATTGTGGGCAGGTGCACATCTGACCTGGGATCAGTTCTTGTGGACAGAAGAACAGCTGACCTGAGATCAGTTATTATGGCTCATGTCCACATCTGACCTGGGATTAGTTATTATGGTCCATGTCCACGTCTGACCTGGGATCGGTTATTATGGCTCATGTCCACATCTGACCTGGGATCAGTTATTATGGCCCATGTCCACATCTGACCTGGGATCAGTTATTATGGCCCATGTCCACATCTGACCTGGGATTAGTTATTATGGCCCATGTCCACATCTGACCTGGGATCAGTTATTATGGCCCACGTCCATATCTGACCAGGAATCAGTTATTGTGGGCAGGTGCACATCCGACCTGGGATCAGTTATTACGGGCAGGTGCACATCTGACCTGGGATCAGTTATTGTGGACAGGTGCACATCTGACCTGGGATCAGTTCTTGTGGACAGAAGAACAGCTGACCTGAGATCAGTTATTATGGCTCATGTCCACATCTGACCTGGGATCAGTTATTATGGCCCATGTCCACATCTGACCTGGGATCAGTTATTATGGCCCATGTCCACATCTGACCTGGGATCAGTTATTGTGGACAGGTGCACATCTGACCTGGGATCAGTTCTTGTGGACAGAAGAACAGCTGACCTGAGATCAGTTATTATGGCTCATGTCCACATCTGACCTGGGATCAGTTATTATGGCCCATGTCCACATCTGACCTGGGATCAGTTATTATGGCCCATGTCCATATCTGACCAGGAATCAGTTATTGTGGGCAGGTGCACATCTGACCTGGGATCAGTTCTTGTGGACAGAAGAACAGCTGACCTGAGATCAGTTATTATGGCTCATGTCCACATCTGACCTGGGATCACTTATTATGGCCCATGTCCACATCTGACCTGGGATAAGTTATTATGGCCCATGTCCACATCTGACCTGGGATCAGTTATTACGGGCAGGTGCACATCCGACCTGGGATCAGTTCTTGTGGGCAGGTGCACATCCGACCTGGGATCAGTTATTATGGTCCATGTCCACATCTGACCTGGGATCAGTTATTGTGGGCAGGAGAACAGCTGACCTGAGATCAGTTATTATGGCCCATGTCCACGTCTGACCTGGGATCAGTTATTATGGCTCATGTCCACATCTGACCTGGGATCAGTTATTATGGTCCATGTCCACGTCTGACCTGGGATCAGTTATTATGGCTCATGTCCACATCTGACCTGGGATCAGTTATTATGGTCCATGTCCACATCTGACCTGGGATCAGTTATTATGGCCCATGTCCACATCTGACCTGGGATCAGTTATTATGGCCCATGTCCACATCTGACCTGGGATTAGTTATTATGGCCCATGTCCACATCTGACCTGGGATCAGTTATTATGGCCCATGTCCACATCTGACCTGGGATCAGTTATTATGGCCCATGTCCACATCTGACCTGGGATCAGTTATTATGGCCCATGTCCACGTCTGACCTGGGATCAGTTATTATGGCCCATGTCCACGTCTGACCTGGGATCAGTTATTATGGCCCATGTCCACGTCTGACCTGGGATCAGTTATTATGGCCCATGTCCACGTCTGACCTGGGATTAGTTTTTATGGCCCATGTCCACGTCTGACCTGGGATTAGTTTTTATGGCCCATGTCCACGTCTGACCTGGGATCAGTTATTATGGCCCATGTCCACGTCTGACCTGGGATCAGTTATTATGGCCCATGTCCACATCTGACCTGGGATCAGTTATTATGGCCCATGTCCACATCTGACCTGGGATCAGTTATTATGGCCCATGTCCACATCTGACCTGGGATCAGTTATTATGGCCCATGTCCACATCTGACCTGGGATCAGTTATTATGGTCCATGTCCACATCTAACCTGGGATTAGTTATTATGGTCCATGTCCACGTCTGACCTGGGATTAGTTTTTATGGCCATGTCCACATCTGACCTGGGATCAGTTATTATGGTCCATGTCCACATCTGACCTGGGATCAGTTATTATGGCCCATGTCCACATCTGACCTGGGATTAGTTATTATGGTCCATGTCCACATCTGACCTGGGATTAGTTATTATGGCCATGTCCACATCTGACCTGGGATCAGTTATTATGGCCCATGTCCACATCTGACCTGGGATCAGTTCTTTTGGGCAGGTGCACATCTGACCTGAGATCAGTTCTTGTGGGCAGGTGCACATCCGACCTGGGATCAGTTATTATGGTCCATGTCCACATCTGACCTGGGATCAGTTATTGTGGGCAGGAGAACAGCTGACCTGAGATCAGTTATTATGGCCCATGTCCACATCTGACCTGGGATCAGTTCTTTTGGGCAGGTGCACATCTGACCTGAGATCAGTTCTTGTGGGCAGGTGCACATCCGACCTGGGATCAGTTATTATGGTCCATGTCCACATCTGACCTGGGATCAGTTATTGTGGGCAGGAGAACATCTGACCTGGGATCAGTTATTATGGCCCATGTCCACATCTGACCTGGGATCAGTTATTATGGCCCATGTCCACATCTGACCTGGGATCAGTTATTATGGCCCATGTCCACATCTGACCTGGGATCAGTTATTGTGGACAGGTGCACATCTGACCTGGGATCAGTTCTTGTGGACAGAAGAACAGCTGACCTGAGATCAGTTATTATGGCTCATGTCCACATCTGACCTGGGATCAGTTATTATGGCCCATGTCCACATCTGACCTGGGATCAGTTATTATGGCCCATGTCCATATCTGACCAGGAATCAGTTATTGTGGGCAGGTGCACATCTGACCTGGGATCAGTTCTTGTGGACAGAAGAACAGCTGACCTGAGATCAGTTATTATGGCTCATGTCCACATCTGACCTGGGATAAGTTATTATGGCCCATGTCCATATCTGACCTGGGATCAGTTATTATGGCCCATGTCCATATCTGACCTGGGATCAGTTATTATGGCTCATGTCCACATCTGACCTGGGATCAGTTATTATGGCCCATGTCCACATCTGACCTGGGATCAGTTATTATGGCCCATGTCCATATCTGACCAGGAATCAGTTATTGTGGGCAGGTGCACATCTGACCTGGGATCAGTTATTACGGCCCATGTCCACATCTGACCTGGGATCAGTTATTACGGGCAGGTGCACATCTGACCTGGGATCAGTTCTTGTGGGCAGGTGCACATCCGACCTGGGATCAGTTATTATGGTCCATGTCCACACCTGACCTGGAATCAGTTATTGTGGGCAGGTGCACATCTGACCTGGGATCAGTTATCATGGCCCATGTTTACATCTGACCTGGGATCAGTTATTGTGGGCAGGTGCACATCTGACCTGGGATCAGTTATCTGGCTCATGTCCACATCTGACCTGGGATCAGTTCTTTTGGGCAGGTGCACATCTGACCTGAGATCAGTTCTTGTGGGCAGGTGCACATCCGACCTGGGATCAGTTATTATGGTCCATGTCCACATCTGACCTGGGATCAGTTATTGTGGGCAGGAGAACAGCTGACCTGAGATCAGTTATTATGGCCCATGTCCACATCTGACCTGGGATTAGTTATTATGGTCCATGTCCACGTCTGACCTGGGATCAGTTATTATGGCTCATGTCCACATCTGACCTGGGATCAGTTATTATGGTCCATGTCCACATCTGACCTGGGATCAGTTATTATGGCCCATGTCCACATCTGACCTGGGATCAGTTATTATGGCCCATGTCCACATCTGACCTGGGATTAGTTATTATGGCCCATGTCCACATCTGACCTGGGATCAGTTATTATGGCCCATGTCCACATCTGACCTGGGATCAGTTATTATGGCCCATGTCCACATCTGACCTGGGATCAGTTATTATGGCCCATGTCCACGTCTGACCTGGGATCAGTTATTATGGCCCATGTCCACGTCTGACCTGGGATCAGTTATTATGGCCCATGTCCACGTCTGACCTGGGATTAGTTTTTATGGCCCATGTCCACGTCTGACCTGGGATTAGTTTTTATGGCCCATGTCCACGTCTGACCTGGGATCAGTTATTATGGCCCATGTCCACGTCTGACCTGGGATCAGTTATTATGGCCCATGTCCACATCTGACCTGGGATCAGTTATTATGGCCCATGTCCACATCTGACCTGGGATCAGTTATTATGGCCCATGTCCACATCTGACCTGGGATCAGTTATTATGGTCCATGTCCACATCTGACCTGGGATCAGTTATTATGGCCCATGTCCACATCTGACCTGGGATCAGTTATTATGGCCCATGTCCACATCTGACCTGGGATCAGTTATTATGGCCCATGTCCACATCTGACCTGGGATCAGTTATTGTGGGCAGGAGAACAGCTGACCTGAGATCAGTTATTATGGCCCATGTCCACATCTGACCTGGGATCAGTTATTATGGTCCATGTCCACATCTGACCTGGGATCAGTTCTTGTGGGCAGGTGCACATCCGACCTGGGATCAGTTATTATGGTCCATGTCCACATCTGACCTGGGATCAGTTATTGTGGGCAGGAGAACAGCTGACCTGAGATCAGTTATTATGGCCCATGTCCACATCTGACCTGGGATCAGTTATTATGGTCCATGTCCACATCTGACCTGGGATCAGTTATTATGGCCCATGTCCACATCTGACCTGGGATCAGTTATTATGGCCCATGTCCACATCTGACCTGGGATCAGTTATTATGGCCCATGTCCACATCTGACCTGGGATCAGTTATTATGGCCCATGTCCACATCTGACCTGGGATCAGTTATTATGGCCCATGTCCACATCTGACCTGGGATCAGTTATTATGGCCCATGTCCACGTCTGACCTGGGATCAGTTATTATGGCCCATGTCCACGTCTGACCTGGGATCAGTTATTATGGCCCATGTCCACGTCTGACCTGGGATCAGTTATTATGGCCCATGTCCACGTCTGACCTGGGATCAGTTTTTATGGCCCATGTCCACGTCTGACCTGGGATTAGTTTTTATGGCCCATGTCCACGTCTGACCTGGGATCAGTTATTATGGCCCATGTCCACGTCTGACCTGGGATCAGTTATTATGGCCCATGTCCACATCTGACCTGGGATCAGTTATTATGGCCCATGTCCACATCTGACCTGGGATCAGTTATTATGGCCCATGTCCACATCTGACCTGGGATCAGTTATTATGGCCCATGTCCACATCTGACCTGGGATCAGTTATTATGGTCCATGTCCACATCTAACCTGGGATTAGTTATTATGGTCCATGTCCACGTCTGACCTGGGATCAGTTATTATGGCCCATGTCCACATCTGACCTGGGATCAGTTATTATGGCCCATGTCCACATCTGACCTGGGATCAGTTATTATGGCCCATGTCCACATCTGACCTGGGATCAGTTATTATGGCCCATGTCCACATCTGACCTGGGATTAGTTATTATGGCCCATGTCCATATCTGACCAGGAATCAGTTATTGTGGGCAGGTGCACATCTGACCTGGGATCAGTTATCTGGCCCATGTCCACATCTGACCTGGGATCAGTTCTTTTGGGCAGGTGCACATCTGACCTGAGATCAGTTCTTGTGGGCAGGTGCACATCCGACCTGGGATCAGTTATTATGGTCCATGTCCACATCTGACCTGGGATCAGTTATCATGGCCCATGTCCACATCTGACCTGGGATCAGTTATTATGGTCCATGTCCACATCTGACCTGGGATCAGTTATTATGGTCCATGTCCACATCTAACCTGGGATCAGTTATTATGGCCCATGTCCACATCTGACCTGGGATCAGTTATTATGGCCCATGTCCACATCTGACCTGGGATCAGTTATTATGGTCCATGTCCACATCTGACCTGGGATCAGTTATTATGGTCCATGTCCACATCTGACCTGGGATCAGTTATTATGGCCCATGTCCACATCTGACCTGGGATCAGTTATTATGGCCCATGTCCACATCTGACCTGGGATCAGTTATTATGGTCCATGTCCACATCTGACCTGGGATCAGTTATTATGGCCCCTGTCCACATCTGACCTGGGATCAGTTATTATGGCCCATGTCCACATCTGACCTGGGATCAGTTATTATGGCCCATGTCCACATCTGACCTGGGATCAGTTATTATGGCCCATGTCCACATCTGACCTGGGATCAGTTATTATGGTCCATGTCCACATTTGACCTGGGATCAGTTATCATGGTCCATGTCCACATCTGACCTGGGATCAGTTATTATGGTCCATGTCCACATTTGACCTGGGATCAGTTATTATGGTCCATGTCCACATTTGACCTGGGATCAGTTATCATGGTCCATGTCCACATCTGACCTGGGATCAGTTATTATGGCCCCTGTCCACATCTGACCTGGGATCAGTTATTATGGCCCATGTCCACATCTGACCTGGGATCAGTTATTATGGTCCATGTCCACATCTGACCTGGGATCAGTTATTATGGTCCATGTCCACATCTGACCTGGGATCAGTTATTATGGTCCATGTCCACATCTGACCTGGGATCAGTTATTATGGACATGTCCACATTTGACTTGGAATCAGTTATTGTGGGCAGGTGAACATCAAATCCGCGGTCCGCCTGTTGAGGATCCCTGATGTAGAGTATGTGATACTGTAACATGTAGAGTATGTGATACTGTAACATGTAGAGTATGTGATACTGTAACATGTAGAGTATGTGATACTGTAACATGTAGAGTATGTGATACTGTAACATGTAGAGTATGTGATACTGTAACCACAATCATTTTCCGATAAAGTTTCAGAGGGTTGCAATTATGTGTCCTACTTACAAAGATGAACAGTAGTATCAAGTTCCATGGAAACTTCCTCCTGGCGGACAAGAGTGGGGACGAGAAAGCAGGATACAGGTTAGCCGTGTTAATATATATTTCTATTGATACAAGTTCGGAAGCGCTGGCGTCACACTCACCGTGGGCCCTTGCAGCACACCAGCACCAGGTGGGTGATGAAGTACACCCCACTAAAAACACACCAGGTATGAAATATTAGTCACAAATTGTTCCCGCCTGATATACAAAACCCCAAAACCGGTGAAGTTGGTAAATAAAAACAGAATACAATGATTTGCTAATCCTTTTCAACTTATATTGAACTGCACAGACTGATTAGCATTGTCTTGTTCCGAAACCTGTATGTACCTTTTCAGCAGATATGAAAGGGACCCGTGCCTTTGGGCACTAACACACCCCCATACCATCACAGATGCTGGTTTTCAACTTTGCGCCTAGAACAATCCGGATGGTTCTTATCCCCCAGTTTCCAAAAATGTGGACTCGTCAGACCACAGAACACTTTCCCACTTTGCATCAGTGCATCTTAGATGAGCTCATGCGGCGTTTCTGGGTGTTGTTGATAAATGGCTTTGCTTTGTATATTAGACTTTTAGCTGTAGCGACCAACTGTAGTTACTGACAGTGGTCTTCTGAAGGGTTCCTGAGCCCATGTGGTGATACCCTTTACAAACCTGATGTCTGTTTTTCATGCAGTACCGCCTGAGGGATCCGATGTCCGTAATACCATCGCTTACGTGGAGTGATTTCTCCAGATTCTCTGAACCTTTTAATGATATTACGGACCGTAGATGGTGGAATCCCTAAATTCCTTGCAATAACTCGTTGAGAAATGTTGATCTTAAACAAATTTCTCAGGCACAAAGCGGTGACCCTCGCCCCGTCCTTTGTTTGTCAAGGACTGAGCATTTCACGGAAGCTGCTTTTATACCCAATCATGGCACCCACTCGTTACCAATTAGCCCGTTCACCTGTGGGATGTTCCAAATAAGTGTTTGAGGAGCATTCCTCAACTTTCTCCGTCTTTTTTGCCACTTGTGCCAGATTTTTTTAAACAAGTTGCAGGCATCAAATTCTAAATGAGCTAATATTTGTAAAAATAACAATGTTTTCCAGTTCGAACGTTAAACATCTTGTCTTTGCAGTCTATTAAACTGAATATAGGATGAAAAGGATTTGCAAATCATTGACGAGCATTCCTCAACTTTCTCAGTCTGTTTTGCCACTTGTGCCATCTTTTTTGAAACATGCTGCAGGCATCAAATTCCAAATGAGCTAATATCTGCAAAAAATAACGTTTTCCATTTTGAATGTTAAATATCTTGTCTTTGCAGTCTATTTAATTGAATATAGGATGAGAAGGATTTGCAAATCATTGTTTGATGAGCATTCCTCGACTTTCTCAGTCTTTTTTGCCACTCGTGCCAGCTTTTTTGGAAACATGTTGCAGGCACCAAATTCCAAATGAGCTAATATTTGCAAAAAAAAAAAACTTTTCCATTTAAATATCTTGTCTTTGCAGTCTATTTAATTGAATATAGTATGAAAAGGATTAGCAAAATAAGTGTTTGATGAGCATTCCTCAACTTTCTCTGTCTTTTTTGCCACTTTTGCCAGCTTTTTTGAAACATGTTGCAGGCATCAAATTCCAAATGAGCTAAAATTTGCCAAAAATAACTAAGTTTTCCAGTTTGAACGTTAAATATCTTGTCTTTGCAGTCTATTAAACTGAATATAGAATGAAAAGAATTTGCAAATCATTGACGAGCATTCCTCAACTTTCTCAGTCTGTTTTGCCACTTGTGCCATCTTTTTTGAAACATGCTGCAGGCATCAAATTCCAAATGAGCTAATATCTGCAAAAAATAACGTTTTCCATTTTGAATGTTAAATATCTTGTCTTTGCAGTCTATTTAATTGAATATAGGATGAGAAGGATTTGCAAATCATTGTTTGACGAGCATTCCTCAACTTTCTCTGTCTTTTTTGCCACTTGTGCCAGCTTTTTTGAAACATGCGCAAGGCATCAAATTCTAAATGAGCTAATATTTGCAAAAAATAATTTTCCATTTAAATATCTTGTCTTTGCAGTCTATTTAATTGAATATAGTATGAAAAGGATTAGCAAAATAAGTGTTTGATGAGCATTCCTCAACTTTCTCTGTCTTTTTTGCCACTTTTGCCAGCTTTTTTGAAACATGTTGCAGGCATCAAATTCCAAATAGCTAATATCTGCAAAAAATAACAAAGTTTTGCAGTTTGAACGTTAAATATCTTGTCTTTGCAGGCTATTCAGCTGAATATAGGATGAAAATAATTTGCAAATCATTGACGAGCATTCCTTAAATTTCTCAGTCTTTTTTGCCACTTGTTCCAGATTTTTTTGAAACATGCTGCAAGCATCAAATTCCAATTGAGCTAATATTTGCAAAAAATAACAGTTTTCCAGTTAAATATCTTGTCTTTGCAGTCTATTTAATTGAATATAGGATGAGAAGGATTTGCAAATCATTGTTTGATGAGCATTCCTCAACTTTCTCAGTCTTTTTTGCCACTTGTGCCAGCTTTTTTGAAACATGCTGCAGGCATCAAGCTCCAAATGAGCAAATATTTGCAAAAAATAACAGCGTTTTCCAGTCCGAATGTTAAATATGTTGTTTGTGCAGTCTATTTAATTGAATATAGGCTGAAAAGGATTGGCAAATCATTGTTTGATGAGCATTCCTCAACTTTCTCAGTCTTTTTTGCCACTTGTGCCAGCTTTTTTGAAACATGCGCAAGGCATCAAATTCTAAATGAGCTAATATTTGCAAAAAATAATTTTCCATTCAAATATCTTATCTTTGCAGTCTATTTAATTGAATTTAGTATGAAAAGGATTAGCAAAATAAGTGTTTGATGAGCATTCCTCAACTTTCTCTGTCTTTTTTGCCACTTTTGCCAGCTTTTTTGAAACATGTTGCAGGCATCAAATTCCAAATGAGCTAATATCTGCAAAAAATAACAACGTTTTCCAGTTTGAACGTTAAATATCTTGTCTTTGCAGGCTATTCAGCTGAATATAGGATGAAAATAATTTGCAAATCATTGACGAGCATTCCTCAAATTTCTCAGTCTTTTTTGCCACTTGTTCAAGATTTTTTTGAAACATGCTGCAGGCATCAAATTCCAATTGAGCTAATATTTGCAAAAAAATAACAGTTTTTCAGGTAAATATCTTGTCTTTGCAGTCTATTTAATTGAATATAGGATGAGAAGGATTTGCAAATCATTGTTTGATGAGCATTCCTCGACTTTCTCAGTCTTTTTTGCCACTCGTGCCAGCTTTTTTGGAAACATGTTGCAGGCACCAAATTCCAAATGAGCTAATATTTGCAAAAAAAAAATGTTTTCCATTTAAATATCTTGTCTTTGCAGTCTATTTAATTGAATATAGGATGAGAAGGATTTGCAAATCATTGTTTGATGAGCATTCCTCGACTTTCTCAGTCTTTTTTGCCACTTGTGCCAGCATTTTTGAAACATTCTGCAGACATCAAGCTCCAAATGAGCTAATATTTGCAAAAAATAACTAAGTTTTCCAGTTCGAAAGTTAAATATCTTGTCTTTGCAGTCTATTCAATTGAATATAGGATGAAAATGATTTGCAAATCATTGTTTGATGAGCATTCCTCAACTTTCTCTGTCTTTTTTGCCACTTGTGCCAGCTTTTTTTAAACATGCTGCAGGCATCAAATTCCAAATGAGCTAATATTTGCAAAAAAAAAAAAGTTTTCCATTTAAATATCTTGTCTTTGCAGTCTATTTAATTGAATATAGGATGAGAAGGATTTGCAAATCATTGTTTGATGAGCATTCCTCGACTTTCTCAGTCTTTTTTGCCACTCGTGCCAGCTTTTTTGGAAACATGTTGCAGGCACCAAATTCCAAATGAGCTAATATTTGCAAAAAATAACAGTTTTCCAGTTAAATATCTTGCCTTTGCAGTCTATTTAATTGAATATAGAATGAAAAGGATTTGCAATTAAGTGTTTGATGAGCATTCCTTAACTTTCTCGGTCTTTTTTGCCACTTTTGCCAGCTTTTTTGAAACAAGTTGCAGGCACCAAATTCCAAATTAGCTAATATTTGCAAAAAAAAAAAAGTTTTCCATTTAAATATCTTGTCTTTGCAGTCTATTCAATTGAATATAGGATGAAAATGATTTGCAAATCATTGTTTGACGAGCATTCCTCAACTTTCTCGGTCTTTCTTGCCACTTGTGCCAGCTTTTTTGAAACATGCTGCAGGCATCAAATTCCAAATGAGCTAAAATTTGCAAAAAATAACTAATTTTTCCAGTTTGAATGTTAAATATCTTGTCTTTGCAGGCTATTCAATTGAATATAGGATGAAAAGGATTTGCAAATCATTGTTTGATGAGCATTCCTCAACTTTCTCGGTCTTTTTTGCCACTTGTGCCAGCTTTTTTGAAACATGCTGCAGGCATCAAGCTCCAAATGAGCTAATATTTGCAAAAAATAACAGCGTTTTCCAGTCCGAATGTTAAATATGTTGTTTGTGCAGTCTATTTAATTGAATATAGACTGAAAAGGATTTGCAAATCATTGTTTGATGAGCATTCCTCAACTTTCTCAGTCTTTTTTGCCACTTGTGTCAGCTTTTTGAAACATGTTGCAGACTCCAAATGAGCTAATATTTGTAAAAAATAACATTGTTTTCCAGTTTGAATGTTAAATATGTTGTTTGTGCAGTCTATTTAATTGAATATAGACTGAAAAGGATTGGCAAATCATTGTTTGATGAGCATTCCTCAACTTTCTCAGTCTTTTTTGCCACTTGTGTCAGCTTTTTGAAACAGGTTGCAGACTCCAAATGAGCTAATATTTGTAAAAAATAACATTGTTTTCCAGTTTGAATGTTAAATATGTTGTTTGTGCGGTCCATTTAATTGAATATAGGATGAAAAGGATTTGCAAATCATTGCAATCTGTTTTTATTTACCATTTACGTGCCAACTTCACTGGTTTTAGGTTTGTAAGACGTTTGGCAACTCACTATGACGCCCAGTAGATGGCTTGGTTGCGCTGTACAAAATATCGGACGGGTTTGCTGCGGGGAAAACGGACACAGTTAGGAAAGTTTGCGGACCAAAAAATACGAGGAAAACCCCCCCAAAAAAGATACTCACACGAAGGTGAACACGGCCACGATGGCGGTAGTGAACAGGAGCTGGGACGCCAAAATCAAATACACCTGGCAAGGCGGGAAGGGCACAGGGCAGGCGATTAAAATCATCGGGACCGTGCAATAAACGGAAGTCGTCGTCTTTTTTGGTTTTTTTTTCCCTTACCTTTCTGATGAAGGCGTGGCGAACGCTCAGATCGTCCCAGTCGCCTCCCCTGGCCGCAAACTCATGCTCGTCATCTGTGTGAATGACACCAGAGGGATTAAGTCAGCGTGTTAAAGTCTCGAGTAAGGTTGCAAAAATCCGGGGAATATTCAAAGTTGCAAACTTTCCATGGGAGTGAATGGGAATAAAGATCGAATGCAGCATGCAAGACCAAGGGTTTGGCAACCCAAAATGTTGAAAGAGCCATAATGGACCAAAAATACCAAAACAAATCTGTCTGCAGCCACAAAAAATTAAAGGCCATATTACATACAGATAGTGTGTCGTGAGATATCAATTTAATTAAAAGGACTTAAAGGCCTACAGAAATGAGATGTTCTTATTTAAACGGGGATAGCAGCTCCATTCTATGTGTCATACTTCATCATTTCGCCATATTGCCGTATTTTTGCTGAAAGGATTTAGTAGAGAACATCCACGATAAAGTGCCGATAAAAAAAGCCTTGCCTGTACCGGAAGTAGCAGACGATGTGCGCGTGACGTCACGGGTTGTGGAGCTCCTCACATCTGAACATTGTTTACAATCATGGCCACCAGCAGCGAGAGCGATTCGGACCGAGAAAGCGACGATTTCCCCATTAATTTGAGCGAGGATGAAAGATTCGTGGATGAGGATATTGAGAGTGAAGGACTAGAAAAAAAAAAAAGGCGATTGCAGTGAGAGCGATTCAGATGTTATTAGACACATTTACTAGGATAATTCTGGAAAATCCCTCATCGGCTTATTGTGTTACTAGTGTTTTAGTGAGATTATATAGTACCGGGTGTGGTGAAAGCCAGTGTCTCCGATGGGAGGAGGTAATAGTCCGCTTCAGTAAGAGCCAACTTATTACCACAATTTTCTCACCGAAACCTGCCGGTTGACATGTGGTCGGGATCCATGTTCGTTGAAGTAGCAGACGATGTGCGCGTGACGTCACGGGTTGTGGAGCTCCTCGCATCCTCACATTGTTTACAATCATGGCCACCAGCAGCGAGAGCGATTCGGACCGAGAAAGCGACGATTTCCCCATTAATTTGAGCGAGGATGAAAGATTCGTGGATGAGGATATTGAGAGTGAAGGACTAGAAAAAAAAAAAAACGATTGCAGTGAGAGCGATTCAGATGTTATTAGACACATTTACTAGGATAATTCTGGAAAATCCCTCATCGTCTTATTGTGTTACTAGTGTTTTAGTGAGATTATATGGTACCGGGTGTGGTGAAAGCCAGTGTCTCCGATGGGAGGAGGTAATAGTCCGCTTCAGTAAGAGCCAACTTATTACCACAATTTTCTCACCGAAACCTGCCGGTTGACATGTGGTCGGGATCCATGTTCGTTGAAGTAGCAGACGATGTGCGCATGACGTCACGGGTTGTGGAGCTCCTCGCATCCTCACATTGTTTACAATCATGGCCACCAGCAGCGAGAGCGATTCGGACCGAGAAAGCGACGATTTCCCCATTAATTTGAGCGAGGATGAAAGATTCGTGGATGAGGATATTGAGAGTGAAGGAGTAGAGAAAAAAAAAGGCGATGGCAGTGAGAGCGATTCAGATGTTATTAGACACATTTACTAGGATAATTCTGGAAAATCCCTCATCGGCTTATTGTGTTACTAGTGTTTTAGTGAGATTATATAGTACCGGGTGTGGTGAAAGCCAGTGTCTCCGATGGGAGGAGGTAATAGTCCGCTTCAGTAAGAGCCAACTTATTACCACAATTTTCTCACCGAAACCTGCCGGTTGACATGTGGTCGGGATCCATGTTCGTTTGACCGCTCTGTTCCATAGTAAAGCTTCATCTTCGGGAATTTTAAACAAGGAAACACCGGCTGTGTTTGTGTGGCTAAAGGCTAAAAGCTTCCCCACCTACATCGTTCTTCTTTGACGTCTCCATTATTAATTGAACAAATTGCAAAAGATTCAGCAACACAGATGTCCAGAATACTGTGTCATTATGCGATTAAAAAAAGACTACTTATAGCTTGGATCGGGCTGGAAAATAATGTCCGCTACAACCAGAGACGTCAAACGCACGCGTCATCATACCGCGATGTTTTCAACACCACACTTCGCGGGAAATTTAAAATCGCAATTTAGTAAACTAAAGCGGCCATATTGGCATGTGTTGCAATGTTAATATTTCATCATTGATATATAAACTGCGGGGGCCATTTGTAATTTTTTAACAGCCCCACGGCACATTTTAAAAATACGATTGATACATTTTTAAAACGTAAAAAGTGATATAAAGGAGCTAACGGGTGGAATGTAACAAGAAAATGTTGCAATTTTTACTCTAATAACACAAAGCTGCCATGCAGGCGGTTTCTTTCTTTAAAATATAATAATGAATCAAAATCAATGTCCATCCATCCATCCATTTTCTACCGCTTATTCCCTTTCGGGCTCGCGGGGGGCGCTGGCGCCTATCTCAGCTACAAATGCGATGAGGTGGCGACTTGTCCAGGGTGTACCCTGCCTTCCGCCCGATTGTAGCTGAGAAAATCAATGTCATTATGAATTATTGACCTATTCAAGGCTCCAATTACGTAACGTTAAATTTTCCACTTGGAAATAGTTGCATATTTTGTGTTTTGCCATATAAAAAAATCTGAGCTGTTTTTTTTTTTTAAAGAAGGGCCTGAAATGAACAAACAAAAAAACGTAAACAACAATAAAACCTATAATTGACGGATAGATCTGAAGTTGATCCCGAGATTGTTGTGTTGAAAGTAAACGGTAAAAAAATGTCTAATTTATTTTTTAGCACTTTAATGAGTCGGAGGACTCTTTTGGATTCCCAATAATTTTACTGTGATTTTTTTTTTAAGTGTCATTGCTGGGAAAATAAAGTTAATATTTGCCTTCATGTCCCTTGGCAAGTTTCACTACAATAATGCACTTTTAGTAGCCGTCCACAAGCTTCTGCTTGAATTTTTTGACCACTCCTCTTTGACAAAATTGGTGCACTTCAGCTAAATGTGTTGGTTTTCTGACATGGACTTGTTTCTTCAGCATTGTCCACACCTTTAAGAAGGCCATTCTAAAACCTTAATTTAGTCCGACCACATAACTTTCCTCCAGAAGGTCTTATCTTTGTCCATGTGGTGTCAAAAATGGAGCTGTTTGGCCACAACACCCAGCAATATGTTTGGAGGGGAAAATGTGAGGCCTTTAATCCCAGGAACACCACACCTACCGTCAAGCATGGTGGTGGTATTATTATGCTCCGGGCCTGTTTTTGCTGCCGATGGAACTGGTGCTTTACAGAGAGTAAATGGGACAAGGAAAAAGGAGGATTACCTCCAAATTCTTTAGGACAACCTAAAATCATCAGCCCGGAGGTTGAGTCTCGGGTGCAGTTGGGTGTTCTAACAGGACAATGACCCTTAAACACACGTCAAATGTGGTAAAGGAATGGCTAAATCAGGCTAGAGTGAAGGTTTTAGAACGGCTTTCCCAAAGTCCCGACTTAAAGGCCTACTGAAATGAGATGTTCTTATTTAAACGGGGATAGCAGCTCCATTCTATGTGTCATACTTCATCATTTCGCCATATTGCCATATTTTTGCTGAAAGAATTTAGTAGAGAACATCCACCATAAAGTTCACAACTTTTGGTGCTGATAAAAAAAGCCTTGCCTGTACCGGAAGTAGCAGACGATGTGCGCGTGACATCACGGGTTGTGGAGCTCCTCACATCTGAACATTGTTCACAATCATGGCCACCAGCAGCGAGAGCGATTCGGACCGAGAGAGCGACGATTTCCCCATTAATTTGAGCGAGGTTGGTAGAGTGGCCGTGCCGGCAACTTGAGGGTTGCAGGTTCGATTCCCGCTTCCGCCATTCTAGTCACTGCCGTTGTGTCCTTGGGCAAGACACTTTACCCACCTGCTCCCAGTGCCACCCACACTGGTTTAAATGTAACTTAGATATTGGGTTTCACTATGTAAAGCGCTTTGAGTCACTAGAGAAAAGCGCTATATAAATATAATTCACTTCACATTCGTGGATGAGGAAAGTGAGAGTGAAGGACTCGGGGGAAAAAAATTAAAAACTAGACGGCAGAGCGATTCAGATGTTTTTAGACACATTTACTAGGATAATATCTGCTTATTGTGTTACTAGTGTTTTATTGAGATTATATGGTCGAACCTGTACAACCTGAAGGTCGGAGGAGTGTGGCGACCGCCAGTGTCTCCGAGGGAAGCCACATTTCTCGACGAGGCGAAGGCAGCCGTTGGGGCCGGGCTGATATTTTTTTTTTCTTCCCTCCTCCGCGGTGGAAGCTTTCGACGGTCGGGGGCGACCGATGGGAGGAGGCAAGAGAGTCCGCAGCTGCGTCTTTGACAGGTGCAGGAGGGACGACGCAAGCTCTCCGCTCATGTCTACGGTAAGAGCCGACTTATTATCACCATTTTCTCACCGAAACCTGCCGGTTGACATGTGGTAGGGAACCATGTTCGCTTGACCGCTCTGTTCCATAGTAAAGCAGTCGTTGGGGCCGGGCTGATTTTTTTTTTTTCTTCCCTTCTCCGCGGTGGAAGCTTTCGACGGTCGGGAGCGACCGATGGGAGGAGGCAAGAGAGTCCGCAGCTGCGTCTTTGACAGGTGCAGGAGGGAGGGACGCAAGCTCTCCGCTCATGTCTACGGTAAGAGCCGACTTATTATCACCATTTTCTCACCGAAACCTGCCGGTTGACATGTGGTAGGGAACCATGTTCGCTTGACCGCTCTGTTCCATAGTAAAGCAGTCGTTGGGGCCGGGCTGTTTTTTTTTTTTCTTCCCTCCTCCGCGGTGGAAACTTTCGACGGTCGGGGGCGACCGATGGGAGGAGCCAAGAGAGTCCGCAGCTGCATCTTTGACAAGTGCAGGAGGAAGGGACGCAAGCTCTCCGCTCATGTCTACGGTAAGAGCCGACTCATTATCACCATTTTCTCACCGAAACCCATGTTCGCTTGACCGCTCTGTTCCATGGTAAAGCTTCACCGTCATCTTTCGGGAATGTAAACAAGGAAACACCGGCTGTGGTTGTGTTGCTAAAGGCGGCCGCAATACACCGCTTCCCACCTACATCTTTCTTCTTTGACGTCTCCATTATTCATTGAACAAATTGCAAAAGATTCAGCAACACAGATGTCCAGAATACTGTATAATTATGCTGTTAAAGCAGAAGACATTTAGCTGTGTGTGTGCGTAGCGCTCATACTTCCTAAAAACGCGTGACATCACGCGTACACGTCATCATTACACAACGTTTTCAAGACGAAACTCCCGGGAAATTTAAAATTGTAATTTAGTCAACTAAAAAGGCCGTATTGGCATGTATTGCAATGTTAATATTTCATCATTGATATATAAACTATCAGACTGCGTGGTCGGTAGTAGTGGCTTTCAGTAGGCCTTTAAACGTGTGGACAATGCTGAAGAAACAAGTCGAACAAATTCAGCTGAATTCTACCAATTTTGTCAAGAGGAGTGGTCCAAAAATTCAAGCGGAAGCTTGTGGATGGCTACCAAATGCGCCTTATTGCGGTGAAACTTGCCAAGGTCAAATATTAACATGGCTGTACGTATACTTTTGACCCAGTCACATTTTCAGTAGACCCACAATAAATTCATAAAAGAAGCAAACTTCATGAATGTTTTTTTTGTGACCAACAAGTATGTACTCCAATCACTCTATCACAAAAATAAGAGTTGTAGAAATGATCGGAAACTCAACACAGCCATGACATTAGGTTCTTTTCAAGTGTATGTCAACTTTTGACCACGACTGTATACTATAATTGTAATATTTGAATAATGATAAATGAATGTGTTGTGGCAGTTGCGGAAGTGTACGTAAACTTTTGACCACGACTGTATACTATAAGTGTAATATTTGAATAATGATAAATGAATGTGTTGTGGCAGTTGCGGATGTGTACGTAAACTTTTGACCACGACTGTATATTATAATTGTAATATTTAAATAATGGTAAATGAATGTTTTGTGGCAGTTGCGGAAGTGTACGTAAACTTTTGACCACGACTGTATATTATAATTGTAATATTTAAATAATGATAAATGAATGTTTTGTGGCAGTTGCGGATGTGTACGTAAACTTTTGACCACGACTGTATAATATAATTGTAATATTTAAATAATGGTAAATGAATGTTTTGTGGCAGTTGCGGAAGTGTACGTAAACTTTTGACCACGACTGTATACTATAAGTGTAATGTTTGAATAATGATAAATGAATGTGTTGTGGCAGTTGCGGATGTGTACGTAAACTTTTGACCACGACTGTATGCTATAAGTGTAATATTTAAATAATGATAAATGAATGTGTTGTGGCAGTTGCGGAAGTGTACGTAAACTTTTGACCACGACTGTACATAAATAAAGGATGCGTCAATAGTCGATATTTCAATCGAATCGTAGCTCCTGAATCGTAATCGAACCGCCCGAACATTCCCACCTCTACCGCCCACCGATTGTCAATCCGTGAAAAGAGGGCTCACTGTGTTCAGTTAACTCTACCGTCAAATAAACGATGTCTGTCAAACAAACGCAAGCCTCGACCATTTTAACGGGACGGTTCCTGGTTCGATCCCCGCCTTCTCCCAACCTCGTCGCGTCCGTTGTGTCCTTGAGCAAGACACGGGTGAACAGGTCTGTCACTCCAACGTTGGTTGTGTCGACTTTGTCTTCAGAAATGTTTACGAAGTTAAAATGAAGAGGTGGAGTGCAAAACATGCCACAATAATGAGACAACTGCAGAAAAACAGCCAGTGTCAGTGTCAGCCTAAATCGAGTCCCGAGTCAGTGCTGTCAAAGTCCGAGTCGGGTTGCCGGTCACACCCGAAAACGTTGACTTACCAGAGCTCATAACATCTGATGGTATGGTCGGCGGCATGATGGGGGGCATCGGGGGCTGGCTAGGATAGCCGGCTCCTTGAGGCCCGGGAGGGTACGAGCCCGGTGGATAGTTCCCTGGAGGATAGTTCGCCGGTGGATAGTTCCCCGGTGGATAGTTCCCCGGTGGATAGTTCCCCGGTTGGCCGGAGAACAAAGGAGCGTTTGAACCGGTGGGGTAGGGAGCCACAGGCTGTCCTGGTTGGGGTCCGCCGTATGCCGGGAAGCCATATGCCGGGGCCGCCGGGTAGTTTCCGCCCTGAGGTGCGTACATGGGGTTGTGGGCTTCATCGTACCCTGGAGGGTAGTCTGATCTGGACATGTTGCCTGCGAGGGTGACAGAACGGGGATTTACCTCATTAGTGCAAGGTAAGGTGTGTTAGATCCATGTCAGTCAAGCAATCAATGTTTATTTATATAGCCCTGAATCACAAGTGTCTCAAAGGGCTGCACAAGCCACCACGACATCCTCGGTTCAGATCCCACATAAGGGCAAGGAAAAACTCAACCCAGTGGGATGACGATGAGATACCTTGGAGAGGACCGCAGATGTGGGTGACCCCCCCCCCCCTAGGGGAGACCGGATGCAATGGACGTTGAGTGGGTCTAACATAATATTGTGAAAGTCCAGTCCATAGTGGATCTAACATAATAGTGAGAGTCCAGTCCATAGTGGATCTAACATAATAGTGAGAGTCCAGTCCATAGTGGATCTAACATAATAGTGTGAGAGTCCAGTCCATGGTGGATCTAACATGATAGTGAGAGTCCAGTCCATAGTGGATCTAATATAATATTGTGAAAGTCCAGTCCATAGTGGATCTAACATGATAGTGAGAGTCCAGTCCATAGTGGATCTAACATAATATTGTGAAAGTCCAGTCCATAGTGGATCTAACATGATAGTGAGAGTCCAGTCCATAGTGGATCTAACATAATATTGTGAAAGTCCAGTCCATAGTGGATCTAACATAATAGTGAGAGAGTCCAGTCCATAGTGGATCTAACATAATAGTGTGAGAGTCCAGTCCATAGTGGATCTAACATGATAGTGAGAGTCCAGTCCATAGTGGATCTAATATAATATTGTGAAAGTCCAGTCCATAGTGGATCTAACATGATAGTGAGAGTCCAGTCCATAGTGGATCTAACATAATAGTGAGAGTCCAGTCCATAGTGGATCTAACATAATAGTGTGAGAGTCCAGTCCATAGTGGATCTAACATAATAGTGTGAGAGTCCAGTCCATAGTGGATCTAACATAATAGTGAGAGTCCAGTCCATAGTGGATCTAACATAATAGTGTGAAAGTCCAGTCCATAGTGGATCTAACATAATATTGTGAAAGTCCAGTCCATAGTGGATCTAACATAATATTGTGAAAGTCCAGTCCATAGTGGATCTAACATAATATTGTGAATGTCCAGTCCATAGTGGATCTAACATAATAGTAAAAGTCCAGTCCATAATGGATCTAACATAATAGGGAGAGTCCAGTCCATAGTGGATCTAACATGTTAGTGAGAGTCCAGTCCATAGTGGATCTAACATAATAGTGACAGTCCAGTCCATAGTGGATCTAACATGTTAGTGAGAGTCCAGTCCATAGTGGCTCTAACATAATAGTGAGAGTCCAGTCCATAGTGGATCTAAGATAAAAGTGAGAGTCCAGTCCATAGTGGATCTAAAATAATAGTAAAAGTCCAGTCCATAGTGGATCTAACATAATAGTGACAGTCCAGTCCATAGTAAATCTAACATGATAAAGAGAGTCCAGTCCATAGTGGATCTAACATAATAGTGAGAGTCCAGTCCATACAGGATCTAACATAATAGTGACAGTCCAGTCCATAGTGGATCTAAGATAAAAGTGAGAGTCCAGTCCATAGTGGATCTAAGATAAAAGTGAGAGTCCAGTCCATAGTGGATCTAAAATAATAGTAAAAGTCCAGTCCATAGTAAATCTAACATGATAAAGAGAGTCCAGTCCATAGTGGATCGAACATAATAGTGAGAGTCCAGTCCATAGTGGATCTAACATAATAGTGAGAGTCCAGTCCATAGTGGATCTAACATAATAGTTAAAGTCCTGTCCATAGTGGATCTAACATAATAGTGTGAGAGTCCAGTCCATAGTGGATCTAACATAATAGTGAGAGTCCAGTCCATAGTGGATCTAACATAATAGTAAAAGTCCTGTCCATAGTGGATCTAACATAATAGTGTGAGAGTCCAGTCCATAGTGGATCTAACATAATAGTGAGAGTCCAGTCCATAGTGGATCTAACATAATAGTGAGAGTACAGTCCATAGTGGATCTAACATAATAGTGAGAGTCCAGTCCATAGTGGCTCTAACATAATAGTGAGAGTCCAGTCCATAGTGGATCTAACATAATAGTGAGAGTCCAGTCCATAGTGGATCTAACATAATAGTGAGAGTCCAGTCCATAGTGGATTTAACATAATATTGTTGCTCACGGCAAAGGCAAGCAGAGAGGAGAGACGGTGCGGGTTAGCACAAATGTGTTTAGCAGAAAGGTGAGCATAATGCAGTGGACTCTCCCCAAATGATAATAAACACCTCCCAGTCAACTACTAGTAACATCACTATGAGCCCGTTGACGTTCTAGAAATAAAAGCGGCAGCTCAGCTCGCTCGCAGTTCTTTAGGTGAAGGCTAATTAGCTTTTAGCGTAATGCTAGCTAATTTTGCGGTGTGTGTGTGCTGACCTACAGCAACAACTAAGTTATTTCACTTGATCTTTTTCTGTGTCGAAGCAGCAAAAAGGGCATTATGTGAAATGAAGAGTTTATGTCTCTGATAGTTGATATAATAATGCAACTCATAAAGCCTACATGAACTCCATGGTGTTCGGGGATCAATAGTCTCTCCCATTGCTATTGGACTATTTTTTTCAGCTATCGTTACATTAATCATTAGTAATGTAGCAGCCTAGTTTTCCTGCTATCACATGTTGATAAAAATAAAACATTTACATAATAAAAATCAACTACAGGCTTCCCAAATGCTGTAATAAATCAACCATGATGAGTTGAGCATATATGAGGTCGCGACTAGTCCAGCGTGTACCCCGCCTTCCGCTCGATTGTAGCTGAGATAGGCGCCAGCGCCCCCTGCGCCCCTAAAGGGAATAAGCGGTAGAAAATGGATGGAGTTGAGCATATGTCAGCATGTGGCCCCACTTTTAACGCCTTTTTTTTTCAAACGCTTATTGCAAACGCTTATTTACAGTAAATCATTAATTTGACTTAGTCATTATTTTGTCTTAGTAAGTCAATATTTACTAAGTCAGTTGCCCAGTGGTTCTCAAAATTTTTCCACCAACCCGCCGTTCCCCCCCCCAACACCCACACCACCACAGATAGATGCCTGACCTGTGGGAAACACTGTTGTCATTATTTTGTTTTAGTAAGTCAATATTTACTAAGTCAAAATAATGACACAATTATTGACTTAGTCATTATTTTATCTTAGTAAGTCAATATTTACTATTCATTCATTATTTTGTCTTAGTAAGTCAATATTTACTAAGTCAGTTGCCCAGTGGTTCTCAAAATTTTTCCACCAACCCTATTCATTTTGTGGCGGCCGTAATTCTTTCGTGGCGGGCCGCCACAAAAATTTTTTTTTTTTAAATGTTTTTATTTATTTATTTTTTATATTGGCTTTTGACTCGCTCGACCGCTTCGAAAAGCAATGGGACTCTTTCTGTGAATGGAGCTTGTAGTTACATATTACATAAATATGTAAATATGATATAAATATGTACATAAAGCGTTGTAATTATATTTCAACTCCGCGTTCTTCTTGGTCATCGCCGCCGCTGCCCCCCCTTCCCCCCAACACCCGCCCCACCCCCCGCCGCCCGACCACACCACCACAGATAGATGCCTGACCTGTGGGAAACACTGTTGTCATTATTTTGTTTTAGTAAGTCAATATTTACTAAGTCAAAATAATGACATACTTAATGACTTAGTCATTATTTTGCCTTAGTAAGTCAATATTTACTATTCATTATTTTTTCTTCGTAAGTCAATATTTACAAAGTCAGTTGCCCAGTGGTTCTCAAAATTTTTCCACCAACCCTATTCAGTGTTTCCCCCAGAATATTTGTTAGTTAAGGTGGTGTCTCCCCAGGGGCAAGGTGGCGTCACCTAAAAGTAAAAACAAAGCACAAACAGTCCTAGTTAAACCGTGATACTAATTATGTCCGGGGTTTCCCCACACATTCATTTATTTGTGGCGGCCCGCCACGAAAGAATTACGGCCGCCACAAAAATTTTTTTTTTTTTAAATGTTTTTATTTATTTATTTTTTGTATTGGCTTTTGACTCGCTCGACCGCTTCGAAAAGCAATGGGACTCTTTCTGTGAATGGACCTTGTAGTTACATATTACATAAATATGTAAATATCATATAAATATGTATATAAATATGTACATAAAGCGTTGTAATTATATTTCAACTCCGCGTTCTTCTTGGTCATCGCCGCCGCTGCCCCCCCTTCCCCCCAACACCCGCCCCACCCCCCGCCGCCCGACCACACCACCACAGATAGATGCCTGACCTGTGGGAAACACTGTTGTCATTATTTTGTTTTAGTAAGTCAATATTTGCTAAGTCAAAATAATGACATACTTAATGACTTAGTCATTATTTTGCCTTAGTAAGTCAATATTTACTATTCATTATTTTTTCTTCGTAAGTCAATATTTACTAAGTCAGTTGCCCAGTGGTTCTCAAAATTTTTCCACCAACCCTATTCAGTGTTTCCCCCAGAATATGTTAGTTAAGGTGGTGTCTCCCCAGGGGCAAGGTGGCGTCACCTAAAAGTAAAAACAAAGCACAAACAGTCCTAGTTAAACCGTGATACTAATTATGTCCGGGGTTTCCCCACACATTCATTTATTTGTGGCGGCCCGCCACGAAAGAATTACGGCCGCCAGAAATTTTTTTTTTTTTTAATCAGCTTTTGACTCGCTCGACCACTCAGAAAAGTAATGGGACTCTGTCTGTGAATGGAGCTTGTAGTTACATATTATAAAAAAATATATATATTATATAAATATGTATATAAATATGTACATTAGGTGACATTATTAGTATCACGGTTTAACTAGGACTGTTTGTGCTTTGTTTTTACTTTAGGTGACGCCCTCTTGCCCCTGGGGAGACACCACCTTAACTAACAAGTATTCTGGGGGAAACACTGAATAGGGTTGGTGGAAAAATGTTAAGAACCACTGGTCTGCAGTATACTAACACATATGGAAGCGTACTTTGTATAAAATAAACTGTGTAACGTTTGTGCTCTAAAGTCCCCTCCAAAAATCTACTTGACTCCAGAGCCATTTTAAACGGTGACTTTTTAAGGGAAAGACACAGTCACGGAATTCAACAGCTGGCCCCACCTTGGGTTGCCATGACGTCACATGCCAAGCAGCAAGCAACAACACCCAAGAGTGGAAAAGCTTCCTCCGCCTATCTAAGGAAAAACATTTGAAAAATAGACACTTCTTAATGCCTGCAGAAGGACTTGTATTTTTAAGTGGTGGTGGTGGTGGGGGTGGGGACCCGACAATAGAGTAAAACAAAACAAGACCAAAATATGTTTATCCTAGAGCAGTCTGACAGGATTCCTTGAAGATATTTGCTGTTTTTCTTTGGCCTTGGTGTCAGACACAGAACACGCTGAAAGATAAAAATACCCTGGAGACATTGATAATGAAACTGGGGTTTTAGCAATCATGTGCTTTTAGGTTTCACTGTCGTTTTTAGGAACAAACTCAAAGGGATTTTTCGATGAAAAGAGAAGGCTGTCTTTAGGCAAAATGTCTGGTGTTTATCTGAATCTCTGTCAAAACTAAGCACAAACTACATTTCTTTGTAAGGTTTCAAACTCGTTTTCATTGAGAGTTATGGTTGCCCAGTGACTAATACAGTTGTGATCAAAATTATTCAACCCCCACACAATTTGGGAGTTTTAGCAAGTAGGACATTTAATCCGTATTTTGTTTATAGTCAAATCAAATAAAGATGTGTCAAATAGACAAATTCAACTTAAATTGTAACACTGTATTTTACAAAATACCAAAAAAGGACATTTTTCTTAATATCTCATTGACAAAATTATTCAACCCCCTTGAAGATCATAACTCTTAAGAACAGAATTTGACTAAGGTCTTTTAAAATCAGGTGTTAAACACCTGTAGATGTGATTAGAACAATAACGAGCAACAATTAAACTGATTGAAAAAGACTGTGACGCTCAGCTTCTTGTAGATGGTCAATGGTGTATTTGCAACATGGTGAAGTCCAGGGAGTGGTCAAAGAAGTCAGGAGAGGAGGTCATTTCTCTTCATAAGAAAGGATATGGATATAAGAAAATAGCAAAGACACATTCCAAGAGACACAGTTGGGAGCATAATTCGCAAGTTTAAAGCTAAAGGCACAGTGGAAACACCACCTGGGCGTGGTAGAAAGAGGATGCTGTGTGTGTACAGTGGTGAAAAACCCCCCAGGTAACAGCTGAGGAACTACAACAGGACATTGCAGAGGGGGGAACGCAGGTTTCGTCCCAGACAATAAGGCGTGCACTACGAGATGCCAGAACTCCCAGGCGCACCCCACTTCTGACTACCAGGCACAAGAAAAATAGACTCCAGTATGCCAAAAATCATCTGGACAAACCCCAAAGGTTTTGGGAAACTGTTCTATAGAGTGATGAGACAAAAGTGGAACTCTTTGGGCCTATGAATCAACATCACGTCTGGAGGAGAAAAAAATGAAGCTTACAAAGAGAACACCTTGCCTACTGTTAAGCATGGTGGGGGGTCAATCATGCTCTGGGGCTGTTTCTCTGCCTCAGGTACCGGGAATCTCCAGCGCGTTCAAGGCATTATGAATTCTATTTCCTAGCAGGATATATTAGCTGCAAATGTCATGAAGTCAGTGAGGAAGCTGAGGCTTGGGAGACGTTGGACCTTCCAACAGGACAAGGATCCCAAGCATACCTCCAAATCAACATCAGAGTGGTTGCAGAAGAAGGGCTGGAAGACTCTGGAGTGGCCTTCACAGTCGCCAGACCTAAATCCTCTAGAAAAGCTGTGGTGGGACTTGAAGAAGCCCAAGAATATGAAAGAACTGGAAACCTTTGCCCAAGAGGAATGGGCTAAAATACTGTAGATGCTTGCAAGAAGCTTATGTATCACCTTTGAAGGATGTCATTACTGCCAAAGGGTGTTCTACTAAGTACTAAAGATGCATGGAACTAGGGGGTTGAATACTATTGTCAATGAGATATTAAGAAAAATGTCCTTTTTTGCTATTTTGTAAAAAACAGTGTTACAATTTAAGTTGCATTTGTCTATTTGACACATCTTTTTTTGATTTGACTATAAACAAAATATGGAATAAATGTCCAACTTGCTAAAACACCAAAATTATGTGGGGGTTGAATAATTTTGATCACAACTGTACATGATTTTACTGTAAAAACTGTTATTTCAGTCCCCGGAATTTTACATTAAAAGTTGCTATGTTATTGTTTTTTAACAGCATGAAATAGGATTTCCCACACATTCATTTATTTGTGGCGGCCCGCCATAAATAGATTTTTCGGCAATTTTTTTTTTCCGGCTTTTGACTCCCTCGACCGCTCATAAAAGCAATGGGACTCGGTCTGTGAATGAAGCTTGTAGTTACATACTATGTAAATATTATATAAATATGTACATAAAGTGTTGTGATTATACTCCAGCTCCGCGTTCTTCTTGGTCATCGCCCCCGGCCGCCCGACCACACCCCCACAAACAGATGCCTGACCTGTGGGAAACACTGAGGTCCACTGTTTTTTTTACGGTAAAATTCACGCAACGGAGCTGACAGTTTTGTTTGTGAGTTCAAACCCCGGCGCAGTCTGACCAAAAACTATAAAAATTGGGACCCATTGTCTCCCTGCTTGGCACTCAGCATCAAGGGTTGGAATTGAGGGGTTAAATCACCCAAAAATGATTCCCGGGCGCGGCCACCGCTGCTGCTCACTGCTCCCCAGGGGGGGTGATCAAGGCTGATGGGTCAAATTCAGAGAATCATTTCGCTACTTGAACTTTAAATCGTGCGTTGCTGTACATTGGGGAAAAAAACGGTACCAAAGTTGATTATGCGGTTAAAAAGTGACGTGAATTATATTTATATAGCGCTTTTCTCTAGTGACTCAAAGCGCTTTTTTTACATAGTGAAACCCGATATCCAAAGTTACATTTAAACCAGTGTGGGCGGCACTGGGAGCAGGTGGGTAAAGTGTCTTGCCCAAGGACACAACGGCGGCGACTCGGTTGGCGGAAGCAAGCGGGGATCGAACCTAGGACCACAGCCACTCTATCAACCGAGCTATACATATATACGCATATATATATATATATATATATATATATATGTATATATATATATGTATATATATATATACATATACATACATATATATACATACATACATATATATATACAGTACATACATATATATATACATACATACATACATGTACATACATACATACATACATACATACATATATATGTATGTATATATATCTATATATACATATATACATACATATACATAAACACATATACATTGTGCGATTCAGAATCGATTGTCATTTTTACAGAGAGCAGCAATAGACTACAGACTGTGGTGAAGTAGGCCGGCTTCGTTGCATGAAGTAGCCTACAATTTTTGGTTGCGTTTCTGAATGGCGATATACGATATGTATCTCGATATTATTTCCGTAAAGTAAAAACCAAACACAAAACAGCCTTAGTTACCCGAGATACTAAGTATGTCATTATTATGACTTAGTAAGTCAATATTTTGACTTAGTAATTTACATCTACATTTTAAATGTTTTTATTTTTTTTATTTAGCCCTGCATAGGTTAGAAAGTCAGTTCCTTAACACCCATCCATCCATTCATTTTCTACCGCTTGTCCCTTTTGGGGTCGCTGGAGCCCATCTCAGCTGCATTCGGGCGGAATGCATAGTACACCCTGGACAACACTTCCTTATTAATATTTCAATTGTGTCAACAACTTCCTTTTTGCACACAAGAAGTGAACAAAATGAAAGGACAAAAAATTTTGGGGCAAGTTGCGCAATCACAACCATGTGATCTTCCGGAAACAATAACAGAACATAGCAATCTCTAATAGGACAATTATAATGTTTTACTTTGTTTTGAACATGTTTGCCAACTTGAGCTGGTTGCATGTTTACACTCGCACAATTGTGAAAAGAAGCAGCTGAAGAAGGAAGGAGAGTTTAGTTAATACAACTCCATTTTTTTTTTTAAACTGAAAAGAAATTGATCATGTGTAAAAAGTAAAAGCGAAGGACTTGCCGATTAAGATTTTATGTTGTGATGACATGCATTAACTATGAATTGGTTATCTTATATATGATGGAGTGCTTTTGACAGTTTAACAATATCAACACACTTTTCAAACTACTTAATTGTTATTTTATCACATATAACTGTTTGATCAAAACAAAGTCAAAAGTACACAATAACTAAACAAAAGCAAAAAATGACTATCTACCACCGTATTTTCCGGACTATAAGGCGCACTTACAATCCTTACATTTTCTCGCCTTATAAGCACCGCCCTAGTGTACGGAATAATTTTGGTTGTGCTTACCGACCTCGAAGCAATTTTACTTGGTACATGGTGAAATGATAAGTGTGACCAGTAGATGGCAGTCAAACATAAGAGATAAGTGTAGACTGCAATATGACTCAAGTAAACAACACAAATAGTTGATATTTTCCATTAAAAATAAACAACATTAAAATAGAAAATATATTACAATGTTTTAGTAGGACTTTGGTAAGCTATGAAGCCACACCGCTTGATGGATTGTACTGTGCTTCTACATACAAGTATTATTATGCTGTGTGTATAACTTAAGACATTATAAGGCGTTCGTTTCGCAATATTATGCAACTTTTCTCCCCTTCTGGTACATGCTGATCTGTATTTTGGGATTTGCATAAGTTCTGAAAATGTGCACGCCTCCGCCTTTGTAGTCCATGGCAACACCTTCTTTTTCTCTATCTTCTTTTAATGGGACATTCACCCTCCGCTGTTTCCATTTTTGATAAAAAGGCGTAAAGTTCTTACTTAAAGTATATTTAGCGATGAAAGCCCTAAAACATACCGGTGTGGTGAGTTGACATTATTCACCCGAGGAACTTACGTTATTAGAGTTCTGTTCGGACGGTTTTTACGGGACACATTTCTGAGGAGACGCTGCTCATTGTTGATTGAAGTCTGAATGTCCATTAAAACAGTTGGCGCCGTCTTTCAACACTTCGTCCATTCCCGTCCTTGCACGCTACATCGCTACAACAAAGATGATGGGGAGAAGACGCCGCTGAAGGTGAGCCACGTAAATAAGACCCGCCCACAAAACTTTGCATCCTGAAGAGACTGTCAGAAAATGGTCTGTAAAACATCATCTATGCAACATTTTGACCAAAGAACCACCATTACATGTTATGTAGACCACAAGGAAGTATTTTACATTTAGAAAATAATCCGGTGTGCCCTATAGTCCGGAAAATACGGTAGTTGATAGTTCTCTTGTATTACATACAATTGTTTGATCAAAACAAATTCAAAGAATACACAATAACCAAACAAAAGTAAAAAAAACTATCTACTAGGGCTAGACGATATGGACTGAAAATTATCTCAATAAATGTTCACTTGAACTCGATATTTGATATATATCTCGATATATTTTCTATAGGGTTGTACGATATACCAGTATTAGTATAGTACTGCGATACTAATGAATCATATTCAGTACCATACTGCCTCTAAAAAGCACCGGTGGAGCATGTTCGGCAGCGCACAATCACAGAGTACTTACAAGCAGACAGTGTGCAGACAGAAAATGTAGAATGAACGCATTTTGGCTTGAAAACTAACTATAAAGGTGGAGTTAGCTACTTCTTAAAAACTAATCCTCGCCTCCATGGCGACAAATAAAGTCAGTTTCTTACAAGTATCATTATCACTGCAGGACGAGGAATAGCGAAACATGCTTCACTACAAACCGTAGCTCCCCGGTGTCACAATGTAAACAAACGCCTTGGTTGGATTTACACGCGGCGCTATTTCATTTGGTACAGGGTGTAATCAGCAGTAGATGGCAGTCAAACAGAGATACGTTTCAAGAAAGCCCCGACATTTTAAAATGTTCCATTTCACACAGAATCTATCAAAAAGTTTTACGAAAATAGTTTTGTGCCATTTCTAATATAGTGTAAAGTTCTTCCTTATATCTGTCAGTAAACGCGCCATGAAAGCGCTAAAACACACCGGTGTGGTGAGTTCGCATTATTCACCCAAGGAACTTCAGTTATTTCAATCAATCAATGTTTACTTATATAGCCCTAAATCACTAGTGTCTCAAAGGGCTGCACAAACCACTACGACATCCTCGGTAGGCCCACATAAGGGCGTGAAAAACTCACACCCAGTGGGACGTCGGTGACAATTATTATTATTATTAGTTTGACGAACATGCATCTGAACCTCGAATTTTATAAGGTAATGATCGGACGATACTTTATTATACGGGAGTATCGTAACTTTGGAAACGGTGATACCCCTGACAAGCACTAGGTCTATCGGATTACCGTTGTGATGCGTGGGTTCATTTGTTATTTGTGTAAGGAGCGCTTACGCACGGTGGGTCCGATGGGGTATTCATATGGATATTAAAGTCCCCCATTATAATTATATTATCGGCGTGCGTCACTAGATCAGCAAGGAACTCTGAGAATTTATTGATGAAGTCCGAATAGGGCCCTGGGGGGCGGTAGATAACAGCCAGGTGTAGAGGCAGCGGTGTGGCAGACCTCATAGTAAGCACCTCAAAGGATTTATATTTATTATTTATGTTAGGACTAAGGTTAAAGATTTTGTTGTATATTAGTGCGACCCCCCTCTACCCCTTTTAAGGGGACGGGCAATATGCGCATGTGTAAGGTTAGGAGGACATGGCTCATTTAGCGCAAAAAAGTCGTTTGGTTTAAGCCAGGTTTCGCTGAGACCGATGACGTTAAGATTGTTGTCTCTGATGATATCATTAACTAACAACATTTTGGGAGACAATGAGCTTATGTTTAAAAAACTTATATTATAGGTAGTGGGCTGTTTTAGGGAATTTTTGATCAAATTATCCGTAGTAGCAATATTAACAATGTTGTGTTTATTATGCCCAGTGCATTTAGTATAATTACGACCAAATCTAGGAATTGATACGACGGGAATTTTCCGATTGTTTGTTTGTTGCTTTGATAAACTGCACGCATCATAGTTTGCCACCTCGGTAGAACACATGTCCAACTCTGAAACAGTCAAAGCAGAAACAACTTGTTCTCATTTAACTGACTCCTTACCCAGACCAGTAGTCTCGCATCTCCCATTTAAATCCGTCTTCAAAATGGAGGGAATTGGTGTTCTGTGGGGATTAGCCTTTAGCTTTGTTTTTAGCCCCGCTCGGCATCCGCGTTTCCGATGACAATATTATACACGATATTTGAGCTTTCCGGTCGGACGGTTTCCGGCGTTGATGCTCTAGTGAGCCACGGATGAGAAGATGCTGCTGCTCATTGCTGATTTTAGTAAAGTCTGAATGTCATTTAAACAGCTAGCGCCATCTTTCGACACTTCGTCCACTCCCGTCCTTGCACGCTACACCGCTACAACAAAGACGGGGGAGAAGACGCTGTCGAAGGCCAGCCACGTAAATAAGACCCGCCCACAAAACGGATGCATCAGAAAACATCATCTATGCAACATTTTGACCAAAGAACTACCGTTACATGTTATGTAGACCGGTGTCATTCAACCTTTTTTTTTTGAGCCAAGGCGCATTTTTTTGCGTGGAAAAAATGCGGAGGCGCACCACCAGCAGAAATCATTAAAAAACAAAACTCTGTTGACAGTGAAAAGTCGTCATCGTTTTTTGTGTATTTTCCTGTAGCAGTTTCATGTCTTCCGTTGAGCGATTATTTTACTTTGCTTTAACAATGCAGAATATTTCACTTGTTTTTATTCTTCTTTGTGGGGACATTGTCACTCATCATGTCATGTTTGGATGTACTTTGTGGACGCCGTCTTTGCTCCACAGTAAGTCTTTGCTGTCGTCCAGCATTCCGTTTTTGTTGACTTTGTAGCCAGTTCAGTTTTAGTTTTATTCTGCATAGGTTTCCCTAAGCTTCAATGCCTTTTCTTAGGGGCAGTCGCCTTTTGTTTATTTTTGGTTTAAGCATTAGACATCTTTTTACCTGCACTTTGCCTCCCGCTGTTTACCACATCTACAAAACAATTAGCTGCCGGCTGCCACCTACTGATATGGAAGAGTATTACACGGTTACTCAACAACAACACATCACTTGCAAACTATAATTACTGGTTTGCAAAAAAATATTTTTAACCCAACTAGGTGGAATAAGATCATCTCCCACTGCCATACTTGACAACCCTCCCGGATTTTCCGGGAGACTCCCGAAATTCAGCGCCTCTCCCAAAAACCTCCCGGGACAAACTTTCTCCCGAAAATCTCCCCAAATTCAGGCGGAGTTGGAGGCCACGCCCCCTCCAGCTCCATGCGGACCTGAGTGAGGACAGCCTGTTTTCATGTCCGTTTTCCCATAATATAAACAGTGTTATAACTGTAGAATGATTGAGGGCGAGTTCTTGGTTTCTTATGTGGGTTTATTGTTAGGCAGTTTCATTAACGTCCCCCCAAGCACGGCAAAACAACACACAACAACAGCAGTCATGTTTTCGTCTACCGTAGAGCAGTTCGTCTGCCGTAAACAGCAATGTTGTGACACTCTTAGACAGGACAATACCGCCATCTACTGTACATGCATATGGTTAGAAAAATTGTGACAGAGAATAGAACAAGGATGGACAACTCAACCCTTAACTCAACAATGAGTAGATGAGTGTTATGTGGGTGTATGTGTAAATAAATCAACACTGAAATTCAAGTATTTATTTTATATATATATATATATATATATATATATATATATATATATTGGTAAGCGTTTTTAAAACGCTTACCAAAAAAAAGTGCGACCCCAAAAATTTACACCGGGGCCCCATTTTCTCGACTTCAATCAATCAATGTTTATTTATATAGCCCTGAAATTAACAGGATCGTGCATACATGTATCATTTGATTTTAAAATGCTTACAAAAAAAAGTGGGACCCCATCTTCATGACTTCAATCAATCAATGTTTATTTATATAGCCCTGAAATTAACAGGATCGTGCATACATTTGTCATTTGTTTTTAAAACGCTTACAAAAAAAAACTGGGACCCCATAAATTTACTACGGGACCCCATTTTCCTGACTTCAATCAATCAATGTTTATATTTATAGCCCTGAAATTAACAGGATTGTGCATACATTTATCATTTGTTTTTAAAACGCTTACCAAAAATAAGTGGGACCCCATAAATTTACTACAGGACCCCATTCTCATGACTTCAATCAATCAATGTTTATTTATATAGCCCTGAAATTAACAGGATCGTGCATACATTTGTCATTTGTTTTTAAAACGCTTACAAAAAAAAATGGGACCCCATAAATTTACTACGGGACCCCATTTTCCTGACTTTAATCAATCAATGTTTATTTATATAGCCCTGAAATTAAAAGGATTGTGCATACATTTATCATTTGTTTTTTAAAACGCTTACAAAAAAAAAAGTGGGACCCCATAAATTTACTACAGGACCCCATTTCATGACTTTAATCAATCAATGTTTATTTATATAGCCCTGAAATTAACAGGATCATGCATACATTTATCATTTGTTTTTAAAACGCTTACCCCAAAAAAGTGGGACCCCATAAATTTACACCGGGACCCCATTTTCTCGACTTCAATCAATCGTTTAATTATATAGCCCTGAAATTAACAGGATCGTGCATACATGTATCATTTGTTTTTAAAACGCTTACAAAAAAAAAGTGGGACCCCATAAATTTACTACGGGACCCCATTTTCATGACTTCAATCAATCAATGTTTATTTATATAGCCCTGAAATTAACAGGATGGTGCATACACTTATCGTTTGTTTTTAAAACGCTTATCAAAACAAAGTGGGACCCCATAAATTTACACCGGGACCCCATTTTCTCAACTTCAATCAATCAATGTTTATTTATATAGCCCTGAAATTAACAGGATCGTGCATACATTTGTCATTTGTTTTTAAAACGCTTACAAAAAAAAGTGGGACCCCATAAATTTACTACGGGACCCCATTTTCTCGACTTCAATCAATCAATGTTTATTTATATAGCCCTGAAATTAACAGGATTGTGCATACATTTATCATTTGTTTTTAAAACGCTTACCAAAAATAAGTGGGACCCCATAAATTTACTACAGGACCCCATTCTCATGACTTCAATCAATCAATGTTTATTTATATAGCCCTGAAATTAACAGGATCGTGCATACATATATCATTTGTTTTTAAAACGCTTACCAAAATATAGTGTGACCCCAAAAATTTACACCGGGGCCCCATTTTCTCGACTTCAATCAATCAATGTTTATTTATATAGCCCTGAAATTAAAAGGATCGTGCATACATTTATCATTTGTTTTTAAAACGCTTACAAAAAAAAAGTGGGACCCCATAAATTTACTACGGGACCCCATTTTCCTGACTTAAATCAATCAATGTTTATATTTATAGCCCTGAAATGAACAGGATCATGCATACATTTATCATTTGTGTTTAAAACGCTTACCAAAAAAAAGTGGGACCCCATAAATTTACACCGGGGCCCCATTTTCTCGACCTCAATCAATCAATGTTTATTTATATAGCCCTGAAATCACGAGTGTCTCAAAGGGCTGCACAAGCCACGACGACATCCTCGGCTCAGAGCCCACACCAGGGCAAGGAAAAAACTCAACCCAGTGGGATGAGAATTAGAAACCTTGGAGGGGACCCCACCCCCATTTAGGGGAGACCTGCGCAATGAACTTAATAGGGTCCCTGGGACCCCATTTTGAAGCATTCCTACACTGCAAAGTAGTAAGTCCAAACTATAGGACAAAGACGTTGAAAGTCTGAGACTGAAACCGAAAGTTAACTCGCCACATTCGTGTCCACTCGCACTCTTTGTAACTGGTACATCTTAACACCAATACAACTAGTAGGAAAAAAATATATATGCGTGGGCGTACAGAGAAGAAACCGGGTGAGGTCGTTGTATTTATCTCGTCGAGCAAAGCCAAAGCTAGAAACTTTTAAGGCGTTTCCTTTTGCCCAAAGCCAAAAAATAATCCCATAACTCAATATTTAAGGTTACAATGTCCCGACAACCGTATTTCCTTGAATTGCCACCAGGGCGCTAATTAATTTAAAACCTCTTCTCACTTACCAAAGGCATGCGGTAAATTTAGGCCTGCACTTAGAAATTTGAGTGTGATGTAAGGAAACCATCATGAAAAGCACATTTAATAAAAAAATATTACCTCCTGTCCAGTTTAGAAAACTGTTTTATTTTAGATATGTAATCCTCCATGTTAAAACTGCAAGTGAGAGGAAAAATTAAACACATGCTGCTTGTTGTCACTTCTTCTGCAGCCAAGTAGTCGCAAGAAGGATAACTAGCGCCCTCTACCACCAGGAGGCGGGAGTCATTTAATTACTCCTATTTGACACACGCAGCTACGGTATATTAATAAAACATAGCTGCTTACTGTTCTTCTTAGCATATTCAATAGCTTGGACTTTAAATCCTACTGAATAGCTCTTAATCTACTTCCCAAACAAAAAATGGTTTTAAAATGTAAAAAACATGTTTCATAAACTTTAAAAATGTTTCAAAAACAGTAAAAGATTTACACAAACCCTTTCTTCAAAAACATGTTTTCGCAAAGTCCATTTTCCCCCCACACACTTCAAACAAAAAAGTTTCATAAACTAAAAAAAGTTTCACCGTCTCTAAAATGTTTCACAAACTAAAAAAAATGTTTCACAAACTAAAAAAAATGTTTCAGCATTTCAAAAATGGTTTCACAATCTAAAAATGTGTTTCCCAAACTGTAAAAAATGTTTCAAAAACTGTAAAAATGTTTCAGAAACTAAAAGTTTTCGCAAAGATCATTTTTTTTCCTACACACTTCAAACAAAAAAAGGGTTTCATGAACTAAAAAAAAGGTTCACCATCTCTAAAATGTCAAAATGTTTTACAAAAAAAGTTTCACAGACTTAAAAAAATGTTTAAGCGTCTCAAAAATGTATATATACATTTTTTAATCATAAACTGAATAATGTTCTACAAAAAAATGTTTCAGAAAATTAAAATATGTTTCAGAACCTAAAACAAATGTTTCAGAAACTAAAAAAAATGTTTCACAAAAAAAAATCATTTCACAAACGCAAAATAATTATTTTACAAACTAAATTTTTTTTTACAAACCACAAAAATTTTACAAACTAAAAAACATGGTTTCACAAACAAAACAAAAATCTGTCACAAACTAAAAAAAAAATGTTTGGGTTTCACAAACTGAAAATTGTTCTTCTAAAAATATTTCAAGAACTAAAAAAATGTTTTTCAGTAACATAAACAATGCTTCACACAATATTAAAATTGTTTCACGAACTCCAAAATAATGTCGCACAAACTAAAAAATGTTTCAAACAAAAAAATAGTTTCAAAATGTAAAAAACATGTTTCATAAACTGTAAAAATGTTTCTTCAAAAAAATGTATCAGAAACTAAAAATGTTTTCGCAGTCTATTTTTTCCCCACACATCAAACAAAAAAAGGGTTTCCTAAACTAAAAAAAGTTTCACCATCTCTAAAATGTTTCAAAAGGTAAAAATGTTTTCGCAGTCTATTTTTCCCCACACACTTCAAACAAAAAAAGTGTTTCATAAACTAAAAAAAATGTTACACCATCTCTAAAATGGTTTCACAATCTAAAAATTTGTATCCCGAACTGTAAAAACGTTTCAAAAACTGTAAAATTTTTTCACAAACACTTTCTTCAAAAAAATGTTTCAGAAACTTAGAATGTTTTCGCAAAGTCCAATTTTTTTCCTACGCACTTCAAACATAAAAAGGGTTTCATAAACAAACAAAAAAAAAAAGGTTCACCCTCTCTAAAATGTCAAAATGTTTTACAAAAAAATGTTTCAGCATCTCAAAAATGTATACATCATTTTTTTTTATCACAAAGTGAATAATGTTCTTCAAAAAAATGTTTCGGAAACTTGAAAAATGTTTCAGAACCTAAAACAAATGTTTCAGAAACTAAAAAAAAAAGTTTCACAAATAAATGTACAAAATAAAAAACTGTTACAAACTAAAAAAAAAAATCACAAACTAAAAAACATGGTTCCACAAACAAAACAAAAATGTGTCACAAACTAAAAAAAATGGTTGGGCTTCCCTGCTTAGGCTGCTGCCCCCGCGACCCGACCTCGGATAAGCGGAAAAAGATGGAAAAACGTGTTTCCCAAACTAAAAAAAAAAAGGGTTCAAAAACTGAAAAATGTTCTTTGAAAAAATGTTTCAGAAACTACAAAACATTTTTTCAGAAACCAAAAAAGTCCCACCTAAAATATCGAGCCCCATTGACTTTGTATTAGAGAAATTGACCGGAAGTGAGAGCATTTTCACCGATTTATAACATCCATAAATGTAATTATTATTGGAAAAATGATGCTTATATCACTGGAATCGTCTTTACAAGACCTTTCTTTAATGCTTGTGTAAAGTAAATACATTTAAATTTAACATTTAAAACATAAAACGGACTTAAAACGCATTCTGGCGGAAAACAACAGTTTTTCTTGGTAGTCTACTTTCTAGTCCTGTAATGGTCCAACTTTTAAATTCTACTCATTCCAAACAAACCTTGACACGGCTAATAATAATAATAATAATAATAATAATAATGCTCGTCCCGAAACACTTACTTAAAAAAAAATTGTAGAAACTACAAAAAAAAATTTCAAACTCAATTTTTTTTTTTAAACTTAAAAAATGTTTTAAAAAAAATAAATGTTTCAAACAAAAAAATGTTTTAGAAACTAAAAAAAAATATGTTTCACTACACAAACTAAAACATTTTTCAAACAAAAAAATGGTTTCAAAAGGTAAAAAAAATGTTTCATAAACTGTAAAAATGTTTCTTCAAAAAAATGTTTCAGAAACTAAAAATGTTTTCGCAAAGTCTATTTTTTTCCACACACACTTCAAACAAAAAAAGGGTTTCATAAACTAAATAAAGTTTCACCATCTCAAAAATGGTATCACAATCTAAAAATGTGTATCCCAAACTGTAAAAATGTTTCAAAAACTGTAAAAATGTTTCACAAACACTTTCTTCCAAAAAGTTTTTCAGAAACTAAAAATGTTTTCGCAAAGTCAAATTTTTTTCCTACACACTTCAAACAAAAGAAGGGTTTCATAAACAAAAGAAAAAAAAGGTTCACCCTCTCTAACATGTCAAAATGTTTTACAAAAAAATGTTTCAGCATCTCAAAAATGTATATCATATATATATATATATTAAAAAATGTATCACAAACTGAATAATGTTGTACAAAAAAAATGTTCCAGAACCTAAAACAAATGTTTCAGAAACTAAAAAAAAATGTTTCACAAAATAAAAATTGTTTCAGAAACGCAGAAAAAAACCTGTTACAAACTAAAAATATGTTACAAACTAAAGAAAATCACAAACTAAAAAACATGGTTTCACAAACAAAACAAAAATGTGTCACAAACTAAAAAAAAATTGGGGCTTCCCTGCTTAGGCTGCTGCCCCCGCGACCCGACCTCTGATAAGCAGAAAAAGATGGACTTCAAAACTGAATAAAGGTGTTTCAGAAACTACAAAAAAAAAAAACGTTTCACAAACTGAAAAATATTCTTTAAAAAATGTTTCAGAAACTACAAAACATTTTTTCAGAAACCAAAAAAAGTCCCACCTAAAATATCGAGCCCCATTGACTTTGTATTAGAGAAATTGACCGGAAGTGAGAGCATTTTCACCGATTTATAACATCCATAAATGTAATTATTATTGGAAAAATGATGCTTATATCACTGGAATCGTCTTCACAAGACCTTACTTTAATACTTGTGTAAAGTAAATACATTTAAATTTAACATTTAAAACATAAAACGGACTTAAAACGCATTCTGGCGGAAAACAACAGTTTTTCTTGGTAGTCTACTTTCTAGTCCTGTAATGGTCCAACTTTTAAATTCTACTCATTCCAAACAAGGCTAATGATAATAAAATAATAATAATAATAATAATATGGCTGGCCCATGAAGAGTGAAGTCCCGCTAAAGTGTTTTTAGGAGAGAAGGAAGACGACATGTTGCACAACATGGCGACACTTACCGAGGCTTCTTGTCGACGATGTCTGCTGGATTCCCCGAACGCTGTGGTCGTCCTTTCCCTGCGTGTCGTGTGAAGGCCAACAGGTCGTGGGTCGTGGGTCCTGTCCTAGTCTCCTAGTGTCCCAAGTGTCTGACTCCTGGACCAGAACGTTTCCCGGAAGCGAGCAGGCGGCTGGGTGGAGTCCACAGGAATCTCCTAATGTCTCCCGCTCCCACATCCTGGCCGATACAGCACGTTTGGCCATCGATCCGATACCAAGTAGCGGCTGCTGTGGTATCATTGCACATACCGATATCAAAGCTGATATGTGCGGTTATGCCTTTATTCATATTTTTTCAAACAAAATTAAGTGAATATTTGGTGAACAAGAAAATGACTATTAGTTGGTATAATTATGATGATTAAAAACCACCTGTGTGACATTAACAAATAATTACATTTAATTTATTTATAATAATAATTAAATAAATTTGTGCTAAGTGTGTGCTGTGCAAATATTCATTTGTGTGTGTGTTTTTTTTTAAAGTTATTTATGGGGGGAAATTACGGCCAAAACTCCACAAAATAAAAATAAAAAATTTCAAACTGAAAAAAATGTTTCACTAAGTAAAAAAATGTTTCACAAACTGAAAAAATGCTTCACAAATTGGAAAAAGGTTCACTAAGTGAACAAATGTTACACAAACTGAAAAAAAAAGTTTCACAAACTAAAAAATGTTCAGTAAGTAAAAAAAATGTTTCACAAGCTGAAAAAAATGCTTCACACCGAAAAAATGTTCACTAAGTAACAAAAATGTTTCACAAGCTGAAAAAAGTTTCACAAAACAAAGTTGTTTTTTTTAAACTAAAAAAAAAAATGTTTCGGAAACAAAAACAAAAAAAAAATGGATGTTTTAAGTTTCACAAACTAAAAACAAAATGTTTCAGAAACAACAACATAAATGTTTCACAAACTGGAAAAAATGTTTCACAAAACGATATTTTAAAAAACGTTTCACAAAGTGAAGAAAAAAAACGTTTCAGAAACAACAAAATGTTTCACAATCTGAAAAAAATGTTTCACCAACTGATTTTTTGGGGGGAAAAAATGTTTCTATCAGTAAAAAAAGGTTTCACAAACTAAAAAATGTTCACCAAGTAAAAAAAAGTCTCACAAACTGTCAAAAAAGTTTCACAAACTGAAAAATGTTCACTAACTAAAAAAATGTTTCAAAAAACGATTTTTAAAAAAAAAGTTTCACAAACTTAAAAAAAATGTTTCAGAAACTAAAAGTTTCACAATCTGAAATTTTTTTCACAAACTAAAAAAAAAGGTTTCAGAAACCAACAACAAAACGTTTCACAAACTGAAAAAAATGTTTCACAAACTAAAAAGTGTTCAAGTATAAAATGTTTCAGTCTCAAAAATGTTGTAAAAAATTTCTAACTAAAAAAATATTTCACAAGCTAAAAAAAATGTTTTTCAAAAACTGAAAAAAAATGTTTCACAATCGGAAAAATGTAAAAAGTTTTAAACTAAAGAAAATGTTCCACAAATTACATAAAAATGTTTCACAAACTAAAAATGTTTTTCACAATCTCAAAAATGTGTCACATACTAAAAAAAGTTTAAACTGAAAAATGTTGTTAAAAAAGTTTCAAACAAAAAAATTGTTTTACAAACTAAAAAAAGTTTTTCACAAACCAAAAAATGTTTTGAAAAAAATATTTCACAAACTAAAAAATTTGTTTCACGAACTGAAAAAAAAGTTGTGAAAAAAGTTTCAAACAAAAAAATATTCACAAACTAAAAAAAAATGTTTTACAATTGGAAAAAAAAAAATTCTAAAAGTTTTTTTCACAAACTGAAAAAATGTTTCACAATTGGAAAAAAGTTGTAAAATGTTTTAAATCAAAAAAATGTTTCACAAACTAAAAATGTATTTCACAATCTCAAAAATGTTTCACATACTAAAAAATGTTTCACAATCTCAAAAAGGTCTTAAAAGAGTTTTTAACTTAAAAAAAAATGTTTCACAAACTGAAACACGTTTCACAATCTGAAAAATGTTGTAAAAAAAGTTTCAAAAAATGTTTCACAAACTGAAAAATGTAGTAAAAAAAGTCTAAATTTTTTTTTCAAACTGAAAAAAATGTTTCACAATCTGAAAAAATTTGTTAAAAAGTTTTAAATAAAAAAAATGTTTCACAAACTAAAACTGTATTTGACAATCTCAAAAATATTTCACATACTAAAAAGTGTTTCACAATCTCAAAAAGGTCGTAAAAGAGTTTTTAACTTCAAAAAAATGTTTCACAAACTGAAACACGTTTCACAATCTGAAAAATGTTGTAAAAAAAGTTTCAAAGAAAAAATGTTACACAAACAGAAAATTTTTTTTCACAAACTGAAAAATGTAGTAAAAAAAATTCCAACTAAAAAAAATGAATATTTCTGAAAAATGTTTTCATAAACAAATTTTTTTTTTTTTGAAAAAAGTGTTTCACAAACTGAATTTTTTTTTTCCCCAATCTGAAAAATGTTTCCGTAAAAAAAGTTTCACAAACTCCAAATTTTTTTTCACAAAGTGACATTTTTTCAGTGGTATCGCAGATCACCAACTCAAACAATTACTGGTGTGATTTTAGCCAATTTTATAAAAAGAAAAATGCATTCTTTTATTTGCCACAGTATAAAAAGTTTGAACATGCCTGCAGAGCAGTTGAAAAAAGCATTTTATTTGCTGTTTTAAGGACATATTTCACAGCCATCTTGACAGAGTAGAAGTACACACAAACACACACACAAATCATACTGTGGACTTGGGATCAGATCATGTTGCTGATAAATAGTGTGAATGCTGAGGATCGATCACCAAACTAAAATTCCATGTAAACAAGGACAGAAATGCTGGTGATTCCATTAAAGTCCATCGTTGCGATCCCAATAAGCCGCACTGCGTCCACAACGTTAAAATCAGCATCATAACGGATAATTTGCTTATGCGAAAACATTTCATGAAGGAAAACATATGATATACTTTCCGCACCTTTTATTAACCACTAAACAATCATCATCTTTGCCATTCGATCCCAGTCTATGCAAGCTGACTTGGAGCACCATCCGAGGTACTGGGCGATACGGCACCTTAGGAGGGTGGCACTTGGCCCGCATCAGCAAATCTTAAAACGAGGGTCTTGGTGAGGGTGTACTTGGGTTGCGGCATTTGCTTGTACCTCGAATACTCCCCTTTGCTGACCTCCCTGTTCACCCGTGTCAGGATGGTGAGAATGTCCTCGTCCTTGTGGCTGCGTGGAAGATATCAAAGACATTTTGACATCAGCGGAAAGAAATTGAATGTCTCCTTTAAAACCGACTTCGATACAACGTGGCAAAATTTGTTGTATTTGTAAATTGAGACAATGTTGATGTCTAACGCTGGATCCACGTTGTTGCCAGAACACACACACGCAGGTTATCATTTGGAATGGGGACCAAGTTATTGTTCAGGACTTGTGGGGACCACCCTTTCAACAGGTTGTGGAGGCACAAAAAAAATGGGGGAAAATGGCCACTGCCCAGTTAGCCCATACACATCTTTAAATCTCTGGATTGATGAAGTAATGTGCTGATCATACTTACTGAGGACTCTGGGGAAAAAAGAGTTAATATGGTTCATGGGGACCACATTTAAATAAGCTTGTATAATTCACACACACATTTGTTCGTGACTACTGAGGACCATTAAAAAAAAAAAAAGTGC
>NC_084612.1:75334100-75336600 GCF_033978795.1 Nerophis ophidion
TGGGTACCACCCTTTCTACAGGTTGTGGAGGCATAAAATTTTTTGGGGAAAATGGCCACTGCCCAGTTAGCTCATGCACGTCTTTGAATCTCTGGATTGATGAAGTAATGTGCTGATTATTCTTACTGAGGACTCTGGGGAAAAAAGAGTTAATATGGTTCATGGGGACCACATTTAAATAAGCTTGTATAATTCACACACACATTTGTTCGTGACTACTGAGGACCATTTAAAAAAAAATAAAAAGTTCAAATTAAATATAGTAAATATACTAAAAATCACTAAAGCATCTTCAGAACGGATCTGACTATCATATAAAAAAGTTTCCCTTTAGGGGAAACCTCTGTTTTTTTGTCCCCATACCGTCAGAGATCCCCTAAAGGTGACTGTGTAAACAGAGTGATGTCCCCATTAAGTAGGCATTGCCAGAACACACACACACACACACACACACACACACACACACACACACACACACACATATATATTTATATAAATGTAATAATTTAACTTCTGAAATCTGAGACCCTCACCTCTCAGCTGATCGTTGGAGCTGGTTGCACAACTCTTGGATGTAAATAGAGCCTGTGACCTTGCTTCGAAATGACACGTATTCTGGCACAGTGGCCATGCCAAATAGGAAGTCGGCTTCCGAGGGCACGGTCTCACCCCGGATGGGACCTGCGTCCGTTTCAAAGCGACTCTGCTCGTCGTCACTGCTCTCTCTGGGCCTGGGAGGGCATGGCAAAGACCCCTTCTGGTAGAAAGTGCCCTGACACGCTTGGATAAAGAACAGCTTGGGTTTCCCTGCCAAGGTAGGGGCCCGAACGCTGGTGAAGGGCACGGTCAGGTCCCGTATGGGCACCATTTGCCCATCAGACCCATAGACAGAGCCGGTTTCTCCATGGGAGAGCAAACACACCACCTGCATTCAAGGAAGTCGACATGTTTCTACGGCTGTTGAGAATGCTTGCGTTACCATCACGGATGGAGTAGTGAGTAGTGCCATTTCACTCACCAGCGCGTCGTCGTCTGAAAAATTTCTTTGAGCAAGTTCTTTTAGCGTCCGTCGTATCTGCTCTGCAGCCAAGTTGCGATGAACAACCACTGTGAAGCCCAATTTGAAAAACACGGACTCAAGAGCCACTGAAGGGGGGGGGAGAGAAGCACATCATGTTTCCAGGGTCATCATACAAACCCTGTTTACATATGAGTTGGGAAATGGTGTTAGATGTAAATATAAACAGAATACAATGATTTGCAAATCCTTTTCAAGCCATATTCAGTTGAATATGCTACAAAGACAACATATTTGATGTTCAAACTGATAAACTTTTTTTTCCCGTTGCAAATAATCATTAACTCTAGAATTTGATGCCAGCAACACGTGACAAAGAAGTTAGAAAAGGTCGCAATACATACTGATAAAGTTGAGGAATGCTCATCAAACACTTATTTGGAACATCCCACAGGTGTGCAGGCTAATTGGGAACTGGTGGGTGCCATGATTGGCTATAAAAACAGCTTCCCAGTCTTTCACAAGAAAGGATGGGGCGAGGTACACCCCTTTGTCCACAACTGCGTGAGCAAATAGTCAAACAGTTTAAGAACAACCTTTCTCAAAGTGACATTGCAAGAAATTTAGGGATTTCAACATCTACGCTCCATAATATCATCAAAAGGTTCAGAGAATCTGGAGAAATCACTCCACGTAAGCGGTATGGCCGGAAACTAATATTGAATGACCGTGACCTTCGATCCCTCAGACGGCACTGTATCAAAAACCGACATCAATCTCTAAAGGATATCACCACATGGGCTCAGGAACACTTCAGAAAACCACTGTCACTAAATACAGTTCGTCGCTACATCTGTAAGTGCAAGTTAAAGCTCTACTATGCGACGCGAAAGCCATTTTTCAACAACATCCAGAAACGCTGCCGGCTTCTCTGGGCCCGAAATCATCTAAGATGGACTGATGCAAAGTGGAAAAATGTTCTGTGGTCTGAAGAGTCCACATTTCAAATTGTTTTTGGAAATATTCGACATTGTGTCATCCGGACCAAAGGGGAAGCGAACCATCCAGACTGTTATCGACGCAAAGTTGAAAAGCCAGCATGTGTGATGGTATGGGGGTGCATTAGTGCCCAAGGCATGGGTAACTTACACATCTGTGAAGGCACTGTTAATGTTGAAAGGTACATACAGGTTTTGGAACAACATATGCTGCCATTTAAGCACCGTCTTTTTCATGGACGCCCCTGCTTATTTCAGCAAGACAATGCCAAGCCACATTCAGCACGTGTTACAACAGCGTGGCTTCGTAAAAAAAAACAACTGCGGGTACTTTCCTGGCCCGCCTGCAGTCCAGACCTGTCTCCCATGGAAAATGTGTGGCGCATTATGAAGCGTAAAATACGACAGCTGAGACCCCGGACTGTTGAAGGACTGAAGCTCTACATAAAACAAGAATGGGAAAGAATTCCACATTCTAAGCTTC
>NC_084612.1:75341600-75359100 GCF_033978795.1 Nerophis ophidion
TAGAGCTAGAGAGCAATTTTGAGTTTTGGAGTTTGTTTTTTTTCATTACATCGCAATTGTTGCCAGTCCTGATGTGTGTGCCAAGTTTGGTGAGTTTTGAAGCATTTTAAAGGGGTCAAATTACAGCTGAAAGAGGCAAAAATGACATTTTTTAGGAAAATTTGTGCGGGTGTTCTTTAAAGGTGTGTAAAATCCTAACCAGAGCAGTAATCAAAACTCTGTGTATGACTTTTAATCAGAAGGGTTTACTCTCTCTCTCCTGTGCGAGTTTGAAGCCGAAACAACAAACGCACTCAGAGGAGATAACGTTTGAAAAAAGGTGACGGGTTTTTACAAAACTTCTATGTTGAAGGGGTAATTTTTACTTTCCTGTTGATTTTTGCTGCAGGATGTCAATTATTAAAATGTAGGTCTAAGTGAGACCTACATAAAGGTTTTTGTTTCATGTCTGTCCGACATTTCTACCGGAAGTTACAAGCAGTTTTGTCAGTTTTCTCTTCCTAGGAGCAGTTTTTTCTGTGTTTTATTCAAAAATTGCGCTAGAGCTAGAGCGCAATTTTGAGTTTTGGAGTTTGGTGTTTTCATTACATCGCAATTTTTGCCAGTCCTGATGTGTGTGCCAAGTTTGGTGAGTTTTAAAGCATTTTAAGGGGGTCAAATTACAGCTCAAAAAGGCAAAAATTGCATTTTTTGCGAAAATTCTGTTTTGTAGGGGTTTTTGCCAACTTCCTGTTGATTTTTCCCCGAGGATGTACAATTAGGAAATGTAAGTCTAGGTTAGACCTACATAGAGGTTTTAATTTCATGTCTCTTTTATTTTGAAGGGGTAATTTTAATTTTCCTGTTGATTTTTGCTGCAGGATGTCCATTATTAAAATGTAGGTCTAAGTGAGACCTACATAGAGGTTTTTGTTTCATGTCTGTCCGACATTTCTACCAGAAGTTACAAGCAGTTTTGTCTGTTTTCTCTTCCTAGGAGCAGTTTTTTCTGTGTTTTATTCAAAAATTGCGCTAGAGCTAGAGCGCAATTTTGAGTTTTGGAGTTTGGTGTTTTCATTACATCGCAATTTTTGCCAGTCCTGATGTGTGTGCCAAGTTTGGTGAGTTTTGAAGCATTTTAAGGGGGTCAAATTACAGCTCAAAAAGGCAAAAATTGCATTTTTTTTAACGAAAATTTTGTTTTGAAGGGGTTTTTGCCAACTTCCTGTTGATTTTTCCCCGAGGATGTACAATTAGGAAATGTAGGTCTAGGTTAGACCTACATAGAGGTTTTAGTTTCATGTCTCTACGACATTGCTAACGGAAGTTACAAGCAGTCTGTTTTTTTTTTTTTTCCTAGGGGGCGCTAGCGAGCAATTTTAATTTTTGGGGTTTGGTTGCTTTATATGTTCGGAAGGTCCACCGTACCGGGGAGTTTTGAAGCATGTTAAGGGGGTCAAATTACAGCGCATAGGTGCGGAATAAAAAAGAAAGAATAATAAAACGCACAAAGAACAATAGGGTCCTTGCAAAGGACTCCTTTGGAGTCATTTTGCAATGGGCCTGGCGGACCCTAAAAAACACTTGATTCTTACTTCCTCTAGATTTTTCGTCTTGACGACATCGCGGCACAAAAAGCAGAGCGAAGCCACGTCGGACGAATCCAGCTCGTCGGTGATCTTCATCAATGTGTGCCTGTCCATCCCGGTGCCGAAAGGACCCGCCTTCGGGAGAAAAGGGGAAACTTAGAACTGGACCTCAAACGTGAACGATAAATTAGCACAATTTTAGCAATGATAATGTGTCCGGTTTGGTCCAAATGGAACACAAACGCTTATCAGTACATAAGGTGGGCGTGTCCGCAGGCTGGATGGGTCAATACAAATAAAAAGAATGTACAAAATTTCAAGCAATCACAAATAGAAAAGGTGAGGCCTTTAATCCCAGGAACACCATACCTACCGTCAAGCATAGTGGGGGTAGTAGTATTATGCTCTGGTCCTGTTTTTGCCATTTACAGAGAGTAAATGGGCCGATGAAAAAGGAGGATTACCTCCAAATTCTTCAGGACAACCTAAAATCATCCAACAGGCATACTTGCCAACCTTGAGACCTCCCAAGCCCTGCGATGAGGTGGCGACTTGTCCAGGGTGTACCCTGCCTTCTGCCCGATTGAAGCTGAGATAGGCGCCAGCACTCCCCGCGACCCCAAAAGGGAATAAGCGGTAGAAAATGCATGGATGGATGGAGACCTCCCAATTTGGGAGTTGGGGGGTGGGTGTTGATGTGGTAGTTGGGGTGGGCGGGTGTTGTTTTAAGTATTTCTTATAATAATAATAGTAATAATAATAATAGATTTTATTTGTAAAAAAAAAAAAATTTTTTACATTGAGCAAACAACCTCAAAGTGCTACAGTGTATTAAAAAAAAAATTGGGGGGTGGGGGGGAATCAATAATGAAAAGATAATAGAAATAAATAAAATATAAATATCTAGAACAGCCTAATAGCTAGAACTAGTATGCATGTATTCATAAAAAGTTCTATTTTATTTTTTTATTTTTTTTAAAGAAGGGTTTTTAAGCCTTTTTTAAAAGCATTCACAGTCTGAGGTGCCCTCAGGTGGTCAGGGAGAGCGTTCCACAGAGGGGGTTGGGTTTGTTTTCAGGTAGAGTTGAGTGTCATCGGCATAGATATATATATATCATGAATGTGTATATCCGTTCAGCCACCGTGTTCAATGGAGAAGTCTGATCTGCAAAATGTCCAGGCAGCATACCCCCTTCCCCTTCGAGCTGTCCTGGATGAACTGAAATTATTTTTTTCCCCGATCACTTTGGAACTTGCAAGCGTACTTCTTCTTCTTGCTCGTCGTCGCCACGTCGCTTCTTCCTTCTTCTTTCTTTGTTTTTGGACATTACTACTTGCCGCGGTTTTGAAGCAATGCATGACGGGAAATCGGATGTTTGTGTGTCAGTTTATTAACGTGCCGGCTGATGTGGGATCTGAGCCGAGGATGTCGTTGTGGCTCGTGCAGCCCTTTGAGACACATGTGATTTAGGGCTATATAAGTAAACTTTGATTGATTGATTGATTGATGATGCTATATCAACATACTGAGCCGGTGAGCTGCTGCATCACCTCTAAATTGGTGAAATTTAATTCTCAATTCTAAAACGGGCTTGTCACTTATGTAGTAGACTGTTGTGGACATAAACCAAGAAATTATCAATTTAGACAGCCAACTTAGATCTAGATACAGCGAGAAAGACACGCCTAAATTATGAGGATTATGATTAATTCTTCATCTAAAACAAGAATATATAAACATCCCGCTAGTCGTCATCCCAGTGAGAGCAGACATTGCACAGTAAGTGATTGTCTTATTATCTTTATAGTGTGCATTTCTTGTTGAGCACTTAGAAATAAGGCTATTTGCTAAAGCTCGTAATTCATCCTCCTTATACTCAGCCTCAAAAATACAAGCTTCTGGATAATCATTTGTTCCAACCTGCGTGAGGATTATGATTAATTCTTCATCTAAAAAAGGAATATACAAACTTGCCGCTAGTTGCAGACATTGCACAGTAAGTGATTGTCTTATTATGTTTATCGTGTGCATTTCTTGTTTAGTACTTAGAAAAATGGCTACTTGCCCGATCTGTTCATCACACAGCTTCTAAAGCTCGTAACTCATCCTCCTCATACTCAGCCTCAAAAATACAAGCTTCTGGATAATCATTTGTTCCAACCTGTGTGAGGATTATGATTAATTCTTCATCTAAAAAAGGAATATATAAACTTGCTGCTACTTGCAGACATTGCACAGTAAGTGATTGTTGTATTATGTTTATCGTGTGCATTTCTTGTTTCGTACTTACAAAAACGGCTACTTGCTGGATCTGTTTATCACACAGCTTCTAAAGCTCGTAACTCATCCTCCTTATACTCAGCCTCAAAAATACAAGCTTCTGGATAATCATTTGTTCCAACCTGCGTTCGGATTATGATTAATTCTTCATCTAAAAAAGGAATATATAAACTTGCTGCTAGTTGCAGACATTGCACAGTAAGTGATTGTTGTATTATGTTTATTGTGTGCATTTCTTGTTTCGTACTTACAAAAACGGCTACTTGCTGGATCTGTTCATCACACAGCTTCTAAAGCTTGTAACTCATCCTCCTTATACTCAGCCTCAAAAATACAAGCTTCTGGATAATCATTTGTTCCAACCTGCGTGACGATTATGATTAATTCTTCATCTAAAAAAGGAATATATAAACTTGCCGCTAGTTGCAGACATTGCACAGTAAGTGATTGTCTTATTATGTTTATAGTGTGCATTTCTTGTGTAGCAAATTAGAAATACGGCTACTAGCTGGATCTGTTCATCACACAGCTTCTTAAGCTCGTAACTCATCCTCCTCATACTCAGCCTCAAAAATACAAGCTTCTGGATAATCATTTGTTCCAACCTGTGTGAGGATTATGATTAATTCTTCATCTAAAAAAGGAATATATAAACTTGCCGCTAGTTGCAGACATTGCACAGTAAGTGATTGTTGTATTATGTTTATTGTGTGCATTTCTTGTTTAGCACTTAGAAATAGGGCTACTAGCTGTATCTGTTTATCATACAGCTTCTAAAGCTTGTAACTCATCCTCCTTATACTCAGCCTCAAAAATACAAGCTTCTGGATAATCATTTGTTCCAACCTGCGTGAGGATTATGATTAATTCTTCATCTAAAAAAGGAATATATAAACTTGCTGCTAGTTGCAGACATTGCACAGTAAGTGATTGTTGTATTATGTTTATCGTGTGCATTTCTTGTTTAGCACTTACAAATAGGGCTACTAGCTGGATCTGTTTATCATAAAGCTTCTAAAGCTTGTAACTCATCCTCCTTATACTCAGCCTCAAAAATACAAGCTTCTGGATAATCATTTGTTCCAACCTGTGTGAGGATTATGATTAATTCTTCATCTAAAAAAGGAATATATAAACTTGCTGCTAGTTGCAGACATTGCACAGTAAGTGATTGTTGTATTATGTTTATCGTGTGCATTTCTTGTTTAGCACTAACAAATAGGGCTACTAGCTGGATCTGTTTATCACACAGCTTCTAAAGCTTGTAACTCATCCTCCTTATACTCAGCCTCAAAAATACAAGCTTCTGGATAATCATTTGTTCCAACCTGCGTTCGGATTATGATTAATTCTTCATCTAAAAAAGGAATATATAAACTTGCTGCTAGTTGCAGACATTGCACAGTAAGTGATTGTTGTATTATGTTTATCGTGTGCATTTCTTGTTTCGTACTTACAAAAACGGCTACTTGCTGGATCTGTTTATCACACAGCTTCTAAAGCTCGTAACTCATCCTCCTTATACTCAGCCTCAAAAATACAAGCTTCTGGATAATCATTTGTTCCAACCTGCGTTCGGATTATGATTAATTCTTCATCTAAAAAAGGAATATATAAACTTGCCGCTAGTTGCAGACATTGCACAGTAAGTGATTGTCTTATTATGTTTATCGTGTGCATTTCTTGTTTAGCACTTACAAATAGGGCTACTAGCTGGATCTGTTTATCATACAGCTTCTTAAGCTCGTAACTCATCCTCCTTATACTCAGCCTCAAAAATACAAGCTTCTGGATAATCATTTGTTCCAACCTGCGTTCGGATTATGATTAATTCTTCATCTAAAAAAGGAATATATAAACTTGCTGCTAGTTGCAGACATTGCACAGTAAGTGATTGTTGTATTATGTTTATTGTGTGCATTTCTTGTTTAGTACTTAGAAAAATGGCTACTTGCCCGATCTGTTTATCACACAGCTTCTAAAGCTCGTAACTCATCCTCCTTATACTCAGCCTCAAAAATACAAGCTTCTGGATAATCATTTGTTCCAACCTGCGTTCGGATTATGATTAATTCTTCATCTAAAAAAGGAATACATAAACTTGCCGCTAGTTGCAGACATTGCACAGTAAGTGATTGTTGTATTATGTTTATCGTGTGCATTTCTTGTTTCGTACTTACAAAAACGGCTACTTGCTGGATCTGTTTATCACACAGCTTCTAAAGCTCGTAACTCATCCTCCTTATACTCAGCCTCAAAAATACAAGCTTCTGGATAATCATTTGTTCCAACCTGCGTTCGGATTATGATTAATTCTTCATCTAAAAAAGGATTATATAAACTTGCCGCTAGTTGCAAACATTGCACAGTAAGTGATTGTCTTATTATGTTTATAGTGTGCATTTCTTGTGTAGCGAATTAGAAATACGGCTACTAGCTGGATCTGTTTATCATACAGCTTCTAAAGCTTGTAACTCATCCTCCTTATACTCAGCCTCAAAAATACAAGCTTCTGGATAATCATTTGTTCCAACCTGCGTTCGGATTATGATTAATTCTTCATCTAAAAAAGGAATATATAAACTTGCTGCTAGTTGCAGACATTGCACAGTAAGTGATTGTTGTATTATGTTTATTGTGTGCATTTCTCGTTTAGCACTTAGAAATAGCTTATAAAGCTTGTAACTCATCCTCCATATACTCGGCCTCAAAAATACAAGCTTCTGGATAATCATTTGTTCCAAAGTAGCCTTTGTTGTCTCTCAAGAAGTCTGCCGTAGATAGTAGTGGGAGTTGTTGTGTTTGAAGGAAATAGCAAGCGTTTTGACGTGTTTGTGAAAATAAGCAAAATGTGTAAATTGTATATGTTATTATGAATATACCCGTTACTATATGCATGTATATAAAGTATTGATGGACGTTGTTTTTTTAAGAGCGCTTTAATGGCGGAACAGGGTGATATCCAGTCCCTTTATTGTTACCTGACTTTTGCTATTGTTTATTTAGTATTTAGAATGCAGGGGGGGGGGGGGGAAGGAAATCATATGTGATCTTGTCTCACATAATGATTGTTAATGGTAAGCAAAATTCCCCTTTAAGGTTGTTTTTACCTGCTTCCTCCCATCCAGCCGGTGGACACACCCACCCCCGCTTAAGTCTGGCAAAAGTGCTTAAGTCTGGAATGAAGGTGTGTCCATTAGTCATGAGACGGACTTTGACCTATTTTTTTTTCCTGACTGTGTTAAAAACCGTGGAGAGACGAGTTTTCTCAACACACGTGAATGTCAATGAAATCCGTGAAAAAGATTTTGAATTTGAAAGGGTCGTACGCTACAACAGCTTCTTCTTCCTGGCGGGATTTGAATAATAATCTGTAGCTTAAACTGGTTTTTTCTTGTTATTACATACACTTGTAAAGGACATAAAGTCATGGTTGTCTTGAGTTTCCCATCATTTCTCATTTTTTGCGACATCACCTGTGGCATCGAACAGAAACTAGACTGCGAGAAAGAATGAACAAGGAAGGCAGGCTTAAATACAGGAACGTAATCACAAGGCAGGTGCGCGTCAAAAACAAGATGCGGGTGACACTAATACGGGACTATGGCAACGGAAACAAAACAGGAAGTGCCACCAGGAACTAAGGAAGTCAAATAACAAAACAGGATACAAAGACGGAACAAAAACAGAATATGACAAACGCACCGGTTCCGTTGGCAGCAAAACAGGCCCGGAGCATTATACTACCACCACCATGCTTGACGGTAGGCATTGTGTTCCTGGGATTAAAGGCCTCATCTTTTCTCCTCCAAACATATTGCTGGGCATTGTGGCCAAAAGCTCCATTTTTGTTTCATCCGACCACAGAACTTTCCTCTTATCTTTGTCCATGTGACATTTTCAGTAGACCCATAATAAATTCATAAAAGAACCAAACTTCATGGACGCTTTTTACTGACCAACAAGTATGTGCTCCCATCACTCTATCACAAAAAATAAGAGTTGTAGAACTTAAGATGTGACTTTGAGGTTTTACTACTTACTACCACGGTCTAGCTCCATCCTATCTTGCCGATTGTATTGCACCATATGTCCCGGCAAGAAATCTGCCTTCAAAAGACTCCGGCTTGTTAGTGATTCCTAAAGTCCAAAAAAAGTCTGCGGGCTATAGAGCGTTTTCCGTTCGGGCTCCAGTACTCTGGAATGCCCTCCCGGTAACAGTTCGAGATGCTACCTCAGTAGAAGCATTTAAGTCTCACCTTAAAACTCATTTGTATACTCTAGCTTTTAAATAGACTCCCTTTTTAGACCAGTTGATCTGCCGTTTCTTTTCTTTTTCTCCTAATGGAGACGTCAAAGAAGAATGCTGTTGGTGGAAAGCGGTGTTTTGCAGCTGTCTTTGGCAACCGAAACACAGCCGGTGTTTCTTTGTTTGTTGTGAAACTTTAACACAGAGCGGTCAAGCGAACATGTTTCTCTAAGTACAACCAGCAAGTTTTTGGATGGGAAAATTATGGTATTAAGTCAGCTCTTACCAGAGACTTCAGTGGATTATGGGACCTCCTCCTGTAGCTGTCAAAAAGGCAGGTGTGATCTTGGCTCCTCTGCTTCTCTCAGAGACACTGGCGTTCACCGCAGCTTTCCGACTTTCAGGTATGACTTTATAATCTGACTAAAACACTATCAACACAATAATCAGATAAGGGATTTTCGAGAATTATCCTAGTAAATGTGTCTAATAACATCTGTATCGCTCCCACTGCCGTCGCCTTTTTTCTTTCTTTCTAGTGCTTCACTCTCACTTTCCTCATCCACGAATATTTCATCCTCGCTCAAATTAATGGGGAAATCGTCGCTTTCTCGGTCCGAATCGCTCTAGCTGTTGGTGGCCATGATTGTAAACAATGTTCAGATGTGAGGAGCTCCACAACCCGTGACGTCACGCGCACATCGTCTGCTACTTCCGGTACAGGCAAGGCTTTTTTAGTAGCGACCAAAAGTTGCCAACTTTATCGTGGATGTTCTCTACTAAATCCTTTCAGCAAAAATATGGCAATATGGCGAAATGATCAAGTATGACACATAGAATGGACCTGCTATCCCCGTTTGAATAAGAAAATCAAATTTCAGTAGGCATCTAACACAGAGCGGTCAAGCGAACATGTTTCTCTATGTACAACCAGCAAGTTTTTGGATGGGAAAATTGTGATATTAAGTCGGCTCTTACCGGAGACTTGAGCGGATTATGCGACCTACTGCAGCAGCTCCATTTTCCCTCCGAGACACCGGCGTTGACCGCAGCCATCCGACTTTCAGGTATGACTTTATAATTTCACTAAAACACTATTAACACAATAATCAGATAAGGGATTTTCGAGAATTATCCTAGTAAATGTGTCTGATTACATCTGTATCGCTCCCACTTCCACCGCCTGGAGACGTCGCCTTTTCTTTTTTTAGTGCTTCACTCTAACTTTCCTCATCCACAAATCTTTCATCCTTGCTCAAAATAATGGGGAAATCGTCGCTTTCTCGGTCCGAATCGCTCTCGCTGCTGGTGGCCATGATTGTAAACAATGTTCAGATGTGAGGAGCTCCACAACCCATGACGTCACGCGCACATCGTCTGCTACTTCCGGTACAGGCAAGGCTTTTTTTATTAGCGGCCAAAAGTTGCGAACTTTATCCTCGATGTTCTCTACTAAATCCTTTCAGCAAAAATATGGCAATATGGCGAAATGATGAAGTATGACACATAGAATGGAGCTGCTATCCCCGTTTAAATAAGAATATCTAATTTCAATAGGCCTTTAACACAGAGCGGTCAAGCGAACATGTTTCTCTACGTCAACCAGCAAGTTTTTGGATGGGAAAATTGTGATATTAAGTTGGCTCTTACCGGAGACTTGAGCGGATTATGCGACCTACTGCAGCAGCTCCATTTTCCCTCCGAGACACTGGCGTTGACCGCAGCCATCCGACTTTCAGGTATGACTTTATAATTTCACTAAAACACTATTAACACAATAATCAGATAAGGGATTTTCGAGGCGTATCCTAGTAAATGTGTCTAATTACATCTGTATCGCTCCCACTTCCACCGCCTGGAGACGTCGCCTTTTCTTTTTTTAGTGCTTCACTCTAACTTTCCTCATCCACAAATCTTTCATCCTTGCTCAAAATAATGGGGAAATCGTCGCTTTCTCGGTCCGAATCGCTCTCGCTGCTGGTGGCCATGATTGTAAACAATGTTCAGATGTGAGGAGCTCCACAACCCGTGACGTCACGCGCACATCGTCTGCTACTTCCGGTACAGGCAAGGCTTTTTTTTATTAGCGACCAAAAGTTGCGAATTTTATCGTGGATGTTCTCTACTAAATCATTTCAGCCAAAATATGGCAATATGGCGAAATGATCAAGTATGACACATAGAATGGACCTGCTATTAGGCCTTTAAGCTTGTTTTTTCTTATTATAACCACAGTCGTGGACAAAAGTTGACATTGTCCCATTTACTCTCTGCAAAGCACTAGTTCCGTTGGCAGCAAAACAGGCCCAGAGCATGATACTACCACCACCATGCTTGACGGTAGGTTTAGTGTTCCTGGGATTAAAAAGCTCACATATTGCTGGGTATTGTGGCCAAACAGCTCCATTTTTATTTCATCTGACCACAGAATTTTCTTCTAGAAGGTCTTTTCTTTGTCACATTTTCAGTAACCCATAATAAATCCATAAAAGAACCAAACTTCATGAATGTTTTTTTTTTTTTTTTGGGACCAACAAGTATTTGCTCCAATCACTCAAAAAATAAAAGAGTTGTAGAAATGATCGGAAACTGAAGACAGCCATGACGTTATGTTCTTTACAAGTGTATGTAAACTTTTGACCATATGATAGGAGTCAACAAGCACAAAAAACAGACTCCCGGGTTTTGGGTTACGTGATGACGTCATTCACTTCGCCTAGTCTGACGTCAGAGTGACGAAGCACAAATATCCACCCATAAGGTTTGTTTCGCTCAAATATGATGTAATCATCAAATTAGTCACTCATAATTAGTCGAATTATAGAAATTATATAAATGAAAAGTTGTTGAAAGTTAGTGAAACGTTGCCGTACTCACTCAAGTTGGAGTTAATTCATCGACGACGTGTCTCTTTACTCCCGATTCAGGACACAAATGTACTCAATGTTGTCTTCGTACAGGAATAAACTTACTTTTGGAAGCTTATTTAAGTTATTTAAGTCAGGTAAACGTCGACTGTCAAACTTTACGTGAACTCTGTGCTCGCCGGATGCTAGTTTCACTTTGAAAGCGGAAATGCTATTCGTTTTTGTTGCCAGGTGTCAAATGGCAACACTATCGGACCAAAAGTTTAAACTAACGTATATTGGTCCTAATAATCGCAAATATTCGTTTTTTTGTTGCTCAAAACGAGCGTTTACAGTATATAATTACCATAGGGCAGGGATCAGCAACCTTTTTAAAACCAAAAGCTACTTTTTGGGGTTCTGATTAATGCGAAGAGCTACCAGTTTGATACACACTTAAATACATTGCCAGAAATAGCCAATTTGCTCAATTTACATTTATAAATAAATCTATATATATATATATATATATATATATATATATAAAAAAAATGGATATTTCTTTCTGTCATTCCGTCGTACATTTTTTTTTCCTTTTTACGGAAGTTTTTTTGTATTTCCTTGAATTGCCGCCGGGGCGCTAATTAATTTAAAACCTATTCTCACTCCTGCGCTTACCAAAGGCATGCATGCGCTAATTATTATAAAACCTCTTCTCACTCCGACACTTACCAAAAGCATGCAGTAAAAATTTGAGTGTGAAGTAAGCTCGGACTTTAAATCCAACTGAATAGCTCTTAATCTTCTTCCCTTTATGCGATTTCAAATTACCGGTATTGAAATCAGCCTCCTCCATTTTGAAAATGATGACACTCGTGACGTCACGAGTTGGACCCGGCGGGAATACTAAGCATGCGCTAATTATTTTGCGAAGCGAGTTTGACCCAGCGGCAATTCAAGGAAATACGGTATGCATAAAAAAATGGGTATTTCTGTCTGTCATTCCGTCGTACATTTTTTTTTCCTTTTTACGGAAGGTTTTTTTGTAGAGAATAAATGATGCAAAAAACACTTAATTGAACGGTTTAAAAGAGGAGAAAACAGGAAAAAAATGAACATTTAATTTTGAAACATAGTTTAATTCAATTTCGACTCTTTAAAATTCAAATTTCAACCGAAAAAAACTAGCTAATTCAAATCTTTTTGAAAAAATAATAAAAAAAGAATTTATGAAACATCATTAGTAATTTTTCCTGATTAAAATTAATTTTAGAGTTTTGATGACATGTTTTAAATAGGTTAATAGATTTTCCAGAACAAAAATTTTAAACGAAATTCAAAAGACTTTGAAATAAGATTTAAATTTGATTCTACAGATTTTCTAGATTTGCCAGAATTTTTTTATTTTTATTTTAATCACAATAAGTTTCAAGAAATATTTCACAAATATTTTTGGGCGGAAAAACAGAAGCTAAAATGAAGAATTAAATTAAAATGTATTTATTATTCTTAACAATAAAAAAAAAAAATACTTGAACATTGATTTAAATTGTCAGGAAAGAAGAGGAAGGAATTTAAAAGGTAAAAAAGTATGTGTGTTTAAAAATCCTAAAATCATTTTTAAGGTTGTATTTTTTTCCTCTAAAATTGTCTTTCTGAAAGTTATAAGAAGCAAAGTAAAAAAATAAATGAATTTATTTAAACAAGTGAAGACCAAGTCTTTAAAATATTTTCTTGGATTTTCAAATTCTATTTGAGTTTTGTCTCTCTTAGAATTAAAAATGTCGAGCAAAGCGAGACCGGCTTGCTAGTAAATAAATAAAATTTAAAAAATTGAGGCAGCTCACTGGTAAGTGCTGCTATTTGAGCTATTTTTTTTTACAATTACTTTTTAAAGTAAAATAAACAGCGTCCCTACTCTGCTATGAGAAAAATGCGGTTAATTAGTTTTAGCGTATTGCCTTATAGTAAAGGGGTCGGATTATCGTACATTATCCCGGGAGGGACAAGCGGTAGAAAATGAATGGATGGATTTTGTACTTTTGTCCTTTTTGTCCATAGATATCGTACAATTCTTGTACGTCTGGCAACGCGGTGCCGACTCACCAGTAAGAAACGCAGCGCTGGTTGTTTAAAATGACGTCACACATTTATAAGGGATTGACAAAAACACGAAATAACATCTATGGACCTATAAAAGAACAGAATAAGTAATTTATTCGGACATGAAATGGTAAGAAACGGTTTAATTTACATCGTCTGAGCGTTGTGAAACTGCACATGCGCAACATTGTGTTCTTGACAGGGAAATCGTTCTTATGACTCCGCGCATGCGCACTCTATTTGGACTATTTCCACATTTCATTAAAAAAAAAAAAGTGTTTGGCAGTGGATCAATGTTTCATAAATAATTGTTTTAAATCAATGGCATCCGGTGAATATCATCATTTTATTTTTTGAAAACACATTTACATGTACAAGTTGGTATATTTTGTAAAATGTTGCCCTCTAGTGTCAGGTTTTAGAAATGCGTTTTGAAATGAACATCCACTTCAGGGACAAATGGAAAAAAAACAGGGTTCAGATTCCAATTTATGTATACGTCCCTGAAGTAGCCTATGAGGGTCTATAATAAAGTTAAAAACAGGTCATTTCCGGTTAAGTTATAGTGAGTAAAGTCTTAAAATTAATATTCATAAAAAAATATTACAAACTGAATACAGTAGGGAAGGTATTCATATGGCCCCATTTTTGTGGATCATGTGTAAGAATTTGCAATGCAGTCCGCTGAAAATGAAGGAAAGCGCCCCTCTACATAGAGACTGACGTGGTTGTGAAAGTTAGAACATTTTGTAAAAGTTTGCCCTCTTGTGCCAGGTTTTAGAATTGTGTTTTGAAATCAAAATCCACTTCAGGGACAAATGGGGAAAAAAAGGAGTTTCAGATTCCAGTTTTTTAATGTCCCTGAAGTATCCTGCTTTTGGGAATTAATGAGGGTCTATGATAAAGTTAAAAACAGGTAATTTCCGGTAAAATAAGTTGAGTCAAGTTTTTAAAAGGAATATTCATTAAAAAAACATTTTAAATTTAATACAGTAGGGAAGGCATTAATTTGGCCTCATCCTTGTGGATCATGTGTACGATTTTGCAATGCAGTTTGCTGAAAATGAAGGAAAGGGCCACTCTACATTGTGAAAGTTAGAACATTTTGTAAAATGTTGCCCTCTAGTGCCAGGTTTTAGAAATGCATTTTGAAATCAACATCCACTTCAGGGACAAATGGGAAAAAAAGGAGTTTCAGATTCCAATTTTTTAATGTCCATGAAGTATCCTACTGTTGTGAATTAATGAGGGTCTATAATAAATTCTACATAAGGTAATTCCAGGTATAGTGAGTCAAGTCTTAAATTATTATTCTTTAAAAACAAATTGAATACAGTAGAGAAGGCATTAATTTGGCCTTATCCTTGTGGATCATTTGCAAGATTTTGCAATGCAGTCCGCTGAAAATGAAGGAAAGCGCCACTCTACATAGCAACTGACACTTTTGTCCAAGTTAGAATATTTTGTAAAAGGCTGCCCTCTTTTGCCTGGTTTTAGAAATGCATTTTTAAATGAATATCCACTTCAGGGACAAATGGGAAAAAAGGAGTTTCAGATTCCAATTTTTTATTGTCCCTGAAGTATCCTACTGTTGGGAATTAATGAGGGTCTATGATAAAGTTAAAAACAGGTAATTTCCGGTAAAATAAGTTGAGTCAAGTTTTTAAAAGGAATATTCATTAAAAAAACATTTTAAATTTAATACAGTAGGGAAGGCATTAATTTGGCCTCATCCTTGTGGATCATGTGTACGATTTTGCAATGCAGTTTGCTGAAAATGAAGGAAAGGGCCACTCTACATTGTGAAAGTTAGAACATTTTGTAAAATGTTGCCCTCTAGTGCCAGGTTTTAGAAATGCATTTTGAAATCAACATCCACTTCAGGGACAAATGGGGAAAAAAAGGAGTTTCAGATTCCAATTTTTTAATGTCCCTGAAGTATCCTACTGTTGTGAATTAATGAGGGTCTATAATAAATTCTACATAAGGTAATTCCAGGTATAGTGAGTCAAGTCTTAAATTATTATTCTTTAAAAACAAATTGAATACAGTAGAGAAGGCATTAATTTGGCCTTATCCTTGTGGATCATTTGCAAGATTTTGCAATGCAGTCCGCTGAAAATGAAGGAAAGCGCCACTCTACATAGCAACTGACACTTTTGTCCAAGTTAGAATATTTTGTAAAAGGTTGCCCTCTTTTGCCTGGTTTTAGAAATGCATTTTTAAATGAATATCCACTTCAGGGACAAATGGGAAAAAAGGAGTTTCAGATTCCAATTTTTTATTGTCCCTGAAGTATCCTACTGTTGGGAATTAATGAGCGTCTATAATAAACTCAACAGAAGGTAATTCTCGGTATAGTGAGTCAAGTCTTAAATCGATATTCATAAATAAAACAATTGAATAGAGTAGAGAATGTATTCATATGGCCCCATTCTTATGGATTATGTATAAGATTTTGCAATGCGGCCTGCTGAAAATGAAGGAAAGCGCCACTCTACATAGCAACTGACGCTGTTGTCAAAGTTAAAATCGCCACAAAAAAACACTGTAAGCAAGTCAAGACCCTACCGCCATCTGGAGCTACAGTGAATAGTGCACGCTCCAAATTCGTCACGTTTCATGTGTCGGGTAAACTGCGACATATGGGGCCATGTGAATCCCCTTCCTCCTGTACGTACACCGACATAAACAAACTGCAAAAAACAAGCTTTAATACTGATAACAAGTGTGTGAATTCATTAGTTGCTGTTACAAATTGAATTTCTAGGTGTAAGCACAGCTTCATGTGAACAGTGAGTCATAATAAACAGACTAAAGAACATCATGTCATGGCTGTGTTTGAGGTTCCAATCATTTCTACAACTCATATTTTTTCCAAGTTTGGAGGTAACCCTCCTTTTTCATTGTCCCATTTACTCTCTATAAGGCAGCAGTACCATTGGCACCAAAACAGGCCCAGAGCATAATATGACCACCACCATGCTTGACGGTAGGAATAGTGTTCCTGGGATTAAAGGCCTCATCTTTTCTCCTCCAAACATATAGCTGGGTATTGGGGCCAAACAGCTTCATTTTTGTTTCATCTGACCACAGAACTTTCCTCCAGGTCTATCTTTGTCAGATGAAACAAAAGTTGGGCTGTTTGGCCACAACTGGCTTCTCTGGATGTTGTTGATAAATGGCTTTCGCTTTGCATAGTAGAGCTTTAACTTGCACTTACAGATGTAGCGATGAACTGTATTTAGTGACAGTGGATTTCTGAAGTGTTCCTGAGCCCATGTGGTGATATCCTTTAGAGATTGATGTTGGTTTTTGATACAGTGCCGCCTGAGGGATCAAAGGTCACGGTCATTCAATGTTGGTTTCTGGTCATGCCGCTTACGTGGAGTGATTTCTCCAGATTCTCTGTACCTTTTGATGATATTATGGAGCGTGGATGTTGAAATCCCTACAGGAAGAAGGCGAAATTTACTACTCGAAGACTTAGCCCTGTCAAAACCGCTACCGGCCGGGTTAGTTTAATAAATTGCGGTATGATGTGACGTCACGCATTGTAGAGGACATTTTGTTCAAGCATCCTAAGTCGTCTGTTTTTATCGCATAATTCCACAGTATTATGGACATCCGTGTTGCTGAATCTTTTGCAATTTGTTCAATGAACAATGGAGACGTCAAAGAAGAAAGCCGTAGGTGGGAAGCGGTGTATTGCGGCTGCCTTTAGCAACACAAACACAGCCGGTGTTTCATTGTTTACATTCCCAAAAGATGACGGTGAAGCTTTACTATGGAACAGAGCGGTCAAGCGAACATGGTTCCCTGCCACATGTCAACCGGCAGGTTTTGGTGAGAAAATTGTGGTAATAAGTCGGCTCTTACCGTAGACATGAGCGGAGCTTGCGTCGTTTCTTGTGCACCTGTTAAAGAGGCAGCTGCGGACTCTCTTGCCTCCTCCGACCGGCCGCCCCCGAACGTGGGATGCTTCCACCGTGGAGAGGGGTAAAAAAAACAGCTCAGCCCGGCCCCAACGGCTGCCTTCGCTTCGCCTCGTCGAGAAACGCGGCTTCCCTCAGAGACACTGGCGGTCACCACACCCGTGGCCACACCCCTCCGACTTTCAGGTACCATATAATCTCACTAAAACACTAGTAACACAATAAGGAGATAAGGGATTTTCCAGAATTGTCCTAGTAAATTTGTCTAATAACATCTGAATCGCTCTGGCGTCTAGTTTTTATTTATTTATTAAAAAAAAAAAAAATTCTAGTCCATCACTCTCACTTTCCTCATCCACGAATCTTTCATCCTTGCTCAAATTAATGGGGAAACCGTCGCTTTCTCGGTCCGAATCACTCTCGCTGCTGGTGGCCATGATTGTAAACAATGTTCAGATGTGAGGAGCTCCACAACCCGTGATGTCACGCGCACATCGTCTGCTACTTCCGGTACAGGC
>NC_084612.1:75364100-75466600 GCF_033978795.1 Nerophis ophidion
TTTTCCCAAACACTACAACGCAAGCATACGCACACAAATATATAAAAAAAAAGACGGTATTCAATTCCAATAATTGTGACGCGTCGCCTTCACTACCTTCTTCCGTCTGTGACGGCAGCTGCAGCAGCTTCATCATGACCGGACATCCCACCTGCACCCTGCTGGCAAGATGCCTGGAGAGATAAAAGAATGACATTTTGACGTTGTTTTTGTTCAACTTAGCAGGACAAACCTCGCAAAAACCGGGCCACTTCGACTTGTCCGTAACGTGGAGTCCGAGGAGCAGACAAATAGTTTATATATCAATGATGAAATCTTAACATCATGATGAAACGTCGCGGTATGATGACTATAAGTCGTCTGTTTTCATCGCATAGTTCCACAGTATTATGGACGTCTGTGTCGCTGAATCTTTTGCGATTTGTTCAATGAATAATGGAGACGTCAAAGAAGAAAGCTGTAAGCGGTGTATTGCGGCCGCCTTTAGCAACACAAACACAGCCGGTGTTTCCTTGTTTACATTCCTGAAAGAAATGACAGTGAAGCTTTACTATGGAACAGAGCGGTCAAGCGAACATGGTTCCCTGCCACATGTCAACCGGCAGGTTTCGGTGAGAAAATGGTGGTAATAAGTCGGCTCTTTTCATCGCATAATTCCACAGTATTATGGACGTCTGTGTCGCTGAATCTTTTGCGATTTGTTCAATGAATAATGGAGACGTCAAAGAAGAAAGCTGTAAGCGGTGTATTGCGGCCGCCTTTGGCAACACAAACACAGCCGGTGTTTCCTTGTTTACATTCCCGAAAGAAATGACAGTGAAGCTTTACTATGGAACAGAGCGGTCAAGCGAACATGGTTCCCTGCCACATGTCAACCGGCAGGTTTCGGTGAGAAAATGGTGGTAATAAGTCGGCTCTTTTCATCGCATAATTCCACAGTATTCTGGACATCTGTGTCGCTGAATCTTTTGCGATTTGTTCAATGAATAATGGAGACATCAAAGAAGAAAGCTGTAAGCGGTGTATTGCGGCCGCCTTTAGCAACACAAACGCAGCCGGTGTTTCCTTGTTTACATTCCCGAAATAAATGACAGTGAAGCTTTACTATGGAACAGAGCGGTCAAGCGAACATGGTTCCCTGCCACATGTCAACCGGCAGGTTTCGGTGAGAAAATGGTGGTAATAAGTCGGCTCTTTTCATCGCATAATTCCACAGTATTCTGGACATCTGTGTCGCTGAATCTTTTGCGATTTGTTCAATGAATAATGGAGACGTCAAAGAAGAAAGCTGTAAGCGGTGTATTGCGGCCGCCTTTAGCAACACAAACGCAGCCGGTGTTTCCTTGTTTACATTCCCGAAAGATGACAGTCAAGCTTTACTATGGAACAGAGCGGTCAAGCGAACATGGGTTTCGGTGAGAAAATGGTGATAATAAGTCGGCTCTTACCGTAGACATGAGCGGAGAGGAGTAGGAGTTTAGGAGTACCAATGATTGTCGCACACGTACTAGATGTGGCGAAATTATTCTCTGCGGTATAGCTCGGTTGGTAGAGTGGCCGTGCCAACAACTTCAGGGTTGCAGGTTCGATTCCCGCTTCCGCCAACTTAGTCACTGCCGTCGTGTCCTTGGGCAAGACACTTTACCCACCTGCTCCCAGTGCCACCCACACTGCTTTAAATGTAACTTAGATATTGGGTTTCACTATGTAAAGCGCTTTGAGTCACTAGAGAAAAAGCGCTATATAAATATAATTCACTTCACTTCGGTATGACTCAGAACCTACCGATCTCAGGGTGGACACTCTAACCACTAGACCACCTGCCTCTGACCGTCGGATGCTTCCACCGTGGAGGAGGGGAAAAAAAATAAAAAAATCTCGGCTCGGCCCCACCGGCTGCCGTCGCCTCGTCCAGAAACGTGACTTCCCTCAGAGACACTGGCGGTCACCACACCCCTCCGACTGTCAGGTACCACATAATCTCACTAAAACACTAGTAACACAATAAGCAGAGAAGGGATTTTCCAGAATTGTCCTAATAAATGTGTCTATTAACATCTGAATCGCTCCCACTGCCCTTGTCTTTTTTCTAGTCCTTCACTCTCACTTTCCTCATCCACGAATCGTTCATCCTCGCTCAAATTAACGGGGAAATCGTCGCTTTCTCGGTCCGAATTGCTGTAGCTGCTGGTGGCCATGATTGTAAACAATGTTCAGATGTGAGGAGCTCCACAACCCGTGACGTCACGCGCACATCGTCTGCTACTTCCGGTACAGGCAAGGCTTTTTTTTCTATTAGCGACCAAAAGTTGCAAACTTTATCATCGATGTTCTCTACTAAATCAGCAAAAATACGGCAATATGGCGAAATGATGAAGTATGACACATAGAATGGACCTGCTATCCCCGTTCAAATAAGAAAATCTAATTTCAGTAGGCCTTTAACACAGAGCGGTCAAGCGAACATGTTTCTCTACGTACAACCAGCAAGTTTTTGGATGGGAAAATTGTGATATTAAGTCGGCTCTTACCGGAGACTTGACCGGATTATGCGACCTCCTCCTGCAGCTCAAAAAGGCAGCTGTGATCTTGGCTCCTCTGCTTCGCTCAGAGACACTGGCGTTCACCGCAGCCATCCGACTTTCAGGTATGACTTTATGATCTCACTAAAACACTATTAAAACAATAAACAGATAAGGGATTTTCCAGAATTAGCCAAGTAAATGTGTCTAAGTACATCTGAAAGGCTCCCACTGCCGCTGCCTGGAGCCGTCGCCTTTTTTTTTTCTTTTTTAGTGCTTCACTCTAACTTTCCTCATCCAGAAATCTTTTTTATTAGCGACCAAAAGTTGCTAACTTTATCATCGATGTTCTCTACTAAATTAGCAAAAATATGGCAATATGGCGAAATGATGAAGTATGACACATAGAATGGACCTGCTATCCCCGTTTAAATAAGAATATCTAATTTCAGTAGGCCTTTAACACAGAGCGGTCAAGCGAACATGTTTCTCTACGTACAACCAGCAAGTTTTTGGATGGGAAAATTGTGATATTAAGTCGGCTCTTACCGGAGACTTGACCGGATTATGCGACCTCCTCCTGCAGCTCAAAAAGGCAGCTGTGATCTTGGCTCCTCTGCTTCGCTCAGAGACACTGGCGTTCACAGCAGCCATCCGACTTTCAGGTATGACTTTATGATCTCACTAAAACACTATTAAAACAATAAACAGATAAGGGATTTTCCAGAATTAGCCAAGTAAATGTGTCTAAGTACATCTGAAAGGCTCCCACTGCCGCTGCCTGGAGCCGTCGCCTTTTTTTTTTCTTTTTTAGTGCTTCACTCTAACTTTCCTCATCCAGAAATCTTTTTTATTAGCGACCAAAAGTTGCTAACTTTATCATCGATGTTCTCTACTAAATTAGCAAAAATATGGCAATATGGCGAAATGATGAAGTATGACACATAGAATGGACCTGCTATCCCCGTTTAAATAAGAATATCTAATTTCAGTAGGCCTTTAACACAGAGCGGTCAAGCGAACATGTTTCTCTACGTACAACCAGCAAGTTTTTGGATGGGAAAATTGTGATATTAAGTCGGCTCTTACCGGAGACTTGACCGGATTATGCGACCTCCTCCTGCAGCTCAAAAAGGCAGCTGTGATCTTGGCTCCTCTGCTTCGCTCAGAGACACTGGCGTTCACCGCAGCCATCCGACTTTCAGGTATGACTTTATGATCTCACTAAAACACTATTAAAACAATAAACAGATAAGGGATTTTCCAGAATTAGCCAAGTAAATGTGTCTAAGTACATCTGAAAGGCTCCCACTGCCGCTGCCTGGAGCCGTCGCCTTTTTTTTTTCTTTTTTAGTGCTTCACTCTAACTTTCCTCATCCAGAAATCTTTTTTATTAGCGACCAAAAGTTGCTAACTTTATCATCGATGTTCTCTACTAAATTAGCAAAAATATGGCAATATGGCGAAATGATGAAGTATGACACATAGAATGGACCTGCTATCCCCGTTTAAATAAGAATATCTAATTCCAGTAGGCCTTTAACACAGAGCGGTCAAGCGAACATGTTTCTCTACGTACAACCAGCAAGTTTTTGGATGGGAAAATTGTGATATTAAGTCGTCTCTTACCGGAGACTTGACCGGATTATGCGACCTCCTCCTGCAGCTCAAAAAGGCAGCTGTGATCTTGGCTCCTCTGCTTCTCTCAGAGACACTGGCGTTCACCGCAGCCATCCGACTTTCAGGTATGACTTTATGATCTCACTAAAACACTATTAAAACAATAAACAGATAAGGGATTTTCCAGAATTAGCCAAGTAAATGTGTCTAAGTACATCTGAAAGGCTCCCACTGCCGCTGCCTGGAGCCGTCGCCTTTTCTTTTTTCTTTTTTAGTGCTTCACTCTAACTTTCCTCATCCAGAAATCTTTTTTATTAGCGACCAAAAGTTGCGAACTTTATCATCGATGTTCTTTACTAAATCAGCAAAAATATGGCAATATGGCGAAATGATGAAGTATGACACATAGAATGGACCTGCTATCCCCGTTTAAATAAGAATATCTCATTTCAGTAGGCCTTTAAAAGGAGCAGAGGTTGGACGCCAGTATTACCTTCATCCTGCATTGACGGAAAAGGACCTACCCGTCGGGCAGAAAGCAGCACTGCCACGTCACAGCGGTGTCGTCCACAGAATGAATGACCCGCTCCACCCCGAATATCTCCACAGTTTCTTCCCCGATCTGCATCTGCTTCTCTTCCAGCTCTCTCTGCTCAAACACAAACATTCAAATCAGAGTCTTTAGTCAAGCGCACTTGTTCAAGAAGTTGCATTAACGGTAAGAAGTGATTTATTTATTATGGGTCAGTTTAGGGCTTGCCCTCCTGGGGGTTCTTCAGACCACCAAGCACCGACATGAGAGCCTGTTTCAGGGTTACAATATTTTTTTTATTTTTCAATAAGTCCCTCAGTTAGTTTCCAGCAATTGTCTTTTTCTTTCGTTCTCGCTCGCGCTCTGGCTCCGGCTCCAACCCCATCTCTACTCCTGGCTGCTGCTTATAAACAGAGCGACAGGGGATGAGATAACAAGGCCCAGGTGGGCCGTCTACGCACCTTTCGCTGATTTTGAGGCTGGTCCTAGCAACACCCTGCTTCGCTGCAGGCCCGCAGGCCACGCCCCCCCCACAGTTAGCTTCAGAATAACAATGTTATTACAAAGAATAAGAGACCTGTTATACTCTATGCTGGTTTTACTTAAAAATGCACACGTTTAGTTGTGTTCAGCGCTAAAAAATATTTTTTGGGGCTCTTACGGAAATACATTTTGAAATATTTGGATTCTTGGCTCTCGCAGCCAAAAAGGTTCCCGACCCCTGGGCTACCAGTTTGATACACACTTAAAATAAATTGCCAGAAATAGCCAATTTGCTCAATTTACCTTTAATAAATAAATCTATATATATAAAAAAATGGGTATTTCTGTCTGTCATTCCGTCGTACATTTTTTTTCCTTTTACAGAAGGTTTTTTGTAGAGAATAAATTATGGAAAAAAACACTTAATTGAACGGTTTAAAAGAGGAGAAAACACTGAAAAAATGAATGAAATTCAAAACTCACCAAAAAAAAATGAATAGAAAAACTAGCTAATTCGAATCTTTTGGAAAAAAAATACAAAAATAATTTATCGAACATTAGTAATTTTTCCCGATTAAGAGTAATTTTAGAATTTTAATTACATGTTTTTAAATAGGTTAAAATCCAATCTGCACTTTGTTAGAATATATAACAAATTGGACCAAGCTATATTTCTAACAAAGACAAATTGTTATTTCTTCTAGATTTTCCAGAACAAAATTTTAAAAAAAAATTCAAAAGACTTTGAAATAAGATTTAAAATTTTCTAGATTTGCCAGAATATTTTTTTTCAATTTTAATCATAAGTTTGAAGAAATATTTCACAAATATTCTTCGTCGAAAAAACAGAAGCTAAAATGAACAATTAAATTAAGATGTTTTTATTATTTTTGACAATAATAATAATGAAATCCAAAAAAAAATACGATTTTTCCGCCCGATTGTCGCTGAGATAGGCGACAGCGCCCCTAGCCACCCGTAAAGTGAATAAGCGGTAGAAAATGGATGGATGGATGATTTAATATGTCAGGATAGAAGAGGAAGGAATTTAAAAGGTAAAAAGGTATATGTGTTTAAAAATCCTTAAAATCATTTTTAAGGTTGTATTTTTTCTCTAAAATTGTCTTTCTGAAAGTTATAAGAAGCAAAGTAAAAAAATAAATGCATTTATTTAAAAAAGTGAAGACCAAGTCTTTAAAATCCAATCTGCACTTTGTTAGAATATATAACAAATTGGACCAAGCTATATTTCTAACAAAGACAAATCATTATTTCTTCTAGATTTTCCACAACAAAAAATTTAAAAGAAATTCATAAGAATTTGAAATAAGATTTAAATTTGATTCTACGGATTTTCTAGATTTGCCAGAATATTTTTTTCAATTTTAATCATAATAAGTTTGAAGAAATATTGCACAAAAATTCTTCGTCGAAAAAACAGAAGCTAAAATCAAGAATTAAATTAAAATGTTTTTATTATTTTTTACAATAATAATAATTAAAAAATAAAAAATACTTGAACATTGATTTTTCCGCCCAATTGTAGCTGAGCCACCCCAAAAGGGAATAAGCGGTAGAAAAATGGATGGATGTTTTAATATGTCAAGAATTTAAAAGGTAAAAAGTGTTTAAAAATCCTAAAATCATTTTTAAGGTTGTATTTTTTCTCTAAAATTGTCTTTCTGAAAGTTATAAGAAGCAAAGTAAAAAAATAAATTAATTTATTTCAACAAGTGAAGACCAAGTCTTTAAAATATTTTCTTGGATTTTCAAATTCTATTTGAGTTTTGTCTCTCTTAGAATTAAAAATGTCGAGCAAAGCGAGACCAGCTTGCTAGTAAATAAATACAATTTAAAAAATAGAGGCAGCTCACTGGTAAGTGCTGCTATTTGAGCTATTTTTAGAACAGGCCGGCGGGCGACTCATCTGGTCCTTACGGGCGTGTTGGTGTTGGTGACCCCTGGTCTAGCTGATCCAGCTTGGGGTTTTTCCACAGCATCCAGCAAGAATGGGAAAGAATTCCACCCGAAAAGCTTGAAATGTTTCCAAAGTGTAGTTAAAAGGAAAGGCCAAGTAACACAGTGGTAAAAATGCCCCTGTGACAGAATGGTTTGCAATATGTTGCTGCCATTAAACTCTAATTTAATGATAATTGCAAAAAAATAACAACATTTCAAGTTTGAACATTAAATATCTTGTCCTTGGAGTCTAGTCATCCATCCATTTTATACCGCTTGTCCCTTTTGGGGTCGCTGGAGCCTCGTAGCTGAATTCGGACGGAAGGCGGTGTACACCCTGGACAAGTCTCCACCTCATCGCGGCTCACATTCACACACTCGGGCCCATCCATCCATCCATTTTTCTACCGCTTGTCCCTTTTGGGGTCGCTGGAGCCTCGTAGCTGAATTCGGACGGAAGGCGGTGTACACCATGGACAAGTCTCCACCTCATCGCGGCTCACATTCACACACTCGGGCCCATCCATCCATCCATTTTCTACCGCTTGTCCCTTTTGGGGTCGCTGGAGCCTCGTAGCTGAATTCGGACGGAAGGCGGTGTACACCCTGGACAGGTTGCCACCACATCACAGCTCACATTCACACACACGGGCCCATCCATCCATTTTTATACCGCATGTCCCTTTTGGGGTCGCTGGAGCCTCTCAGCTGAATTCGGGCGGAAGGCGGCGTACACCATGGACAAGTCTCCACCTCATCACGGCTCACATTCACACACTCGGGCCCATCCATCCATCCATTTTCTACCGCTTGTCCCTTTTGGGGTCGCTGGAGCCTATCTCAGCTGCATTTGGGCGGAAGGTGGGGTCCACCCTGGACAAGTTGCCACCTCATCACAGCTCACATTCACACACTAGGGCCCATCCAGCCATTTTCTACCGCTTGTCCCTTTTGGGGTCGCTGGAGCCTCTCAGCTGAATTCGGGCGGAAGGCGGCGTACACCATGGACAAGTCTCCACCTCATCGCGGCTCACATTCACACACTAGGGCCCATCCATCCATTCATTTTCTACTGCTTGTCCCTTTTGGGGTCGCTGGAGCCTCGTAGCTGAATTCAAGCGGAAGGCGGGGTACACCATGGACAAGTCTCCACCTCATCGCGGCTCACATTCACACACTCGGGCCCATCCATCCATCCCTTTTCTACCGCTTGTCCCTTTTGGGGTCGCTGGAGCCTCTCAGCTGAATTCGGGCGGAAGGCGGTGTACACCCTGGACAAGTCACCACCTTATTGCGGCTCACATTCACACACTAGGGCCCATCCATCCATCCATTTTATACCGCTTGTCCCTTTTGGGGTCGCTGGAGCCTCGTAGCTGAATTCGGACGGAAGGCGGCGTACACCCTGGACAAGTCTCCACCTCATCGCGGCTCACATTCACACACTCGGGCCCATCCATCCATCCATTTTCTACCGCTTGTCCCTTTTGGGGTCGCTGGAGCCTATCTCAGCTGCATTTGGGCGGAAGGCGGGGTGCACCCTGGACAAGTTGCCACCTCATCACAGCTCACATTCACACACACTAGGGCCCATCCATCCATTTTCTACCGCTTGTCCCTTTTGGGGTCGCTGGAGCCTATCTCAGCTGCATTCGGGCGGAAAGCGGGGTGCACCCTGGACAAGTCACCACCTTATCGCGGCTCACATTCACACACTAGGGCCTATCCATCCATCCATTTCCTACCGCTTGTCCCTTTTGGGGTCGCTGGAGCCTATCTTAGCTGCATTCGGTTGGAAGGCTGGGTGCACCCTGGACAAGTTGCCACCTCTTCGCAGCTCACATTCACACACACGGGCCCATCCATCCATTTTCTACCACTCGTCCCTTTTGGGGTCGCTGGAGCCTCTTAGCTGAATTTGGACGGAAGGCGGTGTACACCCTGGACAAGTCGCCAACTCATCACAACTCACATTCACCCACTAGGGCCTATCCATCCATCCATTTCCTACCGCTTGTCCCTTTCGGGGGCGCTGGAGCCTATCTCAGCTGCATTCAGGCGGAAGGCGGGGTGCACCCTGGACAAGTCGCCACCTCATCACAGCTCACATTCACACTCTAGGGCCCATCCATCCATTCATTTTCTACCGCTTGTCCCTTTTGAGGTCGCTGTAGCCTCTCAGCTGAATTCAAGCGGAAGGCGGGGTACACCATGGACAAGTCTCCACCTAATCGCGGCTCACATTCACACACTCGGGCCCATCCATCCATCCATCCATTTTCTACCACTTGTCCCTTTCGGGGTCGCTGGAGCGTATCTCAGCTGCATTCGGGCGGAAGGCGGTGTACACCATGGACAAGTCCCCACCTCATCACGGCTCACATTCACACACTCGGGCCCATCCATCCATCCATTTTCTACCGCTTGTCCCTTTTGGGGTCGCTGGAGCGTATCTCAGCTGCATTCGGGCGGAAGGCGGCGTGCACCCTGGACAAGTCACCACCTCATCACAGCTCACAATCACACACTCGGGCCCATCCATCCATCCCTTTTCTACTGCTTGTCCCTTTTGGGGTCGCTGGAGCCTACCTCAGCTGAATTCTGGCGGAAGGCGGGGTGCATCCTGGGCAAGTCACCACCTCATCACAGCTCACATTCACACACTCGGGCCCATCCATCCATTCATTTTCTACTGCTTGTCCCTTTTGGGGTCGCTGGAGCCTCGTAGCTGAATTCGGGCGGAAGGCGGGGTGCACCCTGGACAAGTCTCCACCTCATCGCGGCTCACATTCACACACTAGGGCCCATCCATCCATCCATTTTCTACCGCTCGTCCCTTTTGGGGTCGCTGGAGCCTATCTCAGCTGCATTCAGGCGGAAGGCGGCGTACACCCTGGACAAGTCTCCACCTCATCGCGGGTCACATTCACACACTAGGGCCCATCCATCCATCCATTTTCTACTGCTTGTCCCTTTTGGGGTCGCTGGAGCCTATCTCAGCTGCATTTGGGCGGAAGGCGGGGTGCACCCTGGACAAGTCACCACCTTATCGCGGGTCACATTCACACACTAGGGCCCATCCATCCATTCATTTTCTACTGCTTGTCCCTTTTGGGGTCGCTGGAGCCTCGTAGCTGAATTCGGGCGGAAGGCGGGGTGCACCCTGGACAAGTCTCCACCTAATCGCGGCTCACATTCACACACTAGGGCCCATCCATCCATTCATTTTCTACTGCTTGTCCCTTTTGGGGTCGCTGGAGCCTCGTAGCTGAATTCGGACGGAAGGCGGTGTACACCCTGGACAAGTCTCCACCTCATCACAGCTCACATTCACACACACGGGCCCATCCATCCATTTTCTACCGCTTGTCCCTTTTGGGGTCGCTGGAGCCTATCTCAGCTGCATTCGGGTGGAAAGCGGGGTGCACCCTGGACAAGTCACCACCTTATCGCGGCTCACATTCACACACTAGGGCCTATCCATCCATCCATTTTCTACCGCTTGTCCCTTTCGGGGGCGCTGGAGCCTATCTCAGCTGCATTCAGGCGGAAGGCGGGGTGCACCGTGGACAAGTCGCCACCTCATCACAGCTCACATTCACACACACGGGCCCATCCATCCATTTCCTACCGCTTGTCCCTTTTGGGGTCGCTGGAGCCTCGTAGCTGAATTCGGACGGAAGGCGGGGTGCACCCTGGACAAGTCGCCACCTCATCACAGCTCACATTCACACACTAGGGCCCATCCATCCATCCATTTTTCTACCGCTTGTCCCTTTTGGGGTCGCTGGAGCCTATCTTAGCTGCATTCGGTTGGAAGGCTGGGTGGACCCTGGACAAGTCGCCACCTCATCGCAGCTCACATTCATTCACTAAGGCCCATCTATCCATCCATTCTCTACCGCTTGTCCCTTTTGGGGTCGCTGGAGCCTATCTCAGCTGCATTCGGGCGGAAAGCGGGGTGCACCCTGGACAAGTCACCACCTTATCGCGGCTCACATTCACACACTAGGGCCCATCCATCCATCCATTTTCTACCGCTTGTCCCTTTTGGGGTCGCTGGAGCCTCGTAGCTGAATTCGGACGGAAGGCGGTGTAAACCCTGGACAGGTTGCCACCACATCACAGCTCAAATTAACACACACGGGCCCATCCATCCATTTTCTACCGCTTGTCCCTTTTGGGGTCGCTGGAGCCTCTCAGCTGAATTCGGGCAGAAGGCGGCGTACACCCTGGACAAGTCTCCACCTCATCACGGCTCACATTCACACACTCGGGCCCATCCATCCATCCATTTTCTACCGCTTGTCCCTTTTGGGGTCGCTGGAGCCTATCTCAGCTGCATTCGGGCGGAAAGCGGGGTGCACCCTGGACAAGTCACCACCTTATCGCGGCTCACAATCACACACTCGGGCCCATCCATCCATCCATCCCTTTTCTACCGCTTGTCCCTTTTGAGGTCGCTGGAGCCTATCTCAGCTGCATTCGGGCAGCTGCAGTATTTTACGGTCTTTGCTGGACCCTTTCACACAGATTACTAACGAAAACCGAGGTACTGTAGCAGAAATGTCCAAAGCAGGTTGGTCAGTCACTTACAAAGGTCGTGCGGACGATGCGTAATTTCTGGTCGAAGCAGATGAAGGCCAAGTGCTCCGGTACTTTCCTCCTCAAAGCAATAAGACGCATGAGCAGGAAGTTGGAACCCTCGGTCACGAGCCCTCTCAAGGCCGACGTGGAAAAGGAAAAACTCTCCTTTGTCACTTCCTAGACACATAACACAATTCGTTACAATTTTGCATTCAAACAGTCGTGGTCTCGTGTAAAGAACCGAATGTCATGGCTGTCTTGAGTTTCCATTTCTACAACTCTTATTTTTTTTGGTGATAGATACTTGTTGGTCACAAAAAAAAAAATCATGAAGTTTGGTTATTTTATTGATTTATTATGGCTCTACTGGAAATGTGACTTGGTCAAAAGTATACGTACAGCAATGTTAATATTTGCTTACATGTCCCTCGGCAAGTTTCACCGCAATAAGGCGCTTTTGGTTAAACTTTTGACCGCCACTCTTGACAAAATTAGTGCAGTTCAGCTAAATTTGGACATAGACAAATATATGACAAAAGTTCTGTGGTCAGAAGAAACAAAAAAATTGAGTTGTTTGGCCCCAATACTCAGCAATATGTTTGGAGGCGGAAATCCCAGGAACACTATTCCTACCGCCAAACATGGTGGTGGTAGTATTATGCTTTGGGCCTGTTTTGCTGCCAATAGTTCATTCCCGGGCTCCAGATCTTTCTGTGTGGAGTTTGCATGTCCACCTCCAAATACATGCACCTGGGGATAGGTCGATTGGCAACACTGATAGGCTCCAAAATGGATGGATGATATGTGTGTGTATATATGAGGTAGATCACCTCGACTTGGTCATTTATTAAGTAATTGATTAACGTTGAAAAACTTATTAGGGTGTTAGCATTTAGTGGTCAATTGTAGGGAATATGTACTGTACTGTGCAATCTAAATGATAAATAAATAAATGGGTTGTACTTGTATAGCGCTTTTCTACCTTCAAGGTACTCAAAGCGCTTTGACACTACTTCCACATTCACCCATTCACACACTGATGGAGGGAGCTGCCATGCAAGGCGCCAACCAGCACCCATCAGGAGCAAGGGTGAAGTGTCTTGCTCAGGACACAACGGACGTGACGAGGTTGGTACTAGGTGGGGATTTGAACCAGGGACCCTCGGGTTGCGCACGGCCACTCTCCCACTGCGCCACGCCGTCCCTATATATATATATACATATATATATATATTTTTTTTGAGGTGGGGGCACTTTTGGGGCCTTCCTGTCCAGCTGGGACCCGCTGAATCATGGCAACTCAACGGATTACAAAGCCTTCGACAGTGCTGCAAGTCAGCCAGCTGTTGGGTTAGTGACCTTGTGTGTCAGCATGTCTGTGATCTTTTCCTTTTATGTTTTGTCTTGCTCAGGACACAACGGACGTGACGAGGTTGGCACTAGGTGGGGATTTGAACCAGGGACCCTCGGGTTGCGCACGGCCACTCTCCCACTGCGCCACGCCGTCCCTAATAAAATCTACTAATAAAAGTTTCAATCAATCAATCAATGCCTACTGAGCCTATGGTGCTGTTAAGTTATTGTGGCTCAATTTGCCTTAATTTCTTTTATTTTAATGTATTATTATTTAATATATATTATTGTTTTAGTTGCTTAAGAGATATTCCTGGCTATGAACTTGCTCATTGCTATTTTTATGTTTTTGTGCATTATTTGTTGCCGTAATCATTAAACAAACAGGTTACTCATCAGTTGTGGAGGGGGTCCGGTCCGATGACCATGGATGAGGTACTGACTGTCCAGAGTCGAGACCCAGGATGGACCGCTCGTCGGGACCCAGGATGGACCGCTCGCCTGTATCGGTTGGGGACATCTCTACGCTGCTGATCCGCTTGAGATGGTTTCCTGTGGACGGGACTCTCACTGCTGTCTAGGAGCCACTATGGATTGAACTTTCACAGTATCATGTTAGACCCGCTCGACATCCATTGATTTCGGTCCCCTAGAGGGGGGGGGGTTGCCCACATCTGAGGTCCTCTCCAAGGTTTCTCATAGTCAGCATTGTCACTGGCGTCCCACTGGATGTGAATTCTCCCTGCCCACTGGGTGTGAGTTTTCCTTGCCCTTTTGTGGGTTCTTCCGAGGATGTTGTAGTCGTAATGATTTGTGCAGTCCTTTGAGACATTTGTGATTTGGGGCTATATAAATAAACATTGATTGATTGATTGATTGAGTTACTCAGTACTTGAGTACTTTTTTCACAAACGGGCGGTTTCGCTCGGTTGGTAGAGTGGCCGTGCCAGCAACTTGAGGGTTGTAAGTTCGATTCCTGCTTCTGCCATCCTAGTCACTGCCGTTGTGTCCTTGGGCAAGACACTTTACCCACCTGCTCCCAGTGCCACCCACACTGGTTTGAATGTAACTTAGATATTGGGTTTCACTATGTAAAGCGCTTTGAGTCACTAGAGAAAAAACGCTATATAAATATAATTCACTTCACTTCACAACATACTTTTTACTTTTACTCAAGCAAATATTTGGGTGACTACTCCTTGCTTTTACTTGAGTAATACATCTCTAAAGTAACAGTACTCTTACTTGAGTACAATTTCTGGCTCCTCTACCCACCTCTGCCCATAGTCAATATTATCACGACAGCACGTGCACAAAAATTTTCCGGGAACGATCGATTTTTCCGAATAAAATCGCCGAACAAAGTCGTAACTTCCTTCTTCCCAGCAGTATCAGTGATTTCCCTTTCCATCCAGTCCCATCAATCAATCAATCAATCAATGTTTACTTATATAGCCCTAAATCACTAGTGTCTCAAAGGGCTGCACAAACCACCACGACATCCTCGGTAGGCCCACATAAGGGCAAGGAAAAACTCACACCCAGTGGGACGTCGGTGACAATGATGACTATGAGAACCTTGGAGAGGAGGAAAGCAATGGATGTCGAGCGGGTCTAACATGATACTGTGAAAGTTCAATCCACACAGTCGCGAGAGTCCAGTCCAAAGCGGATCCAACACAGCAGCGAGAGTCCCGTTCACAGCGGAGCCAGCAGGAAACCATCCCAAGCGGAGGCGGATCAGCAGCGCAGAGATGTCCCCAGCCGATACACAGGCAAGCGGTACATGGCCACCGGATCGGACCGGACCCCCTCCACAAGGGAGAGTGGGACGTAGAAGAAAAAGAAAAAGAAAAGAAACGGCAGATCAACTGGTCTAAAAAGGGAGTCTATTTAAAGGCTAGAGTATACAAATGAGTTTTAAGGTGAGACTTAAATGCTTCTACTGAGGTGGCATCTCGAACTGTTACCGGGAGGGCATTCCAGAGTACTGGAGCCCGAACGGAAAACGCTCTATAGCCCGCAGACTTTTTTTGGGCTTTGGGAATCACTAACAAGCCGGAGTCTTTTGAAGGCAGATTTCTTGCCGGGACATATGGTACAATACAATCGGCAAGATAGGATGGAGCTAGACCGTGTAGTATTTTATACGTAAGTAGTAAAACCTTAAAGTCACATCTTAAGTGCACAGGAAGCCAGTGCAGGTGAGCCAGTATAGGTATATATGTATGTATATATGTATATAAAGGTATATACAGTATAGGTATATATGTATGTATATATGTATATAAAGGTATATACAGTATATATGTATGTATATATGTATATAAAGGTATATACAGTATATATGTATGTATATATGTATATAAAGGTATATACAGTACAGGTATATATGTATGTATATATGTATATAAAGGTATATACAGTATAGGTATGTATATATGTATATAAAGGTATATACAGTATAGGTATGTATATATGTATATAAAGGTATATACAGTATAGGTATATATGTATGTATATATGTATATAAAGGTATATACAGTATAGGTATATATGTATGTATATATGTATATAAAGGTATATACAGTATATATGTATGTATATATGTATATAAAGGTATATACAGTATATATGTATGTATATATGTATATAAAGGTATATACAGTATATATGTATGTATATATGTATATAAAGGTATATACAGTATATATGTATGTATATATGTATATAAAGGTATATACAGTATATATGTATGTATATATGTATATAAAGGTATATACAGTACAGGCGTAATGTGATCAAACTTTCTTGTTCTTGTCAAAAGTCTAGCAGCCGCATTTTGTACCAACTGTAATCTTTTAATGCTAGACCATCGAAACATATTTTTGGAATGATTATCAATTTCTTTTACTCGTGAAGCGTCCTTTCTCTCCAGAATTGACATCGTTTTACATTTGGAAAATTGTCGACCAATCAACTACGGCGTAACATATGCTCGATTACAAATTTGTGTTTTTCGCCCCGAGATTAAAAAAAGACAGATTCCGATTTTGGGCGGGAAAAATCCCCTGCCTGCGTTATTCTTTACAAGTGCATGTCAAATGTGACCACGACTGTACATTTCCTGCGTGTTTGCTTGCAAAGCACCCCCCTTTAAAAAAACTCCTTCCCACACCTCTCACCGTTCCAACTGTGGTGACTTTATCGATCTTGGTCTTCCCCCCTCGTTGGACCATGCGGCAGCGCTTGTCCACCACGTGACCCTCCAGCTGGACGGCCATGAAGGTGTGTTTACATGCAATACAGAGAAGCGGGGGCATCAACAAAAAGTATCGCTCGGGGGAAAAAAAACGAAAACAATTGAGTGACCTGCCTTGACATACTCGTGGTAATCTTCCTCCAGCACCTCCAGGTCAGCAGTGAGGTAGGCTTACATGGGAGATGTACAACAAAATAAAAATACATTAGGTACACATACAAACCCCGTTTCCATATCAGTTGGGACATTGTGTTCGATGTAAATATAAACAGAATACAATGATTTGCAAATCATTTTCAACCCATATTCAGTTGAATATGCTACAAAGACAACATATTTGATGTTCAAACCTTTTTTTGCTAATAAAAATGAACTTAGAATTTCATGGCTGCAACAGGTGCCAAAGTAGTTGGGAAAGGGCATGTTCACCACTGTGTTACATCACCTTTTCGTTTAACAACACTCAATAAACGTTTGGGAACTCCATCTATCCATCCATCCATCTTCCTCCGCTCATCCGAGGTCGGGTCGCGGGGGCAGCAGCCTAAGCAGGGAAACCCAGACTTCCCTCTCCCCAGCCACGTCGTCTAGCTCTTCCCGGGGGATCCCGAGGTGTTCCCAGGCCAGCCGGGAGACATAGTCTTCCCAACGTGTCCTGGGTCTTCCCCGTGGCCTCCAACCAGTCAGACATTCCCGGAACACCTCCCTAGGGAGGCGTTCGGGCGGCATCCTGACCAGATGCCCGAACCACCTCATCTGGCTCCTCTCCATGTGGAGGAGCAGCGGCTTTACTTTGAGTTCCTCCCGGATGGCAGAGCTTCTCACCCTATCTCTAAGGGAGAGACCCAAACTCATTTGGGCCGCTTGTACCCGTGATCTTATCCTTTCGGTCATGACCCAAAGCTCATGACCATAGGTGAGGATGGGAACGTAGATCGACCGGTAAATTGAGAGCTTTGCCTTCCGGCTCAGTTCCTTCTTCACCACAACGGATCGATACAACGTCCGCATTACTGAAGACGCCGCACCGATCCGCCTGTCGATCTCACCATCCACTCTTCCCCCACTCGTGAACAAGACTCCTAGGTACTTGAACTCCTCCACTTGGGGCAGGGTCTCCTCCCCAACCCGGAGATGGCATTCCACCCTTTTCCGGGCGAGAACCATGGACTCGGACTTGGAGTTGCTGATTCTCATTCCGGTCGCTTCACACTCGGCTGCGAACCGATCCAGTGAGAGCTGAAGATCCCGGTCAGATGAAGCCATCAGGACCACATCATCTGCAAAAAGCAGTTTGGGAACTGAGTAAACTAATTGTTGAAGCTTTGAAAGTGGAATTCTTTCCCATTCTTGTTTTATGTAGAGCTTCAGTCCTTCAACAGTCCGGGGTGTCCGCTGTCCTATTTTACGCTTCATAATGCGCCACACATTTGATAGGAGACAGGTCTGGATTTCAGGCGGGCCAGGAAGCCACGCTGTTGTAACACGTGCTGAATGTGGCTTGGCATTGTCTTGCTGAAATAAACAGGGGCGTCCATGAAAAAGACGGCGCTTAGATGGCAGCATATGTTGTTCCAAAACCTGCATGTACCTTTCAGCATTAATGGTGCCTTCACAGATGTGTAAGTTACCCATGCCTTGGGCACTAATGCACCCCCATACCATCACAGATGCTGGCTTTTCAACTTTGCGTCGATAACAGTCTGGATGGTTCGCCGGATGACACGAATATTTCCAAAAACAATTTGAAATGTGGACTCGTCAGACCACAGAACACTTTTCCACTTTGCATCAGTCCATCTTAGATGATCTCGGGCCCAGAGAAGCTGGCGGCGTTTCTGGATGTTGTTGATAAATGGCTTTCGCTTTGCATAGTAGAGCTTTAACTTGCACTTACAGATGTAGCAACGAATTGTATTTAGCGACAGCGGTTTTCTGAAGTGTTCCTGAGCCCATGTGGTGATATCCTTTAGAGATTGATGTGGGTTTTTGATACAATGCCGTCTGAGGGATCGAAGGTCACGGTCATTCAATGTTGGTTTCCGGCCATGCCGCTTACGTGGAGTGATTTCTCCAGATTCTCTGAACCTTTTGATGATATTATGGAGCGTAGATGTTGAAATCCCTAAATTTCTTGCAATGTCACTTTGAGAAAGGTTGTTCTTAAACTGTTTGACTATTTGCTCACGCAGTTGTGGACAAAGGGGTGTACCTCGCCCCATCCTTTCTTGGGAAAGACTGAGCAGTTTTTGGGAAGCTGTTTTTATACCCAATCATGGCACCCACCTGTTCCCAATTAGCCTGCACACCTGTGGGATGTTCCAAATAAGTGTTTGATGAGCATTCCTCAACTTTATCAGTATTTATTGCCACCTTTTCCAACTTCTTTGTCACGTGTTGCTGGCATCAAATTCCAGAGTTAATGATTATTTGCAAAAAAAAAATGTTTATGAGTTTGAACATGAAATATGTTGTCTTTGTAGCATATTCAACTGAATATGGGTTGAAAAGGATTTGCAAATCATTGTATTCCGTTTATATTTACATCTAACACAATTTCCCAACTTTATTGGAATTTTCCACTATTCTTCCAAAAGCTCATTGGTGCGCTGATGTTGGTCGAGAAAACGCCGTTCTAATTCATCCCAAAGGTGTTCTATCAGGTTCAGGTCAGGACTCTGTGCAGGCCAGTCAAGTTCCTCCACACCAGACTCGGTCATCTATGTCTTTATGGACGTTGCTTTGTTACCGCAAGGATGAATGGACAAGCAGGACGCCTCACCTGTCACGGTTGTTCCGCAGGGGGAGTCGTCGACGGCCCCCTCGCTTTGGGCGTGCAGCAGCATACACGGCCGCCGGGCTCTGCGGGCAAACTCCATGGAGACGCGGAACCTTCCCAACTCTCGACCGCCTTCGGACACGGTCACCAGGGAGTCCGTGAACACGCACTTGGGCAGCTCCGCCGGCTCTGCCACATGAATGAATGGAGGACGAATTAATTCCCGAGAAAAACAACGTGGCGTCCATCGTCTGGCGGTGGTTTTTATCGAACATACGACCGTAGTGAATTAGTGAATTATATTTATATAGCACTTTTCTCTAGTGACTCAAAGCGCTTTACAAAGTGAAACCCAATATCTAAGTTACATTTAAAGCAGTGTGGGTGGCACTGAGAGCAGGTGGGTAAATTGTCTTGCCCAAGGACACAACGGTAGTGACTAGAATGGCAGAAGCGGGAATTGAACCTGCAACCCTCAAGTTGCTGGCACAGCCACTCTACCAACCGAGCTATACCGCCCCCTGGTAATATGTCAAGTGTGTGGCAAAAGCGGACAAAAACTAGCAGTATCATTTGAAAATAGAGAATGAAGAGTGCTTGAAACTCCGCATGTCAACATTTCTGTTCGGTGCCACACCAACAAAACGCCAAAGCAAGCATTTCCACATCAACACCGTATGAAAAAAATAGTCAACAACAGAAGGAGATAACGCCCGCAGGAACCTACCACATAGTGAAGGATATAAACTATTTGATTTCCTGTTATACAGCTCGTTTTTATTTGACACTTATTGAAATATATCAGGGTTTTTTGGTTGTTTTTTTGTTAGTTTTTTTAAATCCACGGTCGATGATTTTAAGGTACCACATTTCATTTTGGTAAAAAAACTAGCAGTTGAGTTGCCAAAATAAAATCAAAACAGCGGTACTGTGTTTCTATTTAGAGTAAAATGTTGTAAAAAAAATAATAATAATAATAATAAAATAACACGATGTATTTTACAGTAGAAGTCCGGCAACTAAAGTGACATTTTTTTTTCCTGTAAAAAACTTGTCAAATCGGCAGATTTTTTTTTTACTATTTACGTGAAAAAAAAAAAGAAAAAGAAAAAAAAAAGGAGAATATTTTAATTCGTAGGAAAATGTGTAATTATTTACTGTTAAAAGCGGCCCTCAATGAAAACAAGTTTGATACCCCGGGTCTAGTGGGACAGTATTTTCAGATTCATCTCCATTTTTATTTGTAATGTTTTTTAAGCAATCTAAAAAACCCAAAAACAATTGATGTCATTTGTTTCTATTATTAAAAAAAAAAAAAAGAATTAGATTTTCAGATCAATCGCGATTTTTATTGGTAACGTTTTTCAAGCAATTGAACAAAAATCACTGTCATTTTTTTATACTTTTTTTTAATATGTATCAAAAAAATAAATAATCGATTTTCAGATTAATCACGATTTTTATTTGTAATGTTTAAGCAATAAAAAAAAAAACAATCAAAAATCGATGTAATTTTACTTTATTTTGTTTTAATATGTATCAAAAAGTGGCTGGGGAAAGGGAAGTCTGGGTTTCCCTGCTTAGGTTGTTGCCCCCGCGACCCGACCTCGGATAAGCGGAAGAAGATGGATGGATGGACGGATGCATCAAAAAATTAATTTTAAGATTAATCGCAATTTTTATTTGTAACGTTTTTTAAGCAATAAAAAAAAACGATGTAATTTTTTTACCTTTTTTTCAAAATATGTATAAAAAATCGATTTTAAGATCAATCGTGATTTTAATTTGTTACATTTCTTTAATTAAGATCAATCGTGGTTTTAATTTGTTACATTTTTTTAATTCATTTAAAAAAATAAAATAGATTTTATTTTTTTACTTAATTTTTGAAAAAATTTATCAAATAATTAATCGATTTTCAGATTGATCACAATTTCTATTTGTAACTTTTTTTAAGCAATAAAAAAATAATCAAAAATCGATGTAATATTTTTCCGTTATTTAAAAAAAATGTATTCCAAAAATCTATTTTCAGATTAATCGCCATTTTTATTTGTAATGTTTTTTAAACAATTAAAAAACAAAAACAATTGATGTAATTTTTTTATTATCTAAAAAAAAATATTAAAAAAATAATTAGATTTTCAGATTAATCGCGATTTTTATTTGTAACGTTTTTTAAGCAATTTAAAAAAAAATCACTGTCATTTTTTCAATACTTTTTTAAAATATGTATCAAAAAAATAATCGATTTTCAGATTAATCACGATTTTTATTTGTAATGTTTAAGCAATAAAAAAAAATCTAGAATAATGTAATTTTACTTTTTTTTTTAATGTGTATGAAAAAAATCTATTTTAAGAGTATTCACAATTTTTATTTGTAATGTTTTTTTAAGCAATCTAAAAAACCCAAAAACAATTGATGTCATTTGTTTCTATTATTTAAAAAAAAAAAAAGTGAATAAAAAAAATTTAGATTTTCAGATTAACCGCGATTTTTATTGGTAACGTTTTTCAAGCAATTGAACAAAAATCACTGTCATTTTTTTATACTTTTTTTAAATATGTATCAAAAAAATAAATAATCGATTTTCAGATTAATCACGATTTTTATTTGTAATGTTTAAGCAATAAAAAAAAAACAATCAAAAATCGATGTAATTTTACTTTATTTTGTTTTAATATGTATCAAAAAGTGGCTGGGGAAAGGGAAGTCTGGGTTTCCCTGCTTAGGTTGTTGCCCCCGCGACCCGACCTCGGATAAGCGGAAGAAGATGGATGGATGGATGGATGGACGGATGCATCAAAAAATTAATTTTAAGATTAATCGCAATTTTTATTTGTAACGTTTTTTAAGCAATAAAAAAAAACGATGTAATTTTTTTACCTTTTTTTTCAAAATATGTATAAAAAATCGATTTTAAGATCAATCATGATTTTAATTTGTTACATTTCTTTAATTAAGATCAATCGTGATTTTAATTTGTTACATTTTTTAAATTAATTTAAAAAAATAAAATAGATTTTATTTTTTTACTTAATTTTTGAAAAAATGTATCAAATAATTAATCGATTTTCAGATTAATCACAATTTCTATTTGTAACTTTTTTTAAGCAATAAAAAAATAATCAAAAATCGATGTAATATTTTTACGTTATTTAAAAAAAATTTATTCAAAAAATCTATTTTCAGATTAATCGCCATTTTTATTTGTAATGTTTTTTAAACAATTAAAAAACAAAAACAATTGATGTAATTTTTTTATTATCTAAAAAAAAATATTAATAAAAAAATAATTAGATTTTCAGATTAATCGCGATTTTTATTTGTAATGTTTAAGCAATAAAAAAAATCTAAAATAATGTAATTTTACTTTATTTTTTTTAATATATATGAAAAAAATCAATTTTAAGAGTATTCACAATTTTTATTTGTCACGTTTTTTAAGCAATAAAAAAAACGATGTAATTTTTTTCATTTAATAAAAAATATGTAGAAAAAATTGACTTTAAGATCAATCGCAATTTTAATTTGTTACATTTCTTTAATTAATAAAAAAAAATTAAATCGATTTGATTTTTTTACTTATTTTTTTAAAAAATGTATCAAAAAATTAATCAATTTTCAGATTAATCACGATTTCTATTTGTAACTTTTTTTAAGCAATAAAAAAATAATCAAAAATCAATGCAATATTTTTACGCTATTTAAAAAAATATGTATTAAAAAATAAATTTTAAGATTAATGGCGATTTTTATTTGAAACATTTTTAAGCAATAAAAAAAAAATCGATGCAATTTTTTACTATACTTTTTTAGATACGTATTGAAAAAATCGATTTTAAGATTAATCGCGATTTCTATTTGTAATGTTTAAGCAATAAAAAAAATCTAAAATAATGTAATTTTACTTTTTTTTTTTAATATGTATGAAAAAAATCAATTTTAAGAGTATTCACAATTTTTATTTGTCACGTTTTTTAAGCAATAAAAAAAACGATGTAATTTTTTTCATTTAATAAAAAATATGTACAAAAAATTGATTTTAAGATCAATCGCAATTTTAATTTGTTACATTTCTTTAATTAATAAGAAAAAATTAAATCGATTTGATTTTTTTACTTATTTTTTTAAAAAATGTATCAAAAAATTAATCAATTTTCAGATTAGTCACGATTTCTATTTGTAACTTTTTTTAAGCAATAAAAAAATAATCAAAAATCAATGCAATGTTTTTACGCTATTTAAAAAAATATGTATTAAAAATCAATTTTAAGATTAATGGCGATTTTTATTTGAAAATGTGAGTGTGAATGTTGTCTGTCTATCTGTGTTGGCCCTGTGATGAGGTGGCGACTTGTCCAGGGTGTACCCCGCCTTCCGCCCGATTGTAGCTGAGATAGGCGCCAGCGCCCCCCGTGACCCCAAAAGGGAATAAGCGGTAGAAAATGGATGGATGGATGGACATTTTTAAGCAATACAAAAAAAAATCGATGCAATTTTTTACTATACTTTTTTAAATACGTATTGAAAAAATCTATTTTAAGATTAATCGCGATTTCTATTTGTTACGTTTTTTTAAACAATAAAAAAAATCCAAAATCAATGTCATTTTTTTTACTATATATTTTTTAAAATATGTATAAACAATTGATTTTCTAATTAATCACGATTTTTACTACATTGTTTTTAATTAATTAAAAAAAAAATCGCTTTTATTTTTTAAATATGTATCAAAAAAATAAATAATCGATTTTCAGATTAATCGCAATTTTTTATTTGTATTGTTTTTTAAGATAAAAAACAAAAATCTATGTAATATTTTAACGTTATTTAAAAAAAATGATGTATTGTGGGACAGGCCAATGTTTATCTCCGGCCCTGTAGCAAAGGCGTCACGGTACCGGTACCGGTCCCGGTCCTCGGACCGGAAGTTGGGCACCACAGCTGTACAGTTCAAATTTTAATGACAATAAAAGTTGGTCTAAATCTAATATCGAATTCTACTTGAAATTGTTTAAGGAGGTGTTTAAGTGGTTAAGTGGCACCAACAGGTGGTGGTGCCAGTCTGGACTCACCAATGCCGGACATGAAAGCGATGGCTTCGTCCGAGGCCCTCGTCTCCGGACCCGGCTTGTCAGTGTCGGTCTCCTCCCTCCTCTCGTCCCCTTGGAGCGCCTCCATTCCGGCCTGTGTCAAAAACAAAAATCTCCCTGAGGTGAAGAAGAGGGAGTTTGTTACGAAAAACAACTTGTGTCCGCCATTTAACGCCAGGCGTCTTTGGACCGGGGTACTTGTTTTTTTAAATGTGTCGGTGACGTCACAGTGGAGTTGCCGAGACAACGGCGGCTCGAGTACCGTAAAGCAGCGTGTAAACGGGCAGGGTAATTTGACATAATGTCATGGCTGTTTTGAGTTTCCATTCATTTCTACAGCTTTTTTTTTTTTTTTTGTGATAGAGTGATTGGAGCACACACTTGTTGGTCACGAAATAATAAAAAATCGATTATTATTTACTTAATATTTTTCAAATATGTATCAAAAATAAATAATCAATTTTCTGATTAATCACAATTGTTGTTAGTAACGTTTTTTAAGCAATTAAAAAAAAAATCAAAAATCTACGTTATTTTTTTACTTAATTTAAAAAAAAAATAAGTATCAAAAAAATCGATTTTCGGATTGATCGTAATTTTTATTTGTAACGTTTTTAAGCAATTAAAAAAAAATCAAAAATCGATGTCATTTTTTTACTTCATTTAAAAAAAATGTATTAAAAAATCGATTTTCAGATTAATCGCGATTTAATTGTTACATTTTTAATTAATAAAAAAAATCCATTTAATTTTTCTTACCTTTTAAAAAAATAAAAAAATAAAAAAAGAATCGATTATCAGATTAATCACAATTTTCATTTGTAATGTTTTTTAAGCAATTCAATTTTTTTTTAAATCGATGTAATTTTTGTACTTAATTTTTTTCAAATATGTATCAAAAAATCAATTTGAAGACTAATTGCGATTTTTATTTTTAAATTTTTTTAAGCAATAAAAATAAAAAAAATCGATATTCTTTTACTTGTTTTTTTAAAAATATAAGAAAATAATCGATTTTATTTACTTTATTTTTTTAAATATGTATCAAAAAATAAATAATCTATGATCAGATTAATCACAATTTTAATTTGTAACGTTTTTTAAGCAATAATAAAAAATAAAAAAAATTGACGTAATTTTTTTTTTTTTTTTTTTTTAAATATGTATCAAAAATAGATTTTCAGATTAATTGCGATTTTTATTTGTAACGTTTTTGAAGCAATTAAACAAATAAAACAAAAATTTATGTAATTTTTTTACTTAATTAAAAAAAAAATGAATAAAAAAATCGATTTTCAGATTAATCGCCATTTTTCTTAGATTTTTTCAATTAATAAAAAAACCCAAAAAAAAAACGATTTTATTTTAACTGGAGGCATCTTTTGGACCGGGGTCCTTGTTTTTTTTTAATGTGTCGGTGACACATATATGTATATATGTATGTTATGTTTGACCCAGCAGATTTACTCACATTTTCCATAAATTCGTTAAAAAAAAAAACTTCAGGAATGTTATTTTTTGTGACCAACAAGTATGTGCTCCAATCACTCTATCAAAAAAAAAAAAAAAGTTGTAGAAATGATAGGAAAATCGAGATAGCCATGATATTATGTCCAAATTACCCTGCCTGTTTACACGCTGCTTTACGGCAACGGCAGCTCGAGTACCGTAAAGCAGCGTGTAAACAGGCAGGGTAATTTGGACATAATATCATGGCTATCTCGATTTTCCTATCATTTCTACAACTTTTTTTTTTTTGATAGAGTGATTGGAGCACATACTTGTTGGTCACAAAAAATAACATTCCTGAAGTTTTTTTTTTTAATGAATTCATGGAAAATGTGAGTAAATCTGCTGGTTCAAACATAACATACATATATATATATATATATATATATATATCTATATATATATATAAACAGCAATGTTAATATTTGACTGCAATAAGACACTTTTGGTAGCCATCCAGAAGCTTCCGGTTGATTTTTTTTGACCACTCCTCCTTGACAAAACCTGTGTAGTTCAGTTAAATGTAATTTTTTTTCTGACATGGACTTGTTTCTTCAGCATTGTCCGCGCGTTTAAGTCAGTACTTTGGGAAGGTCATCCTAAAACCTTCATTCTAGCCTGATTAAGCCATTCCTTTACCACTTTTGACCTGCGTTTTGGGGGCCATTGTGTCAGGTTCAAACACTGATGAAATTGAATACACAGACCAGAAGCAAGGAATCACGCAGAGTTCAATTTGGCTCAATGAGGAGAGAAGTTTAGGGCTGAACTCGTAGTTACCGGTACCATGAATTGATTTGCTTGGACCCCCGACTTAAACTAGCTGAAAAACTTATTCGGGTGTTACCATTTAGTGGTCAATTGTACGGAATATGTACTGAAATGTGCAATCTACTAATAAAAGTTTTTTAAAAATCAATCAATCACACAGATCTAACCTACGCTCTAAGGTAACAGTCCCATGTGCTCTTCTATTGATTTGGGAGGTCCCTGATTACATCACAGAGGCTGCCTCTGAAGGAAGGGGGGGGGGGGGGGTAATCTCAGCAGACCCAGTTAGAAACAATATATGACAACACCCATCCATCCATTTTCTACCGCTTGCGGTCGCCTGAGCCTATATGACTATATATGAAATGCAAATGTGTTGACACTCCTGATATCCCCTTGTCTCTGCTATGTCTGCGTCACGACACTCGATGTTCGCCACTGGCAGTCAGCAGGCCGGTTTTTGGACAAAAACACTGTCCCTTTGCACGGATAGAAAAGTACAACTTCAGCACAATTGATAATCACCATAGCAACGGCCTTTAAGCATAAGAGTTGTGTGGTAACTTACACATTGTCCTGTTGGAACACCCAACTGCGCCCAAGACCCAACCTCCCGGGCTGATGATTTTAGCTTGTCCTGAAGAATTTGGAGGTAATCCTCTGTGAACGACTCACACTGTCGTCGTGCGGGTTCCATGGACCACTCAGGAAGGACATGATTAAGCAGGTTTGACTCTTGTTTATTTTTTCAAATAAAGCAAGTCTTTTGCGCCGTCGCCGCTCCCGCTGCTCGCTCTCCGGTCCGCTCTTGTGTCTTGCTTCCTGGTGCTTCTGCTCGCCGGGCACTGCTGTGGAATCTCCACCTCCTTCAGCCCCGTTCTCTCCTCCTTCTCCCCTTTTATACATTAATTGTGTACGGGTGCGCGATCCACGGACCTGAACTCGTTTGTGGCGTCGCTCTCGGCACGCCCCGCCTCGGTGCCCACTCGACTTCTCCGCCTCCTCGCCGCCATCTTGGGCCAGGCTCCAGCGTTCCCTGCCGCTCTGTCGACTCCGCCTCTCCACATCCTAATTTTTCATTGTCCCATTTACTCTCTGTAAAGCACTAGTTCCATTAGCAGCAAAAACAGGACCAGAGCATGATACTACCACCACCATGCTTGACAGTAGGTGTTGTGTTCCTGGGATTAGAGGCCTCACCTTTTCTCCTCCAAACATTTTGCTGGGTATTGTGGCCAAACAATACCTAAACAGAATAGCGAAACATGGTTCTGGATCTACACGACATCCACTGTAGTGATACCAAGTACAGGCACACATCTCGTCGATACTACTATGATTACGTCGATATTTTCTGACATTACAACAGCTTTTATTTTTCTTAAATTCCTATTATGTTTATAAACTCATGAAATATGTCCCTGGAAATATGAGGACTTTGAATATGACCGAAGTATGATCCTGTAACAACTTGGTATCGGATCGATACCCAAATTTGTGGTATCATCCAAAACGAATGTAAAGTATCCAAATAAGAGAAGAATAAGTGATTATTACATTTGAACAGAAGTGTAGATGGAACATGTTAAAAGAGAAAGTAAGCAGGTATTAACAGTAAATGAACAAGTGGATTCATAATTCGTTTTTTACAGCTTGTCCTTAATAATGTTGGCAAAATAACAGAATAGGAAAATGACACTAATTAGGAGCCTTTGTTTGTTTACTTACTAATAAAAGACAAGTCGTCTAGTATGTTCACTATTTTATTTAAGGACCAAATTGCAATAATAAACATATGTTTGATTTACTCTAAGATTTTTTGTCAAAATAAAGCCAATAATGGACATTTTTTTTGTGCTCCCCTTTATTTACAAAGGGACCGAAAATAAATATTTTGATACTTTTCGTTCCATCGGGACAACACTAACTCAGACTCAAAATTACGACAATATAAGGGCTACGGGTTTTACCCAAACATCAATAAACCGCAATTCCCGCCCCGAATCGTCAATCAACCCAAAAAATAAATTGATGGTCACAGTTTTGTCAGCCAAATATTTTAATAAATCTCTAAACACAAAGACAAAAATTTGTGGAAAATCGAAAAGACGACAGCAGTGAAAGCACCAACATGTCTATATTCACTTATGGATATTAATGTCACAAAAAGTGTAGGCCTTTAATGAAAGATTATATTTTTCTTGAGTGGAAAATTATATAAAATATACACTATATTGCTAAAAGTATTTGGCCACTGACGGAGATTGATATCTACGTATATCCATATCCAAGAGTTATTTCTTTTCTTCCATAGTCATATTTGAAAACAGCTAAGTGGTGTGCATGTGTTAACATTGAGCTTGGAATGTGACGAGTAGCCATAACACCCGTGTTATCTTTTCTTGTCCCAGGCTTAGGAGGAGAATAGATATGTGGATTCGCTCTGAAGGGGAAGGGGAGGGGGGCTAGTGGGAGATTGAAAAAGACAGGACTTCCAGAGTGTTTTCAGCTCAACTTGGGCGATGCGATTTGAAGGTGTTGTTCATAGATTGGTCTCTCCAAAGCTTTGGTATAAAATGTCAAAATATCTATTCTGTCTGGGATTAATTTAAAATCAGTTTATGTGTCATCAAAAGAACTTGGGGGTGACCAGCAGCTTAAATTCCCTCGGAGGAACATTTGGTCCAAACGCAACACCACCCATCCAAATGTGAATTGTGAATTATATTTATATAGCGCTTTTCTCAAGTGACTCAAAGCGCTTTACATAGTGACACCCAATATCTAAGTTACATTTAAACCAGTGTGGGTGGCACTGGGAGCAGGTGGGTAAAGTGTCTTGCCCAAGGACACAACAGCAGTAACTAGGATGGCACAAGCGGGAATCGAACCTGCAACTCTCAAGTTGCTGGCACGGCCACTCTACCAACCGAGCTATGCCGATCAGAATCAGTGTCCTAATCACCACAGGTGTATAAAATCAAGCACTTAGGCATGGAGACTGTTTCTACAAACATTTGTGAAAGAATGGGCCGCTTTCAGTGATTTCCAGCGTGCAGCTGTCCTAGGACGCCACCAGTGCAACAAATCCAGTCGTGAAATTTCCTCGCCCCTAAATATTCCAAAGTCAACTGTCGACTTTATTATAAGAAAATGGAAGATTTCGGGAACAACAGCAACTCAGCCACCAAGTGGTAGGCCACGTAAAGTACCAAAGATTGTCACACACACACTAGGTGCGGTGAAATTTGTCCTCTGCATTTGACCCATCCCCTTGATCACCCCCTGGGAAGTGAGGGGAGCAGTGGGCTGCAGCGGTGCCGCGCCCTGGAATCACTTATGGTGATTTAACCCTCAATTCCAACCCTTGAGTCTTTGGTAGCCCTGCGATGAGGTGGCGACTTGTCCAGGGTGTACCCTGCCTTCCGCCCGATTGTAGCTGAGATAGGCGCCAGCGCCCCCCGCGACCCTGAAAGGGAACAAGCGGTAGAAAATGGATGGATGGATGGAGTCTTTGGTATGACTCGGCCGGGGTTTGAACTCACAACCTACCGATCTCAGGGCGGACACTCTAACCACTAGGCCACTGCAACATATCCAGTCAGGAAATGTAACTTTAACTTCGTTATAATAAAAGTGAAGATTTTGGGAACAACAGCAACTCAGCCACCAAGTGGTAGGCCACGTAAACTGACAGAGAGGGGGTCAGCGGATACTGAAGCGCACAGTCAGTTGCTGCAGAGCTCCAAATTTCACACGACCTTTTCAATTAGCCCACGTACAGTACACAGAGAGCTTCATGTAATGTGTTTCCATGGCCGTGTGGCTTTGTCTAAGCCATACATTACAGAGTCCAACGGCGTGGCGCAGTGGGAGAGTGGCCGTGCGCAACCCGAGGGTCATTGGTTCAATCCCCACCTAGTACCAACCTCGTCACGTCCGTTGTGTCCTGAGCAAGACACTTCACCCTTGCTCCTGATGGGTGCTGGTTGGCGCCTTGCATGGCAGCTCCCTCCATCAGTGTGTGAATGGGTAAATGTGGAAGTAGTGTCAAAGCGCTTTGAGTACCTTGAAGGTAGAAAAGCGCTATACAAGTACAACCCATTTATCATTTATTTATTTAAAGCGTGGGATGCAGAATCACCCTTTTCCATATGGAAATCTGTTGGACCAGTCTGGGTTTGGAGGTTGCCAGGACAACGCTACATTTCGGACTGCATTGTGCCAAGTGTGACATTTTGGTGGAGGAGGAATTATGGTGTGGGGTCGGTTTTTCAGGAAAGGAACTTTAAATGCTCCGGGAAACCGCTGACCCTTCTCTGTCAGTTTACATGGCCTACCTCTTGGTTGCTGAGTTGCTGTTGTTCCCAAAATCTTCACTTTATCATAACAAAGTTAAAGTTACATTTCCCGACTGGAGATGTTGCACAGGTATGACAGTTCCAAGCTGGAAATCACTGAGAGCGGCCCATTCTTGCCTAAGTGCTTGATCTTATAGGACACCTGATTCTCCTCATTTTGATGGGTGGCCAAACACCTTTGGCAATATAGTGCATCAAACAAAACACCATGAAATAAAATAAAAGCACATGTTAGTCAAAGGAGCAAAGCTACACCCCCCAAAAATTAGTAATTGCCTTTCAGTCGTGCTGGGGCGACAACACGAGTGTCTTCCTCAGAGTGAATCGAACCTCTGGCATCTGTTTTGATTCACCCGCCGTCTGGGAGGCCTCCTTTCGACTTACTTGGTCATTGACACGGTGAAGGATGGTGACCATGTCTTCACCCCTTAAAAAATCCACAAGCACACAGGACTGTCACGCTAAATCGCAATGAAAAATGAGCGGCTATTTCCACATACCTGGGACAGCCCTCCTTCAGGTGCCGACACACCGATTGGATAAACCAGCTGCCATCCGTTGTATGTCTCATGGCTTTGTAGTCCTCAACAGTTGCCACAGCAACGAGGACGTCGGCTTCCTCGGGGATGGACTGAGAGTCATCAGTCAGGTGTTGGGGTAATGACACACCACGGTGTGGGAGCTTCCCCTGGCATGCCTGGATCAAAAACACCTTGGGTCTGCCAGTAAGAGGCGACCGGGGCCTTGCCTTGAAAGTTCTAGTTATTTTTTTAATGGGTACCGTTTGGAAATCAACCCCACAGACGACACCCTTCGCTCCATGACTGAGGACGCAGCAGACAAAGACGTCGCCGTGGTTGGGGGCGTCCTGAGGAACGACGAAAGCGCTGTCGCGGAACTCCTGGACGTCCAAATCCTGGGGTTTCGCGGCTTCGTTCAGAGAGCTAAAGAACTCCAGTGTGTCTTCCATCTGTTGCTTGGTCTGGTCTTCACACATCAGCACTCGGAAGCCGAGCCAGCTGAACACCTCCGCCAAACAATCTGCAGGAATATGAACGTGTCTCGTTAGACCAACGGCGCTCGGCTCTGTCGTCTACACCGCCCTTCAGATCTCGTACCTTAAATACATGTATATCTCTTCATAACCTATTCCACATGTTTTTGTCATGATCCGTGGCCCCGATCATGTTTTGTTTAGTTATGTTCTGTTAGTTTTGGACTCCCTTAGTTCCTGTTTTGTGCACCTCTGGGTTTGTTTTGCTTTCCATGGGTATTGGTTGGGTTCACCTGCCTCTGGTTGGTGGTCAGCACGCTCACCTGCTGCCGAGCAGTTTGTACCTGAGCTTCATGTGTGATCGGCACAGGAACACGTAAGCTCCTGTTCCTGCACCGAGGCAAGCGCCAGTTCCCGATCCTGCACCGAGGCAAGCTCCAGTTCGTGTTCCTGTGCCAAGTCAAACTGCAGTTCCTGTACAGAGGCAAGCTCCAGTTCCTGTTCTTGCGCCGAGGCAAGCTTCAGCTGCTGTTCCTGGCTTGAGGCAAGCTCCAGTACCGATTCCTGCCCTGAGGCAAGCTCCAGTTCCGATTCCTGCCCTGAGGCAAGCTCCAGTTCCGGTTCCCGCGTCGAGGCAAGCTCCAGTTCTGGTTCCTGGGCCGAGGAAAGCTCCAGTTCCGGTTCCTGCAGCGAGGCAAGCCCCAGTTCCGCTTCCTGATCCCCGGCTGCTTCCTTCGCCTGCCGCTCAAGCTCCTGAGGTGCCCTCCTCGTCTGCGGCGGACCCTTCCCAAGCCGTCCCCGCCTTCCTCCTCTCCGGGGGGCCTTCCCACGGCGCCGCCACCTTCCTCATCTCCAGCGTCGTCATCATTGCGACCTCAGCACAAGCGGCCATCAGGGGCCCACACGCGGTGCCTTCAGTGGCCAATTAATGGACGCCCTGGGCGCAGACAGCAGCGACGCCCACAAATTGGGCGTAGAACTCAAAGGCTGCTGAGGTTCTGGCGTCACTTGCACCCACCTTCTCGACGGCCACGGAATGTGGCCGTTCCGTGGTCGCCTGCCTCGCCCCTGATTCAGCGGCTTTCCACTCGCCGCCACCACTTGACTTGTTCCTCGCTGGATTCGGGGACAATAGGCCTGGCGACCCACCGCCAAGTCCTCCTTCCGCCCTCCCATGACACTTGAACTTGTTTTTTGTGTGTGCTATTCTGGGAACATCTGGAATTTGTCCTTAGGGGGGAGGTACTGTCATGATCCGTGGCCCGGATCATGTTTTGTTTAGTTATGTTCTGTTAGTTTTGGACTCCCTTAGTTCCTGTTTTGTGCACCTCTGGGTTTGTTTTGCTTTCCATGGGTATTGATTGGGTTCACCTGCCTCTGGTTGGTGGTCAGCACGCTCACCTGCTGCCGAGCAGTTTGTACCTGAGCTTCATGTGCAATCGGCACAGGAACACGTAAGCTCCTGTTCCTGCACCGAGGCAAGCGCCAGTTCCCGATCCTGCACCGAGGCAAGCTCCAGTTCGTGTTCCTGTGCCAAGTCAAACTCCAGTTCCTGTACAGAGGCAAGCTCCAGTTCCTGTTCTTGCGCCGAGGCAAGCTTCAGCTGCTGTTCCTGGCTTGAGGCAAGCTCCAGTTCCGATTCCTGCCCTGAGGCAAGCTCCAGTTCCGGTTCCTGCCCTGAGGCAAGCTCCAGTCCCGGTTCCCGCGTCGAGGCAAGCTCCAGTTCTGGTTCCTGGGCCGAGGAAAGCTCCAGTTCCGGTTCCTGCAGCGAGGCAAGCCCCAGTTCCGCTTCCTGATCCCCGGCTGCTTCCTTCGCCTGCCGCTCAAGCTCCTGAGGTGCCCTCCTCGTCTGCGGCGGACCCTTCCCAAGCCGTCCCCGCCTTCCTCCTCTCCGGGGGGCCTTCCCACGGCGCCGCCACCTTCCTCATCTCCAGCGTCGTCATCATTGCGACCTCAGCACAAGCGGCCATCAGGAGCCCACACGCGGTGCCTTCAGTGGCCAATTAATGGACGCCCTGGGCGCAGACAGCAGCGACGCCCACAAATTGGGCGTAGAACTCAAAGGCTGCTGAGGTTCTGGCGTCACTTGCACCCACCTTCTCAACGGCCACGGAATGTGGCCGTTCCGTGGTCGCCCGCCTCGCCCCTGATTCAGCGGCTTTCCACTCGCCGCCACCACTTGACTTGTCCTCGCTGGATTCGGGGACAATAGGCCTGGCGACCCACCGCCAAGTCCTCCTTCCGCCCTCCCATGACTCTTGAACTTGTTTTTTTGTGTGTGCTATTCTGGGAACATCTGGAATCTGTCCTTAGGGGGGGAGGTACTGTCATGATCCGTGGCCCGGATCATGTTTTGTTTAGTTCTGTTCTGTTGGTTTTGGACTCCCTTAGTTCCTGTTTTGTGCACCTCTGGGTTTGTTTCGCTTTCCATGGGTATTGATTGGGTTCACCTGGTCTGGTTGGTGGTCGGGACGCCCACCTGCTGTCGAGCACTAATCAGAGAGCTATTTATTCACGTTGCTCGCCACACTCTGTCTGGCTTCATTGTTTGCTATTTGCCACAAGCACGTGGGGTTATTTCTCTTTTCTAGGTTTCTTGATTCCTGTGCTAAGTTTGTAGCTCAGCTTCATGTGCGATTGGCACGCAGCATTTTGGTTTTGCTTGTAGTTTTTTGTATGTGTTATGATTCAAGAAGATTAAATCATGTTCCTCCCTGCACGCTTTGTCCGGAGCGCTCCGTCTGCATCCCGAGAGAACGAACCCCGCAGTAAGATGCGACCCCCACGTGACAGTTTTTGGCTTTAAGTGTGAAATATATTTCTATTTATCTATTATGTTATAAAGTGAAGTATTTGTGTAGTTGTTTTCCATTCTGTCTGGCGAGAGGCTACTTAGGCTGCTGCGCTACCAGACCTGGGATAATCGGAAGAAAAGAAGAAAACGACTATATTCTAATACTTACGAGCATCTCGGTCAGATCCAGTTCTTTGGGTGCCGTCTTGGAAATTCAGGTTGTTTATTATCAAACAGACGCCAACGGGACAGCTTGTTATTTGGTACGGCTCATCCTGAAACATTCAAAACACAACAACGGTTTCTACGGAGTCTCACTCGGTATCTCTAGGAAGGGTGGTCAAACTTCCAGTTTTTACTGCAACAGTTTGCCCCCCCCGGACAGATTGGATTTCCTTTCCATTCTGTCTCTTCGGTAAAAACAAAAGAAGTTGACCAATATCTCACGTTCAAACGTTGGTATTCCAATGTACCACAAGAAGAGGACTCATATGGCCCAACAGCACAACTCACCTTCTTCTTCTTACTCGCCGGTAGGACATGTTCTAATTCGAGTGGAGAAACACAGAGTTACACAGGAAAGCTTTACTTCGTATCTTACTACTACTGAGAGGCGGATCCACACCCGAGCACGGAGCTCTGATGGTCTTTTTAGGGAAGGTGAAGGTCCTCAGCTCCGGAAAAGTGGTCTGAAGGTCTTCATCCGTTTGCAGGAGACTCAGGAAAGCTTGGCAGGTGTCTTCTCCCTTGTTGACGATTTTATCCACAAGTTCCACCACATGGCCTTCGACGTCCTCTTTGCAGATGGATTTAAGATTGTTGTACTCGCGGGTCGTCACAAGTTTGTTCTCCAGAACTTTGTTGAGGATCAACCTGTAGTCCCCGCACAACGTCGTCTGGATGAATACTTTTCTGTTTCGCATTGTGTCTTTGGCTGACATGCTGGACCTGAAATGAACAACGAAACGTGTTATAGTAAAAACAGAGTCATCATTTGTGCTGTCGAACGGTTAAATGTTTTAATCAGAGTAATCACAGGGTTGTTTTGCTTTCCATGGGTATTGATTGGGTTCACCTGTCTCTGGTTGATGGTCGGGACGCTCAACTGCTGCCGAGCAGTTTGTACATGAGCTTCGTGTGCGATCGGCACACAGCGCTTTAGTTTGCTTCCTGCAGGAACATGTAAGCTCCTGTTCCTGCACCGAGGCAAGCTCCAGTTCCCGTACCGAGGCAAGCTCCAGTTCCGGTTCCTGCGTCGAAGCAAGCTCCAGTTCTGGTTTCTGCGCCGAGGCAAGCTCCAGTTCCGGTTCCTGCGTCGAAGCAAGCTCCAGTTCTGGTTTCTGCGTCGAAGCAAGCTCCAGTTCTGGTTTCTGCGCCGAGGCAAGCTAAAGTTCCGGTTCCTGCGTCAAAGCAAGCTCCAGTTCCGGTTCCTGCGTCGAAGCAAGCTCCAGTTCTGGTTTCTGCGTCGAAGCAAGCTCCAGTTCTGGTTTCTGCGCCGAGGCAAGCTAAAGTTCCGGTTCCTGCGTCGAAGCAAGCTCCAGTTCCGGTTCCTGCGTCGAAGCAAGCTCCAGTTCTGGTTTCTGCGTCGAAGCAAGCTCCAGTTCTGGTTTCTGCGCCGAGGCAAGCTCCAGTTCCGGTTCCTGCGTCGAAGCAAGCTCCAGTTCTGGTTTCTGCGTCGAAGCAAGCTCCAGTTCTTGTTTCTGCGCCGAGGCAAGCTAAAGTTCCGGTTCCTGCGTCGAAGCAAGCTCCAGTTCCGGTTCCTGCGTCGAAGCAAGCTCCAGTTCTGGTTTCTGCGCCGAGGCAAGCTCCAGTTCCGGTTTCTGCAGCGAGGCAAGCTCCAGTTCTGGTTCCTGCTCCCCGGCGGCTTCCTTCGCCTGCCGCTCAAGCTCCTGAGGTGCCCTCTTCGTCTCCGGCAGGCCTTCCCATGGCGCCCCCGCCTTCCTCCTCTCCAGCGTCGTCATCATTGCGACCTCAGCACAAGCGGCCGTCAGGCGCCCACACGCGGTGCCTTCAGTGGCCAATTAATGGATGCCCTGGGCGCAGACAGCAGCGACGCCCACAAATTGGGCGTAGAACTCAAAGTCTGCTGAGGTTCTGATGTTACCCGCACCTACCTCGGTGCAGGAACCGGAGCTGTAGCTTGCCTCGGCGCAGAAACCAGAATTGGAGCTTGCTTCGACGCAGGAACCGGAACTGGAGCTTGCCTCGTCGCAGGAACCAGAACTGGAGCTTGCTTCGACGCAGGAACCGGAACTGGAGCTTGCCTCGTCGCAGGAACCAGAACTGGAGCTTGCTTCGACGCAGGAACCGGAACTGGAGCTTGCCACGGCACAGGCACTGGAGCTTGCCTTGGCGCAGGAACAGGAACTGGAGCTTGCCTCGGTGCAGGAACAGTAGCTAACATGTTCCTGCAAGAAGCAAACTAAAGGGCTGTGTGCCGATCGCACATGAAGTTCAGGTACAAACTGCTTGGCAGAAGGTGATTGTCCCGACCAACAACCAGAGGCAGGTGAACCCAATCAATACCCATGGAAAGCAAAACAAACCCAGAGGTGCACAAAACAGGAACTAAGGGAGTCCAAAACTAACAGAACATAACTAAACAAAACATGAGCTAGAGCGAGAGATGGACGCAGAGAAAACATTTTGCTGGACCGGCTCCTCGCAGAGGGCCTTCTTCACCCTCTCAAACGCCTGCTGGCACTGCTCCGTCCACTGGACCAGATCTGGAGCACCCTTTCGGGTGAGGTCGGTTCGCGGAGCTGACCAGCCCACCAACTGACCTCACCCGAAAGGGTGCTCCAGATCTGGTCCCGTGGACGGAGCAGTGCCAGCAGGCGTTTGAGGGGGTGAAGAAGGCCCTCTGCGAGTAGCCGGTCCAGCAAAATATTTTCTCTGCGTCCGTCCCTCTCTCTCGCTCCCACTCCACCCGTCATGACGCGGAGTCGAACCCGCGTTTCCTCGGCAGCTGGAGCTGCGGGCGCCTCCGCTGACAGCGTGCTAAGAGGCGCCCCCTGCTCGTGCTGAGCACAGCGCGCCCACGCAGCAACGAGCCAGCACTCAATCAATAATCAACACACCTGGACTTGATGAAAGGGAGCGGCATAAAGACCAGCAGACCCGAGGAACCTTTGCCAGAACGTCGCTAACCTTCCTGTAAGCATCACGTCTGGCATTCCCTTCCCCGTGATTTCCTCTACTTTGCTTTGCTCTCTCTCTCCCCGTGTGTCCCTGGTTCATGTCCCTTTGTGTTTTCACAGTGCCTCGCCTATCTTCCGTGATCGTGCCTAGTCACTCGACATTCATCCGGATTCCTGACTGCCCTCCTCGACCCAAGACCTCCCTGCTCGGACCCAGACCGTGCTGCCTCGCTCTTGCCCACGACCCTCTTGCCTGTCCACGAACTGCCTCCTCGCCTTGCCCCTCGTGATTCGACAAAAGATACAACCAACACTTACTGACAAAAACCCTTGGTAACATTTACATTATTAATTTTACACATTCATTCACATAGAGTAGCATACACACGGCAGTTCTGCCCTGGTTGTCGCCTCCTTCCCTTCTCTGTACATAAAACCACCTCCAACAATGTCTCATTCCGGCTGCTGCTAATAAAGGCGACAGGTGATCAGATAACAAGGCCCTCCTGGGCAATTTACGCACCTGTCGCTGTCTTTGAGTTTGTTTTTTGTTTTTTTTATTAGATCGCAATTTTCACCAGTCCGGATGTGTGTGTCCAGTTTGGTGAGTTTTGAAGCATTTTAAGGGGGTCAAATTACAGCTCAAAGAGGCAAAAATGACATTTTTTTAGGAAACTTTTGTTTTGAAGGGGTTTTTGCCAACTTCCTGTTGATTTTTGCTGAAAGATGTCAATGAATGAAATGTAGGTCTAAGTGAGACCCACATATAGGCTTTCATTGCATGTCTGTACGACATTCCTACTGGAAGTTACAAGCAGTTGTGTCTGTGTTTTCTTCCTAGGAGCAGTTTTGTCTGTGTTTTATTCCTAGGGGGAGCTAGAGCGCTATTTTGAGTTTTTTTTTTTTTTTTATTAGATCACAATTTTCACCAGTCCTGATGTGTGTGTCCAGTTTGGTGAGTTTTGAAGCATTTTAAGGGTGTCAAATTACAGCTCAAAGAGGCAAAAATGACATTTTTTTAGGAAACTTTTGTTTTGAAGGGGTTTTTGCCAACTTCCTGTTGATTTTTGCTGAAGGATGTCAATGAATGAAATGTAGGTCTAAGTGAGACCCACATGTAGGCTTTCATTGCATGTCTCTACGACATTCCTACTGGAAGTTACAGGCAGTTTTGTCTGTGTTTTCTTCCTAGGAGCAGTTTTGTCTGAGTTTTATTCCTAGGGGGAGCTAGAGCGCTATTTTTTTTTTATTACATCACAATTTTCACCAGTCCTGATGTGTGTGTCCAGTTTGGTGGGCTTTGAAGCATTTTAAGGGGGTCAAATTACAGCTCAAAGAGGCAAAAATGACATTTTTTTAGGAAACTTTTGTTTTGAAGGGGTTTTAGCCAACTTCCTGTTGATTTTTGCTGAAGGATGTCAATGAATGAAATGTAGGTCTAAGTGAGACCCACATATAGGCTTTCATTGCATGTCTCTACGACATTCTTACTGGAAGTTACAGGCAGTTTTGTCTGTGTTTTCTTCCTAGGAGCAGTTTTGTCTGTGTTTTATTCCTAGGGGGAGCTAGAGCGCTATTTTTTTTTTTTTTTATTACATCACAATTTTCACCAGTCCTGATGTGTGTGTCCAGTTTGGTGAGTTTTGAAGCATTTTAAGGGGGTCAAATTACAGCTCAAAGAGGCAAAAATGACATTTTTTAGGAAACTTTCGTTTTGAAGGGGTTTTTGCCAACTTCCTGTTGATTTTTGCTGAAGGATGTCAATGAATGAAATGTAGGTCTAAGTGAGACCCACATATAGGCTTTCATTGCATGTCTCTACGACATTCCTACTGGAAGTTACAGGCAGTTTTGTCTGTGTTTTCTTCCTAGGAGCAGTTTTGTCTGTGTTTTATTCCTGGGGGGGCGCTAGAGCTCTATGTTGAGTTTTGTTTTTTTATTAGATCACAATTTTCACCAGTCCTGATGTGTGTGTCCAGTTTGGTGAGTTTTGAAGCATTTTAAGGGGGTCAAATTACAGCTCAAAGAGGCAAAAAATTACATTTTTTTAGGAAACTTTCGTTTTGAAGGGGTTTTTGCCAACTTCCTGTTGATTTTAGCTGAAGGATGTCAATGTATGAAATTTAGGTCTAAGTGAGACCCACATAGAGGTTTTTGTTTCATGTCTCTACGACATTCCCACCAGATGTCACAAGCAGTTTTGTCTGTGTTTTTTCCCCTAGGGGGCACTAGGGGCAATTTTAGTCATTCGTGATGTGTGTGTCAAATTTGGTGAGTTTTGAAGCATGTTAAGGGGGTCAAATTACAGCTCAAAGAGGTGGCGGAATAATAAAGAATAATAAAACCTTAGAAATACAATAGGGTCCTCTGTCCTAAAGGGACATTCGGTCCCTAAGTGGATGCTACCAGGAAGACCGAGCCATTTTGCATTTTTGCAAAGTGGGTGTCGGTGGCACACATTCATCATTATTATTCAAAACAACTTTGTTATTGACCTACTTTGATCTAAACTTTTTACGACATATTTTTATAACTGGAAAAAAAACAAACAAAAAAACTTTTATTACCTGCAGGAGTGCAGACGGTCGTTTTTACATACTCAACAGTCACTTCATTAGGTACCCCTGTTTGAACAAATAATAATAAATGCTAAAATGGGTTATACTTGTATAGCGCTTTTCTAACTTAAAATTGATTTGACACTATTTTTCTCATTCTAAAGGGATGTGACTAGATTGGTGGAAGCTGGGGATCGAACCAGGAACCCTCAGGTTCACACAATAGAAATGACGCAAGCAATCTTTTTTAACATCTCCATAAAAAACTAACAAAAAATATCTGTAAGAAAAATTTCTTGCAATTTTTTTTATAATGAATACAAGTGTTATGTAACTTATGCAATGCAACTTTTTTTTTTTTTGACTTACCTCTAGAAGTCAGAAAAAAAGGAAAAAAAGATGGTTCACTTTCACTTTTTCCCCAAAAAGCTTCCAGAAAAACACTTCAAAATGATACCTTCAAGCGTCTGCTTGACAAGAGGATTAATGAAACTTGTTGAGAGTTAAAAAAAACAAAACAAGCAGCATGTATCCACGCCTCGTCCCATCCGGTACAGGATGATAAAAACCCTTCAGGGCGTAAAAGGTAACAAGAACACAGTCGAAGTCGACCGTGGGAGGGGACTTTGACTGTGGTTGAGGAAGTGGGGATTATTATTTACAAAAACAACATCGATACTGACGTGATGACATCCATATTTTGGACTTCTCTTTTAAGATTATTTTCTAAAAATTTGTTTTTTTTCAATATATTGAATATACAGTATAATATTTGGCCACCTGCCTTGACTCACATAATGCATCCCAAAGGTGTTCAGGTCAGGACTCTGAGCAGGCCAGTCAAGTTCATCCACATCAGACTCTGTATGGACCTTGCTTTGCCCGCTCCAAAATGTTCCCACAGTTTTGGGAGCGTGGAATGGTCCAAAATGTTTTGTTATCCTGTAGCCTTCCAAGTTCCTTTCACAGGAACAAATCCTGAAAAACAACCCCACACCATAATTCCTCCTTCACCAAATGTATCACTCGGCACAATGCGGCCCGAAATGTAGCGTTCTCCTGGCGATCTCTGAACCCAGGCTGGTCCGTCAGATTGCCAGATGGAAAAACATCGAGGACATCTATTAAAACAGACAAGAAGCAAGGAAATAAACTGAGACGGGATTCAATTTTGCTCAATTTAAGGGGAGACGCGTACACCTGTACCCTTGCACGGTGTCATCAAACAGAGACGGGATTCAATTTTGCTCAATTTGAGGGGAGACGCGTACACCTGTACACTTGCACGGTGTCATCAAACAGAGACGGGATTCAATTTTGCTCAATTTGAGGGGAGACGCGTACACCTGTACACTTGCACGGTGTCATCAAACAGAGACGGGATTCAATTTTGCTCAATTTGAGGGGAGACGCGTACACCTGTACCCTTGCACGGTGTCATCAAACAGAGACGGGATTCAATTTTGCTCAATTTGAGGAGAGACGCGTACACCTGTACACTTGCACGGTGTCATCAAACAGAGACGGGATTCAATTTTGCTCAATTTGAGGGGAGACGCGTACACCTGTACCCTTGCACGGTGTCATCAAACAGAGACAGGATTCAATTTTGCTCAATTTGAGGGGAGACGCGTACACCTGTACCCTTGCACGGTGTCATCAAACAGAGACGGGATTCAATTTTGCTCAATTTGAGGGGAGACGCGTACACCTGTACCCTTGCACGGTGTCTTCAAACAGAGACGGGATTCAATTTTGCTCAATTTGAGGGGAGACGCGTACACCTGTACCCTTGCACGGTGTCATCAAACAGAGACGGGATTAAATTTTGCTCAATTTGAGGGGAGATGCGTACACCTGTACCCTTGCACGGTGTCATCAAACAGAGACGGGATTCATTTTTTCTCAATTTGAGGGGAGACGCGTACACCTGTACACTTGCACGGTGTCATCAAACAGAGACGGGATTCAATTTTGCTCAATTTGAGGGGAGACGCGTACACCTGTACCATTGCACGGTGTCATCAAACAGAGACGGGATTCAATTTTGCTCAATTTGAGGGGAGATGCGTACACCTGTACCCTTGCACGGCGTCATCAAACAGAGACGGGATTCAATTTTGCTCAATTTGAGGGGAGACGCGTACACCTGTACCCTTGCACGGTGTCTTCAAACAGAGACGGGATTCAATTTTGCTCAATTTGAGGGGAGACGCGTACACCTGTACCCTTGCACGGTGTCATCAAACAGAGACGGGATTAAATTTTGCTCAATTTGAGGGGAGATGCGTACACCTGTACCCTTGCACGGTGTCCTCAAACAGAGACGGGATTAAATTTTGCTCAATTTGAGGGGAGACGCGTACACCTGTACCCTTGCACGGTGTCATCAAACAGAGACGGGATTCATTTTTTCTCAATTTGAGGGGAGACGCGTACACCTGTACCCTTGCACGGTGTCATCAAACAGAGACGGGATTCAATTTTGCTCAATTTGAGGGGAGACGCGTACACCTGTACCCTTGCACGGTGTCATCAAACAGAGACGGGATTCAATTTTGCTCAATTTGAGGGGAGACGCGTACACCTGTACCCTTGCACGGTGTCATCAAACAGAGACGGGATTCAATTTTGCTCAATTTGAGGGGAGACGCGTACACCTGTACCCTTGCACGGTGTCATCACGCTCTTCTATTTGGATATTCCCTGTTTACACAACAACAGCTGTTTCTAATGGAATGTAAACATTGTTTTTGGTCACATTAACACAAGAGAAAAAGATGCCTCGGGCTTCTACTGGTCCTGGATCGAGCTTGGGCAAATCTTGGATCACAATAGATAACCCCTCCCATCTCCTCTTATCGTAAACAGCGGAATTTTCCAAGCCTTTTGCTTGGTGCGACAAAGACAGCTTTCGTCTGTTCACGGGGAACTCCGAGAACGGGAAGTTTTTTGATCATTTACATACAATTTTTCTGAAAGCGTGATTTCTCAGTCCAGAGAAGGCGTCTCCACTGCTCTACAGTCCAGTGGCGACGAAATTTACACCACTGCATCCCACGCTTTGCATTGGACTTGGAGATGTATGGCTTAGATTCAGGCGCCCGGCCATGGAAATCCATTCCATGAAGCTCTCTGCGTCCTGTACGTGGGCTAATTGGAACGTGACTGTGCAGAAAGTTGGCGACTATTTATATTGTTTTGCTCAAACAATTTTGTGTAAAAAAAATAAATAAAAATGGAATTTTTATATGTTTGCAGGGCCCGCTCAGGTTGTTAAGGGCCACACTGTATGAACAGTTCGCCCGACGCAGACGTCGTAAGCTCGTCAAAGCTCCCTTTTATGCATTCTCGCACCGCATCGATATATATTTTTTTTTTTTACCAGGTTGAGGTGGTGGAAGAAAGGTCAAAAAACGAAAAAAAAATAAAGCTACATTTTTGGCAGCATCAAACTAAATTTGTCGGAAACCCTGATTAAAGTCCGAAACAGACCCGCCCAGTAGATGCACTAATGATTACAATAATAATTAAAGCTGCAAGCAGCGATTGACGGGACCGACTTTTGCTGGTGTTTCCTGCCTTTACCCATTCAACATATCTTTACCTGCACATTACCTACCTTCCCTGCATCCTGGGGTCACACTGGTGCCTCTTTCTTTCACCCATACACCCTGGTGCTTCCTGCCATCAACCAGACAACATATTTTTACCTGCACCTTACCTACCTTCTCTGTATCCTGGGGTCACACTGGTGCCTCCTTCTTTCACCCAGTCAACATATCTTTACCCGCACATTACCTACCTTCTCTGCATTGTGTGGTCCCGCTGGGCATCAGCGCAGCGGTTCTTTGAAGGCTCGTAAAATCAAAACCGGAGCAGTTATTACAACTCTTTTCTCAACTTTTAATCAGAAGGATTCAATCTCTTTCCTGTGCGAGTTTGAAGCCGACACAACAAACGCGCTCAGAGGAGATAATGTTTGAAAAAAGGTGACGGGTTTTTACAAAACTTTTGTTTGAAGGGGTAATTGCCAACTTCCTGTTGATTTTTGCTGAAGGATGTCAATTGATGAAATGTAGGTCTAAGTGAGACCTACATAGAGGTTTTCGTTTCATGTCTCTATAACATTCCTAACGGAAGTTACAATCAGTTTTGTCTGTGTTTTCTTCCCAAAAGCAGTTTTGTCAGTGTTTTATTCCAAGGGGGCGCTAGAGCGCTATTTTTAGGTTTTTTTTTTTTATTAGATCGCAATTTTCACCAGTCCTGATGTGTGTGTCCAGTTTGGTGAGTTTTGAAGCATTTTAAGGGGGTCAAATTACAGCTCAAAGAGGCAAAAATTTCATTTTTTTACGAAGTTTTTGTTTTGAAGGGTTTTTGCCAACTTCCTGTTGATTTTTGCTGAAGGAAGTCAGTGTATGAAATGTAGGTCTAAGTCAGACCTACGTAGAGATTTTTGTTTCATGTCTCAATAACATTCCTGATGGAAGTTACAAGCAGTTTTGTATGTGCTTTCTTCTCAAGAGCAGTTTTGTCAGCGTTTTATTCCTAGGGGGCGCTAGAGCGCTATTTTGAGTTTTTTAATTTTTTTTTATTAGATCGCAATTTTCACCAGTCCTGATGTGTGTGTCCAGTTTGGTGAGTTTTGAAGCATTTTAAGGGGGTCAAATTACAGCTCAAAGAGGCAAAAATGTCATTTTTTACGAAACTTTTGTTTTGAAGGGGTTTTTGCCAACTTCCTGTTGATTTTTGCAGAAGGAAGTCAGTGTATGAAATGTAGGTCTAAGTCAGACCTACATAAAGGTTTTTGTTTCATGTCTCTACAACATTTAAAAACGGATGTTAAAAGCAGTTTTGTCTGTGTTTTCTTCCCAAGAGCAGTTTTGTCTGTGTTTTATTCCTAGGGGGCGCTAGAGTGCAATTTTGAGTTTTGGGGTTTGGTTTTTTATTAGATCGCAACTTTCACCATTCCTGATGTGTGTGTCCAGTTTGGTGAGTTTTGAAGCATTTTAAGGGGGTCAAATTACAGCTTAAAGAGGCAAAAATGTCATTTTTTACAAAACTTTTGTTTTGAAGAGGTTTTTGCCAACTTCCTGTTGATTTTTGCTGAAGGAAGTCAGTGTATGAAATGTAGGTCTAAGTCAGACCTACATAAAGGTTTTTGTTTCATGTCTCTACAACATTTAAAAACGGAAGTTAAAAGCAGTTTTGTCTGTGTTTTCTTTCCAAGAGCATTTTTGTCAGTGTTTTATTCCTAGGGGGCGCTAGAGCGCAATTTTGAGTTTTGGGGTTTGGTTTCTTATTAGATGGTAATTTTCACCGGTCCTGATGTGTGTGTCCAGTTTGGTGAGTTTTGAAGCATTTTAAGGGGGTCAAATTACAGCTCAAAGAGGCAAAAATTTCATTTTTTACAAAACTTTTGTTTTGAAGGGGTTTTTGCCAACTTCCTGTTGATTTTTGCTGAAGGATGTCAGTGTATGAAATGTAGGTCTAAGTCAGACCTACATAGAAGTTTTTGTTTCATGTTTCAAGCGACATTGGATCCCTAATAAAAGGATGAAGACAAATGACTACCAGCACACCTGAAACTACTTTACGTAGCCACATCTGAACAATGAACCGGAAAAATGTATCCGAAAGCTTGTTTTCTCGTCCGCTCACCCGTCTTGCCGCACATGACGCTGACAAAGAGTAATTGGAGAACATCAGATCTCTAACGGACACATAAAACCCAGACACGCACACAAACCTCCAGAGGGTTTTTGTTTACCTCCGTCGTGTACTAACTTGTCCAAAAATCTGCCTGTACAGAAAGCAAAAAGCTGGGAGACAAAAACTCAATGAAATATTATTGCCGAACAATAGGAACTAACATGATGTAATGCAGTCTTTCTCAACCATAGGGCCGTGAGCGCCCCCTACATAGCCACCAAAAATATCCGTTTCTCAGCTGTGGAACTCACACTTTTTTTTACCATTTGTGCCAGAAATGATAATCTCATACAAACAGAAAAAAGTATTGCGCTAAAATCATAAAGAAGTGTTTAAGCGCAAAAATTATGACTATAGTGGTGAAGCTATATTTTTATTTGCATTTATTTGTTGTTGTTGATAGTTTAATAAATACGTGTGTTATTATTAGGGACCGAATGCCCCTTTTGGACAGAGGACCCTATTGTATTTTTAAGGTTTTATTATTGTTATATCGCCGCCTCTTTGAGCTGTAATTTGACCCCCTTAAAAGGCTTCAAAACTCACCAAATTTAACACACACATCAGGACTGGCGAAAATTGCGATCTAATAAAAAATAAAAAAATTAAAAAACTCAAAATTGCGCCCTAGCGCCCCCTAGGAAAAAACACAGACAAAACTGCTTGTAACTTCCGTAAGGAATGACGTAGAGACATGAAACAAAAACCTCTATGTAGGTCTGACTTAGACCTACATTTCATACACTGACCTCCTTCAGCAAAAATCCACAAGAAGTTGGAAAAAAAACCCTTCAAAACAAGAGTTTCCGAAAAAATTTAATTTTTGCCTCTTTGAGCTGTAATTTGACTCCCTTAAAATGCTTCAAAACTCACCAAACAGGACACACACATCAGGACTGGTGAAAATTGCGATCTAATAAAAAAATAAAAAACTCAAAATTGAGCTCTAGCGCCCCCTAGGAATAAAACACAGACAAAACTGCTGTTGGGAAGAAAACACTGACAAAACTGCTTGTAAATTCCGGTAGGAATGTCTTAGAGACATGAAACGAAAACCTATATGTGGGTCTCACTTGGACCTACATTTCATTCTTTGACATCCTTCAGCAAATATCAACAGGAAGTTGGCAAAAACCCCTTCAAAACGAAAGTTTCCTAAAAAATGTCATTTTTGCCTCTTTGAGCTGTAATTTGACCCCCTTAAAATGCTTCAAAACTCGCCAAACCGGACACACACATCAGAACTGGTGAAAATTGCGATCTAATAAAAAAAACAAAAAACAAAAAAAAAACTCAAAATTGTGCTTTAGCGCCCCTTAGGAATAAAACACAGACAAAACTGCTCTTGGGAAGAAAACACTGACAAAACTGCTTGAAACTTCCGTTTTTAAATGTCGTAGAGACATGAAACAAAAACCTCTATGTAGGTCTGACTTAGACCTACATTTCATACACTGACTTCCTTCAGCAAAAATCAACAGGAAGTTGGCAAAAACCCCTTCAAAACAAAAGTTTCCTAAAAAATTAAATTTTTGCCTCTTTGAGCTGTAATTTGACTCCCTTAAAATGCTTCAAAACTCACCAAACAGGACACACACATCAGGACTGATGAAAATTGCGATCTAATAAAAAAAAAAAAAACTCTAAATTGAGCTCTAGCGCCCCCTAGGAATAAAACAGACAAAACTGCTGTTGGGAAGAAAACACTGACAAAACTGCTTGTAATTTCCTGTAGGAATGTCTTAGAGACATGAAACGAAGACCTGTATGTGGGTCTCACTTAGACCTACATTTCATTCATTGACGTCCTTCAGCAAAAATCAACAAGAAGTTGGCAAAAAACCCTTCAAAACAAAAGTTTCCTAAAAAATGTCATTTTTGCCTCTTTGAGCTGTAATTTGACTCCCTTAAAATGTTTCAAAACTCACCAAACAGGACACAAACATCAGGACTGGTGAAAATTGCGATCTAATAAAAACAAAAACAAATCCCAAAACTCAAAATTGCGTTCTAGCGCCCCCTAGGAATAAAACACAGACAAAACTGCTCTTGGGAAGAAAACGCTGACAAAACTGCTTGTAATTTCCGTTAGGAATGTCATAGAGACATGAAACAAAACCCTCTATGTAGGTCTCACTTAGACCTACATTTCCTTCATTTACATCCTTCAGTAAAACTCAACAGGAAGTTGGCAATCACCCCTTCAAAACTAAAGTTTTGTAAAAACCCGTCACCTTCTTTCAAACGTTATCTCCTCTGAGCGCGTTTGTTGTGTCGGCTTCAAACTAACACAGGGGAAAGATTGAATCCTTCTGATTAAAAGTTGAGGAAAGAGTTTTTCTAACTGCTACGGTTTTGATTTTACGAGCCTTCAAAGAACCGCTGCGCTGCTGCCGTCTCAAGATGGCCGCTTAAAAGCAGGAAGCACCAGCGTGACCACACAACGCAGAGAAGGTAGGTAATGTGCGGGTAAAGATATGTTGACTGGGTGAAAGAAGGAGGCACCAGTTTGACTCCAGGATACAGAGAAGGTAGGTAATGTGCAGGTAAAGAGATGTTGTCTGGGTGATGGCAGGAAGCACCAGCGTGTATGGGTGACAGAAAGAAGCACCAGTGTGACCCCAGGATGCAGGGACGGTAGGTAATGTGCAGGTAAAGATATGTTGAATGGGTAAAGGCAGGAAACACCAACAAAAGTCGATCCCGTCCATCGCTGCTTGCAGCTTTAATTGTTTATTAATTTAGTTAGATCGCATTAATTTTAGCACTGCATAAGTTTATGTGCATTTATTTATCAAAAGTTTTGAAGTTTCGGTTTCAGTTCATGCTACGTTGTTGCTTTAGTTTTGCGGAGGCAAGAAACGACATGGAGCTAAGAAGAAATACAGTACGTACGTACAAAAACATACAAAACCAGTGAAGTTGTCATGTTGTTTAATTGGTAAATAAAAACAAAATACGATAATTTGCAATCCTTTTCAACTTATATTCAGTTGAATAGACTGCAAAGAACTTGATATTTAATGTTAGAACTGGAAAACATTTGTGGGCCGACGGCGGGGCAGGCCACGCTGTAGCCCTGCCCAAGATGGCGGCAAGGAGGCGGAGAATGCGGCGGAACAGAGAGGCGGGGCGTGCCGGGAGCGACGCTACGAGCAAGATCAGGTGCGTGGCTCGCACACCAGCACACAAATTAACTCATCTCCTCACGCTGTATAAAAGGGGAGAAGGAGGAGAAATCGCAGAAGGAGTTGGAGAGCTCGCAGCAGCGCAGGAGAAGCGAGAGGAACAGGGAGCCATAGACGAGGACGAGGACGACCGCGGCTGAAAGAGCGGACCGTGAGCGAGCAGTGGAGGAAGGAGCTGAAAATTCATCGGAGCTGCAGACAGATTTATTGCAAAATAAAGAAGTCAAACCTGCTCAAAAGCATGTCCTTCCTGGGTGGTCCATTGAACCCGAGCGACGACGGAAAAGGTCGTTCACAACGGCATTTTCTGCAAGTATTAGCTCATTTGGAATTTGATGCCTGCCGCGTGTTTAAAAAAAGCTGGCACGGGTTGCAAAAAAGACGGGAGATTATGTGGAACATCCCACAGGTGGACAGGCTAATTGGGGAACAGGCGGGTGCCGTGATTGGGTACAAAAGCAGCCTGCGTGAAATGCAGGACGGGGCGAGGGTTAACATTTTGTGAGCAAATGCGTGAGCAAATTGTTTAAGAACAACATTTCCCAACGTGCTATCGCAAGGAATTTAGGGATTTCACCATCTACGGTCCGCAATATCATCAAAAGGTTCCCTCGGGAAGCCACCCTTCCTAACCCCCATTCGAGTACGACCTCAGATCAGACGAGGCCACCCGCTGAACTTAAGCATATCACTAAGCGGAGTTAAAGAAACTAACAAGGATTCCCTCAGTAGCGGCGAGCGAAGAGGGAAGAGCCCAGCGCAGAAAACTTTCCCACTTTGCATCGGTCCATCTTAGATGAGCTCGGGCTCGGCGAAGCTGGCAGCGTTTCTGGGTGTTGTTGATAAATGGCCTTCTTCTTTGCATAGTAGAGTTTTAACTTGCACCCACAGATGTAGCAACCAACTGTCGTTACTGACAGTGGTTTTCCGAAATGTTCCTGAGCCATGTGGTGATATCCTTTACACATGTTCAATCACTCATGGGATACTGCATCAAAAGGCGACAGTGTGTAAAGGATATCACCACACGGGCTCAGGAACACTTCAGAAAACCACTGTCAGTAATGACAGTTGGTGGCTACATCTGTAAGTGCAAATTAAAACTCTACTATGCAAAGAAGAAAGCCATTTTATCAACAACACCCAGACACGCTGCCAGCTTGATTGAGCCCGAGCTCATCTAAGATGGACTGATCCAAAGTGGGAAAGTGTTCTGTGGTCTGACGAGTGCACATTTCAAATTGTTTATGGAAACCGTGGACGTCGTGTCTTCCGGACCAAAGAGGAAAAGAACCATCCGGATAGTTCCAGGCGCAAAAGTTGAAAAGCCAGCATCTGTGCTGTATGGGGGTGTATTAGTGCCCAAAGGCCTGGGTCACTTACACATTTTTGAAGGCACCATTAATGCTGAAAGGTACATTCAGGTTTTGGAACATCGTATCCTGCCATCCAAGCAACGTTATCATGTATTGTAGCTAAAAATCAAAATTTTTGTTTCATCTGACATCACATGGACAAAGATAAGACCTTCTGGAGGATAGTCCTGTGGTCAAATGAAACAAAAATGGAGCTGTTTGGCCATAATACCCAGCAATATGTTTGGAGGAGAATAATACAAATAATAATAATAACGGATTTTATTTGTAAAAAAAGTTGAGCAAACAACCTCAAAGTGCCACCGTGTAAAAAAATAAATAAATAGTAATAATAAATAAATAAATAATAAATGATAAATGGGTTGTACTTGTATAGCGCTTTTCTACCTTCAAGGTACTCAAATAATAATAAAATCGAAAACTAGAAACAGCACAATAGCTAGAAGCAGCATGCATGTCTATAAAAATGCTTTTTTTTTTTTAAAAGATGTTTTTTTAAGCCTGTTTTAAAAGCATCCACAGTCTGAGGTGCCCTCAGGTAGTCAGGGAGAGCGTTCCAAAGACTGGGAGCTTTGTCCGTGGAGGTTGGAGGAGGTTAGCTTGTATGGAGCGGCGGTGTCGTGTGGAGGATTTGGGGGTGAGAACCGGTCAGGCCTTTAATCCCAGGAACACCATACCTACCGTCAAGCATGGTGGGGGGTAGTATAATCCTATGGGTCTGTTTTGGTGCCTTACAGAGAGTAAATGGGACAATGAAAAAGGAGGATTACCTCCAAATTCTTCAGGACAAGCTAAAATCATCAGCCCGGAGGTTGGGTCTTGGGCGCAACAGGACAAAGACCCCCAGACATAGGTCAAAAGTGGTATAGGAATGGCTAAATCAGGCTAGCATGAAGGTTTTAGAATGGCCTTTGTTGCGTTTGGACCAGATGTTCCTCTTGCTGGGAATTTAAGCTGCTGGTCACCCCCAAGTGAAGTGAATTATATTTATATAGCGCTTTTCTCTAGTGACTCAAAGCGCTTTACATAGTGAAACCCAACATCTAAGTTACATTTAAACCAGTCTGGGTGCCACTGGGAGCAGGTGGGTAAAGTGTCTTGCCCAAGGACACAACGGCAGTGACTAGGATGGCGGAAGCGGGAATCGAACCTGCAACCCTTAAGTTGCTGGCACGGCCACTCTACCAACCGAGCTATACCGCCCCACAAGTTCTTTTGATGACACATAAGCTGATTTTAAACGAATCCCAGACAGAGTAGGTATTTTGACATTTTACTCCAAAGCTTTGGAGAGACCAATCTATGAACAACACCTTCAAATCGCATCGCCCAAGTTGACCTCCCAACATTACGGAAGTCTTGCCTTTTTCACTACGCCACTGGCCCTGACTGTACAAAAGTGCAATCAATAACTTCTCACAAGTCCCTGCTCGACACCAGAAACGGGTGGTTTCCTGTGTGACGTCCTACTTCTTCTTTCCCGTCCAGAAACGTCTCGCTTCGCCTTCAGGCAGAAGCGCAAAACACGACGAGGTGACAGCGGCTCGCGAAGGACGCCGACTCGAGGGGCAGCGCCACAAGAAGGGACAAACTGCAAGTACGGCACGGGAGCCTTGACGTGGAATTGAAACCTCGGTGGAGATGTTTACCGGCTTCTCTCACAAAGGGGAAGTTTGAGATAACAGGAAATAGTTGGCCAACAACTCCAAACTTGTCCCCGACATCTGATCGCGGTCTTTGTCCGTCTTCCCCAGATTGGATATGAAGCTGCTCCGTCTGGTATTTTGTTACGGTCTTCTGCTTCTGCGGGCTTATCGGAGCGGTAGGTCTCACACATACCTGGTGTGTATAAACCCCGTTTCCATATGAGTTGGGAAATTAGATGTAAATATAAACGGAATAGAATGATTTGCCAATCCTTTTCAAGCCATATTCAGTTGAATATGCTACAAAGACAACATATTTGACGTGAGACAATTCTACTTCCATATTTTCAGTAATTTTATGTGTGTTAATCGATAAAATCTTATCTTAAATAACAACATTTAAAACGATAACCGCTGCCCAGTTGTTAGATCTTGTTTTATTATTCTTTATTTATCTTTAAATTACTTGCAATTACAGTTGCAAATCCAAGACATTCGACGGCAGTAGTGTTGTCCCGGTACCAATATTTTGGTACCGGTACCGAAATTATTTCAATACTAAGTAAAGGGGACCACAAAAAAAATTGCATTACTGGCTTTATTTTAATGTGTGGACGGGACGGGTTATCTATTTTAATCCAAAAACCTGCCCAAGCTCGATCCAGGACCAGTCCAAGCCATCTTTTTCTTTTCTGTTAATGTGACGGCAAACAATTGCTGTTGACATACTCCCCATTCCTGTTTTTATGTAAAAAGGGAATATCCAAATAGAAGAGGAGACGTGAACCTTTTTCGTTAGAGCGTGGGTGACACGTTTCTCCTCAAATTGAGCAAAATTTAATTATGTCTCTGTTTATTTCCTTGCTTCTTGTCTTGTTTAATAGATGCCATAGTTTTCTTGGTTGGCATTGAAAATTGCAACAGTACAAAGAGATGGTTGAATTTCACGTGACCGATAAGACCTGGTTTTGGTCGGTGACAGAAAAGTACCCATTCTTATAGTCACCATAAACCCTGATAAGATCCAGCCCAAAACAGCTGGTCTTACGAGCGAGTATTAGCTTACAGCTAGAGATTTACTTATATAACTTGGTTTTCCAACCAACAATATTCATTAAATTAACGACATAAATCGACAAAAATAGGACTTGGCGAAGCAATTTGAGCGTATCACTGCTAGTAGAATGAGTAACGCCCACCAAGGACGATAAAATAATATCTAAACGGCGGATTTATATCCATGAAAATATGGAAAAGCTGCTGATGCTGTGCTTGACGGAAATTCTGCGGAAGAACCACTGCACGAATTAACGACATAAATCATCAAAAATAGGACTTGGCGAAGTAACTTGAGCGTATCACTGCTAGTGGAATGAGTAACGCTAGTAAAGGACGTTTAAATAATATCTAAGTGGCGGACATTTATCCGTGAAAATATGGAGAAGCTGCTGATGGTGTGTTTGACAAAGAAATGTAAAAGAATACCGCACAAATTAACGATACAAATCATCAAAAATAGGACTTGGCGAAGCAATTTGAGCGTATCACTGCTAGTAGAATGAGTAACGCCAACCAAGGACGTTGAAATAATATCTAAACGGTGGACATTTATACATGAAAATATGGAGAAGCTGTTGATGGTGTGTTTGACAAAAAAATGTAGAAGACCTACTGCACAAATTAACGACATAAATCATCAAAAATAGGACTTGGCGAAGCAATTTGAGCGTATAACTGCTAGTAGAATGAGTAACGCCAACCAAGGACGTTAAAATAATATCCAAACGGCCGACATTAATCCATGGAAATATGGAGAAGCTGCTGATGGTGTGTTTGACAAAAAATGTAGAAGACCTACTGCACAAATTAATGACATAAATCATCAAATATAGGGCTTGGCGAAGCAATTTGTGCGTATAACTGCTAGTAGAATGAGTAACGCCAAACAAGGACATTAAAATAATATCTTAACAGCGTACATTTCTCCATAAAAATATGGAGAAGCTGCTGATGGTGTGCTTGACGGAAATCCTGTTGAAGAACCACTGCACGAATTAACGATATAAATCATCAAAAATAGGACTCGGCGAAGCAATTTGTGCGTATCACTGCTAGTAGAATGAGTAACGCCAACCAAAGACGTTAACATAATATCTAAACAGCGTACATTTATCCATAAAAATATGGAGAAGTTGCTGATGGTGTGTTTGACAAAAAAATGTAGAAGACCTACTGCACAAATTAACGACATAAATCATCAAAAATAGGACTTGGCGAAGCAATTTGAGCGTATCACTGCTAGTGGAATGAGTAACGCTAGTAAAGGACGTTTAAATAATATCTAAGCGGCGGACATTTATCCGTGAAAATATGGAGAAGCTGCTGATGGTGTGTTTGACAAAGAAATGTAAAAGAATACCGCACAAATTAACGATACAAATCATCAAAAATAGGACTTGGCGAAGCAATTTGAGCGTATCACTGCTAGTGGAATGAGTAACGCTAGTAAAGGACGTTTAAATAATATCTAAGCGGCGGACATTTATCCGTGAAAATATGGAGAAGCTGCTGATGGTGTGCTTGACAAAGAAATGTAAAAGAATACCGCACAAATTAACGATATAAATCATCAAAAATAGGACTTGGCGAAGCAATTTGAGCGTATCACTGCTAGTAGAATGAGTAACGCCAACCAAGGACGTTAAAATAATATCCAAACGGCCGACATTAATCTATGGAAATATGGAGAAGCTGCTGATGGTGTGTTTGACAAAAAATGTAGAAGACCTACTGCACAAATTAACGACATAAATCATCAAAAATAGGGCTTGGCGAAGCAATTTGTGCGTATAACTGCTAGTAGAATGAGTAACACCAACCAAAGACGTTAAAATAATATCTAAACATTGGACATTTATCCATCAAAGTAAGGAGAAGCTGCTGATGGTGTGTTTGACGAAAAAATTAAGAAAAACGACTGCACGTATTAACAATATATATCATCAAAAATAGGACCTTGCACAGCAATTTGTGCGTATCACTGCTAGTGGAATGAGTAACGCTAATAAAGGACGTTTAAATAATATCTAAGCGGCGGACATTTATCCGTGAAAATATGGAGAAGCTGCTGATGGTGTGTTTGACAAAGAAATGTAAAAGAATACCGCACAAATTAACGATACAAATCATCAAAAATAGGACTTGGCGAAGCAATTTGAGCGTATCACTGCTAGTAGAATGAGTAACGCCAACCAAGGACGTTGAAATAATATCTAAACGGTGGACATTTAAACATGAAAATATGGAGACGCTGCTGATGGTGTGTTTGACAAAAAAATGTAGAAGACCTACTGCACAAATTAACGACATAAATCATCAAAAATAGGACTTGGCGAAGCAATTTGAGCGTATAACTGCTAGTAGAATGAGTAACGCCAACCAAGGACATTAAAATAATATCTTAACAGCGTACATTTCTCCATAAAAATATGGAGAAGCTGCTGATGGTGTGCTTGACGGAAATCCGGTAGAAGAACCACTGCACGAATTAACGATATAAATCATCAAAAATAGGACTCGGCGAAGCAATTTGTGCGTATCACTGCTAGTAGAATGAGTAACGCCGACCAAAGACGTTAACATAATATCTAAACAGCGTACATTTATCCATAAAAATATGGAGAAGTTGCTGATGGTGTGTTTGACGAAAAAATGAAGAAAAACGACTGCACGAATTAACAATATAAATCATCAAAAATAGGACTTGGCGAAGCAATTTGAGCGTATCACTGCTAGTAGAATGAGTAACGCCAACCAAGGAGGTTGAAATAATATCCAAACGGCCGACATTAATCCATGGAAATATGGAGAAGCTGCTGATGGTGTGTTTGACAAAAAATGTAGAAGACCTACTGCACAAATTAACGACATAAATCATCAAAAATAGGGCTTGGCGAAGCAATTTGTGCGTATCACTGCTAGTAGAATGAGTAACGCCAACCAAGGACATTAAAATAATATCTTAACAGCGTACATTTCTCCATAAAAATATGGAGAAGCTGCTGATGGTGTGCTTGACGGAAATCCTGTAGAAGAACCACTGCACGAATTAACGATATAAATCATCAAAAATAGGACTCGGCGAAGCAATTTGAGCGTATAACTGCTAGTAGAATGAGTAACGCCAACCAAGGACATTAAAATAATATCTTAACAGCGTACATTTCTCCATAAAAATATGGAGAAGCTGCTGATGGTGTGCTTGACGGAAATCCGGTAGAAGAACCACTGCACGAATTAACGATATAAATCATCAAAAATAGGACTCGGCGAAGCAATTTGTGCGTATCACTGCTAGTAGAATGAGTAACGCCGACCAAAGACGTTAACATAATATCTAAACAGCGTACATTTATCCATAAAAATATGGAGAAGTTGCTGATGGTGTGTTTGACGAAAAAATGAAGAAAAACGACTGCACGAATTAACAATATAAATCATCAAAAATAGGACTTGGCGAAGCAATTTGAGCGTATCACTGCTAGTAGAATGAGTAACGCCAACCAAGGAGGTTGAAATAATATCCAAACGGCCGACATTAATCCATGGAAATATGGAGAAGCTGCTGATGGTGTGTTTGACAAAAAATGTAGAAGACCTACTGCACAAATTAACGACATAAATCATCAAAAATAGGGCTTGGCGAAGCAATTTGTGTGTATCACTGCTAGTAGAATGAGTAACGCCCACCAAGGACATTAAAATAATATCTTAACAGCGTACATTTCTCCATAAAAATATGGAGAAGCTGCTGATGGTGTGCTTGACGGAAATCCTGTAGAAGAACCACTGCACGAATTAACGATATAAATCATCAAAAATAGGACTCGGCGAAGCAATTTGAGCGTATCACTGCTAGTAGAATGAGTAACGCCAACCAAGGAGGTTAACATAATATCTAAACAGCGTACATTTATCCATAAAAATATGGAGAAGTTGCTGATGGTGTGTTTGACGAAAAAATGAAGAAAAACGACTGCACAAATTAACAATATAAATCATCAAAAATAGGACTTGGCGAAGCAATTTGAGCGTATCACTGCTAGTAGAATGAGTAACGCCAACCAAGGACGTTAAAATAATATCCAAACGGCCGACATTAATCCATGGAAATATGGAGAAGCTGCTGATGGTGTGTTTGACAAAAAAATGTAGAAGACCTACTGCACAAATTAACGACATAAATCATCAAAAATAGGACTTGGCGAAGCAATTTGAGCGTGTCACTGCTAGTAGAATGAGTAACGCTAACCAAGGACATTAAAATAATATCTTAACAGCGTACATTTATCCATAAAAATGTGGAGAAGCTGCTGATGGTGTGCTTGACGGAAATCCGGTAGAAGAACCACTGCACGAATTAACGATATAAATCATCAAAAATAGGACTCGGCGAAGCAATTTGTGCGTATCACTGCTAGTAGAATGAGTAACGCCAACCAAAGACGTTAACATAATATCTAAACAGCGTACATTTATCCATAAAAATATGGAGAAGCTGCTGATGGTGTGTTTGACAAAAAAATGTAGAAGACCTACTGCACAAATTAACGACATAAATCATCAAAAATAGGACTTGGCGAAGCAATTTGAGCGTATCACTGCTAGTGGAATGAGTAACGCTAGTAAAGGACGTTTAAATAATATCTAAGCGGCGGACATTTATCCGTGAAAATATGGAGAAGCTGCTGATGGTGTGTTTGACAAAGAAATGTAAAAGAATACCGCACAAATTAACGATATAAATCATCAAAAATAGGACTTGGCGAAGCAATTTGAGCGTATCACTGCTAGTAGAATGAGTAACGCCAACCAAGGACGTTGAAATAATATCTAAACGGTGGACATTTATACATGAAAATATGGAGACGCTGCTGATGGTGTGTTTGACAAAAAAATGTAGAAGACCTACTGCACAAATTAACCACATAAATCATCAAAAATAGGACTTGGCGAAGCAATTTGAGCGTATCACTGCTAGCAGAATGAGTAACGCCAACCAAGGACGTTAAAATAATATCCAAACGGCCGACATTAATCCATGGAAATATGGAGAAGCTGCTGATGGTGTGTTTGACAAAAAATGTAGAAGACCTACTGCACAAATTAATGACATAAATCATCAAAAATAGGACTTGGCGAAGCAATTTGTGTGTATCACTGCTAGTAGAATGAGTAACACCAACCAAGGAGGTTAAAATAATATCCAAACGCCGGATTTATATCCATAAAAATATGGAGAATCTGCTGATGGTGTGTTTGACAGAAATCCTGTCGAAGAACCACTGCACGAATTAACGACATAAATCACCAAAAATAGGACTTGGCAAAGCAATTTGTGCGTATCACTGCTAGTAGAATGAGTAACGCCAACCAAGGACGTTGAAATAATACCCAAACGGCGGACATTTATCCATAAAAATATGGAGAAGCTGCTGATGGTGTGTTTGACGGAATTCCAAAAATAACTACTGCACGAATGGGGACTTCTCCAGTTTGACTAAATATATATTTCTAATTGTTTTGATGGGGTTAATTTTGCCTATTGAAGGCCCCTGGTTTGAATGTAGTTGGTAACGTAACCTAATAAGTGTCATTACTCAACAGGGGCCACCAATCAGGAGGTGTGCCAGGAGGAACAATCCATTGATGATGTAAGAGACACATATTTCACCTTTCCGAACAAAGAATGCTGGATGTCACCCACCCGTCTGTTGCAGCTCCAAGTGCTGAGTTCCTCAGGGCCAGGGTATGAGAAGCTGGATATTCCGGACAACGAGAACTTCAGCTGCCGCCTTTACGTGACTAACGTACTCAACTGCTCCTGGTCCTTCCTCGCCCTGCAGCCGGGGACTCGGCTCCATGTTTACATCAGGTGTGTTCTCGCTCGGCTGCACCCCACCTGCCACTAGACACGAAAACAAAGACATAGAGAACTTGTTCAATTAGGTTCTGACGGCGAGCGACACAAATACAAACCCTGTTTCCATATGAGTCGGGAAATTGTGTTTGATGTAAATATAAACGCAATACAATGATTCATTTTCAACCCATTTTCAGTTGAATGCACTACAAAGACAACATATTTGATGTTCAAACTCATAAACTTTGTTTTTTTGTTCCAAATAATAATTCAGCTTCTCCATAAAAATATGGAGAAGCTGCTGATGGTGTGTTTGACGAAAAAGTGGAGAAAAACGACTGCACGAATTAACAATATAGTGTGGAGAAGTCCCCATTCGTGCAGTAGTTCTTTTTGGAATTCCGTCAAACACACCATCAGCAGCTTCTCCATATTTTTATGATGAAATGTCCCCCATTTGGGTATTATTTAAACCTCCTTGGTTGGTGTTATTCATTCTACTAGCAGTGATGCGCTCAAATTGCTTCGCCAAGTCCTATTTTTTATGATTTATATCGTTAATTCGTGCAGTCGTTCTTCGACAGGATTTCCGTCAAGCACTGCATCAGCAGCTTTTCCATATTTTCATTGATATAAATCCGACGTTTGGATATTATTTTAACCTCCTTGGTTGGTGTTACTCATTCTACTAGCAGTGATACGCTCAAATTGCTTCGCCAAGTCCTATTTTTGATGATTTATGTCGTTTATTCGTGCAGTTGTTCGACAGGATTTCCGTCAAACACACCATCAGCAGATTCTCCATATTTTTATGGATATAAATCCGGCGTTTGGATATTATTTTAACCTCCTTCGCCAAGTCATATTTTTGATGATTTATGTCGTTAATTTGTGCTGTAGGTCTTTTACATTTTTTGTCAAACACGCCATCAGCAGCTTCTCCATATTTCCATGGATTAATGTCGGCCGTTTGGATATTATTTCAACGTCCTTGGTTGGTGTTACTCATTCTACTAGCAGTGATACGCTCAAATTGCTTTGCCAAGTCATATTTTTGATGATTTATGTCTTTAATTTGTGCAGTAAGTCTTCTATATTTTTTGTCAAACACACCATCAGCAGCTTCTCCATATTTCCATGGATTAATGTCGGCCGTTTAGATATTATTTCAACGTCCTTGGTTGGTGTTACTCATTCTACTAGCAGTGATACGCTCAAATTGCTTCGCCAAGTCATATTTTTGATGATTTATGTCGTCAATTTGTGCTGTAGGTCTTTTACATTTTTTGTCAAACACACCATCAGCAGCTTCTCCATATTTCCATGGATTAATGTTGGCCGTTTGGATATTATTTCAACCTCCTTGGTTGGCGTTACTCATTCTACTAGCAGTGATACGCTAAAATTGCTTCGCCAAGTCCTATTTTTGATGATTTATGTCGTTAATTCGTGCAGTCGTTCTTCGACAAGATTTCCGTCAAGCACACCATCAGCAGCTTTTCCGTATTTTCATTTATATAAATCCAACGTTTAGATATTAGTTTAACCTCCTTGGTTGGTGTTATTCATTCTACTAGCAGTGATACGCTCAAATTGCTTCGCCAAGTCCTATTTTTGTCTTGGTGAAATAAGCAGGGGCGTCTGTCAGAGAAATTGTGTATAAATTATCAAATAAAGCTTTGAATTACATTGTGAAGGCTGAAACCTTCCAAGAAGAATGCTCGTAAAACGTCACTAGACTTCCAAGCGGACAGATGGCAGAATCTGCCCAACTTCCACAGGAACTTTTTTTGAAGTATTTTTTACGAACTCATTCTTTGATCTATTTTATGGGACTCCCTTTGAACAATTGTATGGAACTTTCTTTGAACTGTTCGGGGACCGAAGCTGGCCACGAGCCACTTCCCTGAGGAATAAAGAAGGATGAGTACGGTTTTGGAGCAGAGCGTGGTGCAGGATTGTACGGACAGTACGGTGGCCATGTGTCTCCTCAGAATCTGAGTCCAAATTTAATTCTGTCTCTGTTTGATTCTAGATGTCATCGGTGTTTGAACCTGACAGCGTCCATTGAAAAGACGGCGCTTGGATGGCAGGATATGTAGTTCCAAAACCTGTATGTACCTTTCAGCATTAATGGTGCCTTCAAAAATGTGTAAGTGACCCAGGCCTTTGGGCACTAATACACCCCCATACAGCACAGATGCTGGCTTTTCAACTTTGTGCCTGGAACAGTCCAGATGGTTCTTTTCCTCTTTGGTCCGGAAGACACGACGTCCACGGTTTCCATAAACAATTTGAAATGTGGACTCGTCAGACCACAGAACACTTTCCCACTTTGCATCAGGCCATCTTAGATGAGCTCAGGCTCAGCCAAGCTGGCAGCGTGTCTGGGTGTTGTTGATAAATGGCTTTCTTCCTTGCATAGTTGAGTTTTAATTTGCACTTACAGATGTAGCCACCAACTGTCATTACTGACAGTGGTTTTCTGAAGTATTCCTGAGCCTGTGTGGTGGTATCCTTTACACACTATTGTCGCCTTTTGATGCAGTATCCCATGAGTGATCGAATATGTGTAAAGGATATCACCACATGGGCTCAGGAACACTTCGGAAAACCACTGTCAGTAACGGCAGTTGGTATGTACCTTTCAGCATTAATGGTGCCTTCACAGATGTGTAAGTTACCCATGCCTTGGGCACTAATGCACCCCCATACCATCACACATGCTGGCTTTTCAACCTTGCGTCGACAACAGTAAATGGTAAATGGGTTGTACTTGTATAGCGCTTTTCTACCTTCAAGGTACTCAAAGCGCTTTGACACTACTTCCACATTTACCCATTCACACACTGATGGAGGGAGCTGCCATGCAAGGCGCTAACCAGCACCCATCAGGAGCAAGGACGTGACTAGGTGGGGATTGAACCAGGGACCCTCGGGTTGCGCACGGCCACTCTCTTAACTGTGCAACATTCACGGCATTACTAGGTTAAAGCATAATAGAAATGTATTCTAATATTTCCCACTCTTGCTGGGATGCCGACTGACGGGACGCTCATATTATTCCGTTTAGATGAAGAATCAATCACAATCTTCTCCAAGGGTTAAATAATGTTGCCGGAACAACAGTCTTTGTGTGTCTTTTTTGCCGTCTCGGGGATGTGAAAGTGGCCCAGCCTGTTGGTCCATGGCCACATTTGTCTACTTGCGGGTGAAGTGAAGTGAATAATATTTATATAGCGCTTTTCTCTAGTGACTCAAAGCGCTTTACATAGTGAAACCCAATATCGAAGTTACATTTAAACCAGTGTGGGTGGCACTGGGAGCACATGGGTAAAGTGTCTTGCCCAAGGACACAACGGCAGTGACTAGGATAAAGGAAGCGGGAATTGAACCTGCAACCCTCAAGTTGCTGGCACGGTCGCTCTACCAACCGAGCTATACCGCCCCACAAGTTCTTTTGATGACACATAAGCTGATTTTAAACGAATCCCAGACAGAGTAGGTATTTTGACATTTTACTCCAAAGCTGTGGAGAGACCAATCTATGAGCACATTCAAATCGCATCGCCCAAGTTGATCTCCCAACACTGCGCGCCCCACATGTGGGGCGGTGGGGTGAGAAATGCCTGAATTATAATCTAGAATTTACTTTCAGCAAGTTTGAGTTCGTCACTGCTATCAATGCACCACTAAAATAGCCCGTCTGCGTTGGCACTTATAACAATATCACTCAAATTTGTTTAATTTTCAGGTCACCACATGTAAATGGAGTATTGTTGGCAATTTCTGGATGTTTTTGGTGAAATGTGGACTCGTCAGACCACAAAACACTTTTCCACTTTGCATCAGTCCATCTTAGATAATCTCGGGCCCAGAGAAGCCGGCGGCGTTTCTGGATGTTCTTGATAAAAGGCTTTCGCTTTGCATAGTAGAGCTTTAACTTGCACTTACAGATTTAGCGAACAACTGTATTTAGTGAAAGTGGTTTTCTGAAGTGTTCCTGAGCCCATGTGGTGATATCCTTTAGAGATTGATGTCTGTTGTTTATCAGTTTGAACATCAAATATGTTGTCTTTGTAGCATATTCAACTGAATATGGCTTGAAAAGGATTTGCATTTTGCCGCGTTGTTTCAAAGTCAACATTTAAAGGACATGTACGTATAATCGGCGTTGTAGCAACGTCTCCTGCCTAAACGAGTTTTTCTCTCCATGCAGCGTTTGCGATTACCCCAACACAGTCCTCCCCCGTCAGCTGGTGTCCGACGAGCCTCTCGGAGGGACGTCGGCGGTTCTGAAGGAGCACGAGACGCTACAGGTGGTCTTGCATTTCAACGTGTCCCTGCTACAAACCTGGGCGGTCTACGGCTACGCGTACGACATTGAAATGATAGGTAACGGGACGCAAGACACGCACTCTAGACTGAGGCATTGACAAAGGACTCCACAGGAGTCCTTTGCCATGGGCCAAGGACCCTATTGAAACTGGTGTGTTTTTTATTATTATTAGGGTCCGCAGGTCCTTTGCCATGGGCCAAGGACCCTATTGAAACTGGTGCGTTTTATTATTATTAGGGTCCGAGTCCTTTGCCATGGGCCAAGGACCCTATTGAAACTGGTGCGTTTTATTATTATTAGGGTCCGAGTCCTTTGCCATGGGCCAAGGACCCTATTGAAACTGGTGCGTTTTATTATTATTAGGGTCCGAGTCCTTTGCCATGGGCCAAGGACCCTATTGAAACTGGTGCGTTTTATTATTATTAGGGTCCGAGTCCTTTGCCATGGGCCAAGGACCCTATTGAAACTGGTGCGTTTTATTATTATTAGGGTCCGAGTCCTTTGCCATGGGCCAAGGACCCTATTGAAACTGGTGCGTTTTATTATTATTAGGGTCCGAGTCCTTTGCCATGGGCCAAGGACCCTATTGAAACTGGTGCGTTTTATTATTATTAGGGTCCTTGGCCCATGGCAAAAGACTCCACAGGAGTCCTTTGCCATGGACCTGCGGACCCTATTGAAACTGGTGCGTTTGATTATTATTAGGGTCCGCAGGCCCATGGCAAAAGACTCCACAGGAGTCCTTTGCCATGGGCCAAGGACCCTATTGAAACTGGTGTGTTTTATTATTATTAGGGTCCGAGTCCTTTGCCATGGGCCAAGGACCCTATTGAAACTGGTGCGTTCTATTATTATTAGGGTCCGAGTCCTTTGCCATGGGCCAAGGACCCTATTGAAACTGGTGCGTTTTATTATTATTAGGGTCCGAGTCCTTTGCCATGGGCCAAGGACCCTATTGAAACTGGTGCGTTCTATTATTATTAGGGTCCGAGTCCTTTGCCATGGGCCAAGGACCCTATTGAAACTGGTGCGTTTTATTATTATTAGGGTCCGAGTCCTTTGCCATGGGCCAAGGACCCTATTGAAACTGGTGCGTTCTATTATTATTAGGGTCCGAGTCCTTTGCCATGGGCCAAGGACCCTATTGAAACTGGTGCGTTTTATTATTATTAGGGTCCGAGTCCTTTGCCATGGGCCAAGGACCCTATTGAAACTGGTGCGTTTTATTATTATTAGGGTCCGAGTCCTTTGCCATGGGCCAAGGACCCTATTGAAACTGGTGCGTTCTATTATTATTAGGGTCCGAGTCCTTTGCCATGGGCCAAGGACCCTATTGAAACTGGTGCGTTTTATTATTATTAGGGTCCGAGTCCTTTGCCATGGGCCAAGGACCCTATTGAAACTGGTGCGTTCTATTATTATTAGGGTCCGAGTCCTTTGCCATGGGCCAAGGACCCTATTGAAACTGGTGCGTTTTATTATTATTAGGGTCCGAGTCCTTTGCCATGGGCCAAGGACCCTATTGAAACTGGTGCGTTCTATTATTATTAGGGTCCGAGTCCTTTGCCATGGGCCAAGGACCCTATTGAAACTGGTGCGTTTTATTATTATTAGGGTCCGAGTCCTTTGCCATGGGCCAAGGACCCTATTGAAACTGGTGCGTTTTATTATTATTAGGGTCCGAGTCCTTTGCCATGGGCCAAGGACCCTATTGAAACTGGTGCGTTTTATTATTATTAGGGTCCGAGTCCTTTGCCATGGGCCAAGGACCCTATTGAAACTGGTGCGTTTTATTATTATTAGGGTCCGAGTCCTTTGCCATGGGCCAAGGACCCTATTGAAACTGGTGCGTTTTATTATTATTAGGGTCCGAGTCCTTTGCCATGGGCCAAGGACCCTATTGAAACTGGTGCGTTTTATTATTATTAGGGTCCGAGTCCTTTGCCATGGACCAAGGACCCTATTGAAACTGGTGCGTTTTATTATTATTAGGGTCCGAGTCCTTTGCCATGGGCCAAGGACCCTATTGAAACTGGTGCGTTTTATTATTATTAGGGTCCGAGTCTTTTGCCATGGGCCAAGGACCCTATTGAAACTGGTGCGTTTTATTATTATTAGGGTCCGAGTCCTTTGCCATGGACCAAGGACCCTATTGAAACTGGTGCGTTTTATTATTATTAGGGTCCGAGTCCTTTGCCATGGGCCAAGGACCCTATTGAAACTGGTGCGTTTTATTATTATTAGGGTCCGAGTCTTTTGCCATGGGCCAAGGACCCTATTGAAACTGGTGCGTTCTATTATTATTAGGGTCCTTGGCCCATGGCAAAAGACTCCACAGGAGTCCTTTGCCATGGGCCAAGGATGAACTTGACTGGCCTGCACAGAGTCCTGACCCGAACCCGACAGAACACCTTTGGGATGAATTAGAACGGAGACCGATGCGTTTTTTTTTTTGGAAGAACGGTGGAAAATTCCTTATAAACACACTCCGCAACCTTGTGGACAGCCTTCCCAGGACAGTTGAAGCTGTCATAGCTGCAAAAGGTGGACCCGCATCAAATTGAACCCCCTATGGGTTAGGACTGGGATGGCACGTCCAGTCCGTATGTGAGTCAAGGCAGGTGGCCAAATACTATTGGAAATATAGTGTTTATTTAAAGATTGTACAATTTTAAAAGATAAATGATGATGCTTTTGGAGAGTTTGGGGCGATTGGAACGCCTCCAGAATCTTGCAGTTAGTTGTGAAGCAAAATGTATGCAAAATTTACAAAGCATATCCATTATGTATTATCCAGACCACCTCAAAAAACACCTTCCAAGTACCACCGTAAGGACTGACATTAAAATACAGTAGCGCAATTGGCCTATGTATTCATTAAAAAGAGGCAGAGTATACGCAATAATTTTGAATAGTAACACTGTGTTTAAATGTTTATCGAAGTGATTCTTTGGAGTACCCTGTTTGCTTCTGACTATTTCCTGCTTATCCTAGCCCCCCCACCCCCATCCTTTAGGCACCCCTTAGAAAATGCCACCCTGAGGATATTCCCATCTGGCCTATGAAGTAGAATTTATTGTGAATTTATTATGGGTCTACTGGAAATGTTAGCAATGTCCTTTGGCAAGTTTCACCGCAATAAGGCCCATTTGGTAGCCATCCACAAGCTTCTGGTTGATTTTTTTTGACCACTCCTCTTGACGAAATTGGTGCAGTTCAGCTAAATTTGTTGGTTTCTTCAGCATTGTCCACACATTTAAGTCATGGCCATTCCAAAACCTTAATACTAGCCCGATTTAGCCATTCCTTTACCACTTTTGAGGTGTGTTTGGGGGTCATTGTCCTGTTGGAACACCCAACTGTGCCCAAGACCCAACCTCCGGGCTGATGATTTTAGCTTGTCCTGAAGAATTTGGAGGTATTGTGGCAAAACGACTCAATTTATGTTTCATCTGACATCAAATGGACAAAGATAAGACCTTCTGGAGGAAAGTTCTGTGGTCAGAAAAAAACAAAAATGCAGCTGTTTGGCCACAATACCCAGCAGGAGAAAAGGTGAGGCCTTCAATCCCAGGAACAGCATTCCTACTGTCAAGCATGGTGGTGGTGGTATTATGCTCTGGGCCTTTTTTTGCTGGCAGTTGGGTGTTGGAACACCCAACTGAGCCCAAGACCCAACCTCCGGGCTGATGATTTTAGCTTGTCCTGAAGAATTTGGAGGTATTGTGGCAAAATGACTCAATTTATGTTTCATCTGACATCACATTGACGAAGATAAGACCTTCTGGAGGAAAGTTCTGTGGTCAGAAAAAACTAAAATGGAGCTGTTTGGCCACAATACCCAGCAGGAGAAAAGGTGAGGCCTTTAATCCCAGGAACAGCATCCCTACTGTCAAGCATGGTGGTGGTAGTATTATGCTCTGGGCCTTTTTTTGCTGGCAGTTGGGTGTTGGAACACCCAACTGAGCCCAAGACCCAATGCCCAGGCTGATGATTTTAGCTTGTCCTGAAGAATTTGGAGGTATTGTGGCAAAACGACTCAATTTATGTTTCATCTGACATCACATTGACGAAGATAAGACCTGCTGGAGGAAAGTTCTGTGGTCAGAAAAAACAAAAATGGAGCTGTTTGGCCACAATACCCAGCAGGAGAAAAGGTGAGGCCTTTAATCCCAGGAACAGCATTCCTACTGTCAAGCATGGTGGTGGTGGTATTATGCTCTGGGCCTTTTTTTTGCTGGCAGTTGGGTATTGGAACACCCAACTGAGCCCAAGACCCAACCTCCGGGCTGATGATTTTAGCTTGTCCTGAAGAATTTGGAGGTATTGTAGCTGAACAGCTCCATTTTTGTTTCATCTGACATCAAATGGACAAAGATAAGACCTTCTGGAGGAAAGTTCTGTGGTCAGAAAAAACTAAAATGGAGCTGTTTGGCCACAATACCCAGCAGGAGAAAAGGTGAGGCCTTTAATCCCAGGAACAGCATCCCTACTGTCAAGCATGGTGGTGGTGGTATTATGCTCTGGGCCTTTTTTTGCTGGCAGTTGGGTGTTGGAACACCCAACTGAGCCCAAGACCCAACCTCCGGGCTGATGATTTTTGCTTGTCCTGAAGAATTTGGAGGTATTGTAGCTGAACAGCTCCATTTTTGTTTCATCTAACATCGAATGGACGAAGATAAGACCTTCTGGAGGAAAGTTCTGTGGTCAGAAAAAACAAAAATGGAGCTGTTTGACCACAATACCCAGCAGGAGAAAAGGTGAGGCCTTTAATCCCAGGAACAGCATTCCTACTGTCAAGCATGGTGGTGATGGTATTATGCTCTGGGCCTTTTTTTGCTGGCAGTAGGGTGTTGGAACACCCAACTGAGCTCAAAACCCAACCTCCGGGCTGATGATTTTAGCTTGTCCTGAAGAATTTGGAGGTATTGTAGCTGAACAGCTCCATTTTTGTTTCATCTAACATCAAATGGACAAAGATAAGACCTTCTGGAGGAAAGTTCTGTGGTCAGAAAAAACTAAAATGGAGCTGTTTGGCCACAATACCCAGCAGGAGAAAAGGCGAGGCCTTTAATCCCAGGAACAGCATACCTACTGTCAAGCATGGTGGTGGTAGTATTATGCTCTGGGCCTTTTTTTTGCTGGCAGTTGGGTGTTGGAACACCCAACTGAGCCCAAGACCCAACCTCCGGGCTGATGATTTTAGCTTGTCCTGAAGAATTTGGAGGTATTGTGGCAAAACGACTCAATTTTTGTTTCATCTGACACCACATGGACAAAGATAAGACCTTCTGGAGGAAAGTTCTGTGGTCAGAAAAAAACAAAAATGCAGCTGTTTGACCACAATACCAAGCAGGAGAAAAGGTGAGGCCTTTAATCCCAGGAACAGCATCCCTACTGTCAAGCATGGTGGTGGTGGTATTATGCTCTGGGCCTTTTTTTGCTGGCAGTTGGGTGTTGGAACACCCAACTGAGCCCAAGACCCAACCTCCAGGCTGATGATTTTAGCTTGTCCTGAAGAATTTGGAGGTATTGTAGCTGAACAGCTCCATTTTTGTTTCATCTGACATCAAATGGACGAAGATAAGACCTTCTGGAGGAAAGTTCTGTGGTCAGAAAAAACAAAAATTGAGCTGTTTGGCCACAATACCCAGCAGGAGAAAAGGCGTGGCCTTTAATCCCAGGAACAGCATCCCTACTGTCAAGCATGGTGGTGGTGGTATTATGCTCTGGGCCTTTTTTTTGCTGGCAGTTGGGTGTTGGAACACCCAACTGAGCCCAAGACCCAACCTCCGGGCTGATGATTTTAGCTTGTCCTGAAGAATTTGGAGGTATTGTGGCAAAACGACTCAATTTATGTTTCATCTGACACCACATTGACGAAGATAAGACCTTCTGGAGGAAAGTTCTGTGGTCAGAAAAAACTAAAATTGAGCTGTTTGGCCACAATACCCAGCAGGAGAAAAGGCGAGGCCTTCAATCCCAGGAACAGCATCCCTACTGTCAAGCATGGTGGTGGTGGTATTATGCTCTGGGCCTTTTTTTTGCTGGCAGTTGGGTGTTGGAACACCCAACTGAGCCCAAGACCCAATGCACAGGCTGATGATTTTAGCTTGTCCTTAAGAATTTGGAGGTATTGTAGCTGAACAGCTCCATTTTTGTTTCATCTAACATCAAATGGACAAAGATAAGACCTTCTGGAGGAAAGTTCTGTGGTCAGAAAAAACAAAAATGGAGCTGTTTGACCACAATACCCAGCAGGAGAAAAGGTGAGGCCTTTAATCCCAGGAACAGCATTCCTACTGTCAAGCATGGTGGTGATGGTATTATGCTCTGGGCCTTTTTTTGCTGGCAGTAGGGTGTTGGAACACCCAACTGAGCTCAAAACCCAACCTCCGGGCTGATGATTTTAGCTTGTCCTGAAGAATTTGGAGGTATTGTAGCTGAACAGCTCCATTTTTGTTTCATCTAACATCAAATGGACAAAGATAAGACCTTCTGGAGGAAAGTTCTGTGGTCAGAAAAAACTAAAATGGAGCTGTTTGGCCACAATACCCAGCAGGAGAAAAGGCGAGGCCTTTAATCCCAGGAACAGCATACCTACTGTCAAGCATGGTGGTGGTAGTATTATGCTCTGGGCCTTTTTTTTGCTGGCAGTTGGGTGTTGGAACACCCAACTGAGCCCAAGACCCAACCTCCGGGCTGATGATTTTAGCTTGTCCTTAAGAATTTGGAGGTATTGTAGCTGAACAGCTCCATTTTTGTTTCATCTAACATCAAATGGACAAAGATAAGACCTTCTGGAGGAAAGTTCTGTGGTCAGAAAAAAACAAAAATGCAGCTGTTTGGCCACAATACCCAGCAGGAGAAAAGGTGAGGCCTTTAATCCCAGGAACAGCATCCCTACTGTCAAGCATGGTGGTGGTAGTATTATGCTCTGGGCCTTTTTTTTGCTGGCAGTTGGGTGTTGGAACACCCAACTGAGCCCAAGACCCAACCTCCGGGTTGATGATTTTAGCTTGTCCTGAAGAATTTGGAGGTATTGTGGCTGAACAGCTCCATTTTTGTTTCATCTGACATCAAATGGACGAAGATAAGACCTTCTGGAGGAAAGTTCTGTGGTCAGAAAAAAACAAAAATGGAGCTGTTTGGCCACAATACCCAGCAGGAGAAAAGGTGAGGCCTTTAATCCCAGGAACAGCATACCTACTGTCAAGCATGGTGGTGGTATTATGCTCTGGGCCTTTTTTTGCTGGCAGTTGGGTGTTGGAACACCCAACTGAGCCCAAGACTCAATGCCCAGGCTGATGATTTTAGCTTGTCCTGAAGAATTTGGAGGTATTGTGGCAAAACGACTCAATTTATGTTTCATCTAACATCACATTGACGAAGATAAGACCTTCTGGAGGAAAGTTCTGTGGTCAGAAAAAAACAAAAATTTAGCTGTTTGGCCACAATACCCAGCAGGAGAAAAGGCGAGGCCTTTAATCCCAGGAACAGCATTCCTACTGTCAAGCATGGTGGTGGTAGTATTATGCTCTGGGCCTTTTTTTGCTGGCAGTTGGGTGTTGGAACACCCAACTGAGCCCAAGACCCAACCTCCGGGCTGATGATTTTAGCTTGTCCTGAAGAATTTGGAGGTATTGTGGCAAAACATCTCCATTTTTGTTTCATCTGACATCAAATGGACGAAGATAAGACCTTCTGGAGGAAAGTTCTGTGGTCAGAAAAAACAAAAATGCAGCTGTTTGGCCACAATACCCAGCAGGAGAAAAGGTGAGGCCTTTAATCCCAGGAACAGCATTCCTACTGTCAAGCATGGTGGTGGTGGTATTATGCTCTGGGCCTTTTTTTTGCTGGCAGTTGGGTGTTGGAACACCCAACTGAGCCCAAGACCCAACCTCCGGGCTGATGATTTTAGCTTGTCCTGAAGAATTTGGAGGTATTGTGGCAAAACAGCTCCTTTTTTGTTTCATCTGACATCACATTGACGAAGATAAGACCTTCTGGAGGAAAGTTCTGTGGTCAGAAAAAAACAAAAATGGAGCTGTTTGGCCACAATACCCAGCAGGAGAAAAGGTGAGGCCTTTAATCCCAGGAACAGCATTCCTACTGTCAAGCATGGTGGTGGTAGTATTATGCTCTGGGCCTTTTTTTGCTGGCAGTTGGGTGTTGGAACACCCAACTGAGCCCAAGACCCAACCTCCGGGCTGATGATTTTAGCTTGTCCTGAAGAATTTGGAGGTATTGTGGCAAAACAGCTCCTTTTTTGTTTCATCTAACATCACATTGACGAAGATAAGACCTTCTGGAGGAAAGTTCTGTGGTCAGAAAAAACTAAAATGGAGCTGTTTGGTCACAATACCCAGCAGGAGAAAAGGCGAGGCCTTTAATCCCAGGAACAGCATTCCTACTGTCAAACATGGTGGTGGTAGTATTATGCTCTGGGCCTTTTTTTGCTCCCAATGGAACTGGTGCTTTACAGAGAGTAAATGGGACAATGAAAAATTCCTCAGGACAGGTTGGGTCTTGGGCACAGTTGGGTGTTCCAACATGACAATGACCCTAAACACACCTCAAAAGTGGTAAAGGAATGGCTAAAGCAGACAGTTTTAGAATGGTCTTCCCAAAGCCCTGACTTAAACGTGTGGACAATGCTGAAGAAAGAAGTCCATGTCAGAAAACCAACCGAATCCTCCTTTTTTCAGCTAAATATGAAAAGACTAAGCATTGAAACTGTCAGTCTAAAACTGCACAGGCATGGACGTAGCCCCAAAAACCTGATATTTCTGAGCAAAAGGACCACCTTGTCATGGTACCAGGTTACTATTGTATACTATTTGGCCACAGAGGTCTTGCCCCCGCCCGGGAACATCTCAGCTTCGGTCAACGATGACGGCCTGGTGGTGAGCTGGGGGTTGCCCCACAGTCGGGTGACGAGCCAACCCTCCTGTTTCGAGTACCAACTGGATTTGGGCGACGAGGTGAAGTACGCATGCGGGTATCGGACTACCGAACACCGGTTCATCGGGGAATCTTCCAACAGGAGATGCCAAAAAACCTGAGAGGCCGGCTGTCCTACACTCTCCCGAATGTGGATCCTTCTGCCACCTACGCGGCGAGAGTCAGGGCCAAGACAGTCTCGGATTGTCCCGGATCGCCGCAATGGAGCCGCTGGAGTAACACAGTCAGTAAGTGATACGGATAAGATTCCTAGATAAAGTTACTTACAGTATCCCGTTTTCTCTTATCAGCCCTTGATCAGCCTGGTTTGGGTGTTGGAATAAAAAACCAAACAGAGACTTGATTGTTATCAGGGTTTCAGGCGCTCACTATAAGAATCTTTCTTTTCAGCGATCGAGCAGTCATTGGAAAAGTTCAACGTTATGGTGATTGTGCTCATCGCACTCGGGATACCCATGATCCTCCTGGCTTTGCTGATGGTTTTTTCGTCATCAGAGGTACTCTCTCTCTTAGAGCTTCTCAATTATTCTTTGTTATGCCTCGTCTTATTTATACAGCAGGGATTCTCAAACTGTAGCACCAGTGGTACTCAGGAGTCACCTAATAAAAGTACAGAAAGTCAGACGAAAGCGAACTTTAGTGTGTGTGTTTTTGTCACACACACACACGTCTGCTTTAGCCCTATCTCGTTACTGGCACCTCTTCTCACCATCCAAACTAGGACCTATGTTATAAGTGTGTAACAAAATAAACAGTGTGGACACATTGTGTTACATATTATATAATATTCTTGTGACAATCAGATTAATCACACTTTAAATCTGGATGAATCGCGATTACTCGTTTGCATAATTTAAATGAACCTAAAATAAACTCCAATTGGACACATTATTGCCAGAATGTCATCAAAGTACTTTAAAGCACATCATATATATATATATATATATATATATATATATATATATATATATATATATATATATATATATATATACATACATACACATACGTATATACATACATATACATATATATATACATATACATATATATATATATATATATGTATATGTATATACACCTATATATGTATGTATAAACGTACATATATACACAAATATACATATATACACATACATAAATATATATATACATACATTTGTACATATATACATATATAATATTTATATACATGCCTACATACATGTATATAAACATATAATATATACACACACATATACATATACATATATATACACATACATATACATATATACATACATATATATACATATATAAACATACATACATTTACATGTATACATATATATATACACATACATATATACATACATGTATGTATACACATATATATATACATATATAAACATACATACATATATACATATATATAAACATACAAACATACATATATACATATATATAAACATACATCAATCAACCATCAATCAATGTTTATTTATATAGCCTTAAATCACAAACGTCTCAAAGGACTGCACAAACCATTACGACTACGACATCCTCGGAAGAACCCACAAAAGGGCAAGGAAAACTCACACCCAGTGGGCAGGGAGAAATATATATGTATATATGTACATACATATATACACACACACACATGTATATATACACATATATATATATATATATATATGTATATATATATATATATATATATATACATACATATATATATATATACACATACATATACATACATACATACATACGTACATATATATACACATGTTACATACATATATAAACATACATACATACATATATACATACATATACATATATATATATACATATATATACACATATTACATACATATATAAACATACATACATACATATATACATACATATATATATATATACATATATATATACACATATTACATACATCTATAAACATACATACATACATATATCCATACATATACATATATATATATATATATATACATACACACATACATATACATATATATATACATACATATATATACATATACATATATATACACACATATATATACATATATATATATATATATATATATATATTGAAATTTTGTTACAAGGAAACAAGGCGTAGGGATGATATAGCCTCTGTTTTTTCCTGACCTAACGTGTGGATTTTATATATATATATATATATATATATATATATATATATATATATATATATATATATATATATATATAAATATATATATACATATATATATTGCCTTAGTTACATCAGCAATATATCTCCATATATGGTAAAATTCACCCGAAAAGCTTTGTTTGTGTCCGGCGCTTTCACAACCTACCTTATTTTTCCTCTATGCTCTTGTTGTGGGGCAGACTGGCTCGTGCGTGCACATGCATCCTCCGCTGTCGCCGTTTCTCACACAAAGTCGCACGCGGGGGTCGAAGTCTGTCGGTAGTCTCTCTATGGAAACCCTAAAAAGGACAACAAAGAAGACGGTGAGAAGACGCCGTGGTTTACAGAAGAAACTAGAGCTCAGAAATTATTATGTAGAAAGCTGGAACGCAAATGGCGCACGACTAAACTTGAGGTGCACCATCAAGCATGGAGTGATGGTTTAATAACTTATAAACACATGCTTACCTTAGCTAAAGCTAAATATTACTCAAATCTCATCCACCGTAATAAAAACGATCCTAAATTTTTGTTTAGTACGGTAGCATCGCTAACCCAACAAGGGACTCCTTCCAGTAGCTCCACCCACTCAGCTGATGACTTTATGCAATTCTTTAGTAAGAAAATTGAAGTCATTAGAAAGGAGATTAAAGACAATGCGTCCCAGCTACAACGGGGTTCTATTAACACTGACACGATTGTATATACGGCGGATACTGCCCTCCAAAATAGTTTCTCTCGTTTTGAGGAAATAACATTAGAGGAATTGTTACAACGTGTAAATGGAATAAAACAGACAACATGTTTACTTGACCCTCTTCCTGGGAAACTGATCAAGGAGCTCTTTGTATTATTAGGTCCATCAGTGCTAAATATTATAAACTTATCACTTTCCTCGGGCACTGTTCCCCTAGCATTCAAAAAAGCGGTTATTCATCCTCTTCAATCAATCAATCAATGTTTATTTATATAGCCCCAAATCACAAATGTCTCAAAGGACTGCACAAATCATTACGACTACAACATCCTCGGAAGAACCCACAAAAGGGCAAGGAAAACTCACACCCAGTGGGCAGGGAGAATTCACATCCAGTGGGACGCCAGTGACAATGCTGACTATGAGAAACCTTGGAGAGGACCTCAGATGTGGGCAACCCCCCCCTCTAGGGGACCGAAAGCAATGGATGTCGAGCGGGTCTAACATGATACTGTGAAAGTTCAATCCATAGTGGCTCCAACACAGCCGCGAGAGTTCAGTTCAAGCGGATCCAAGACAGCAGCGAGAGTCCCGTCCACAGGAAACCATCTCAAGCGGATCAGCAGCGTAGAGACGTCCCCAACCGATACAGGCGAGCGGTCCATCCTGGGTCTCGACTCTGGACAGCCAGTACTTCATCCATGGTCATAGGACCGGACCCCCTCCACAAGGGAGGGGGGGACATAGGAGAAAGAAAAGAAGCGGCAGATCAACTGGTCTAAAAAGGAGGTCTATTTAAAGGCTAGAGTATACAAATGAGTTTTAAGGTGAGACTTAAATGCTTCAACTGAGGTGGCATCCCCAACTGTTACCGGGAGGGCATTCCAGAGTACTGGAGCCCGAACGGAAAACGCTCTATAGCCCGCAGACTTTTTTTGGGCTTTGGGAATCACTAATAAGCCGGAGTCCTTTGAAGGCAGATTTCTTGCCGGGACATATGGTACAATACAATCGGCAAGATAGGATGGAGCTAGACCGTGTAGTATTTTATACGTAAGTAGTAAAACCTTAAAGTCACATCTTAAGTGCACAGGAAGCCAGTGCAGGTGAGCCAGTATAGGTATATATGTATGTATATATGTATATAAAGGTATATACAGTATAGGTATATATGTATGTATATATGTATATAAAGGTATATACAGTATATATGTATGTATATATGTATATAAAGGTATATACAGTATAGGTATATATGTATGTATATAAAGGTATATACAGTATAGGTATATATGTATGTATAAAGGTATATAAAGGTATATACAGTATAGGTATATATGTATGTATATATGTATATAAAGGTATATACAGTATAGGTATATATGTATGTATGTATGTATATAAAGGTATATACAGTATAGGTATATATGTATGTATATATGTATATAAAGGTATATACAGTATAGGTATATATGTATGTATATATGTATATAAAGGTATATACAGTATAGGTATATATGTATGTATATAAAGGTATATACAGTATAGGTATATATGTATATAAAGGTATATACAGTATATATGTATGTATATATGTATATAAAGGTATATACAGTACAGGCGTAATGTGATCAAACTTTCTTGTTCTTGTCAAAAGTCTAGCAGCCGCATTTTGTACCAACTGTAATCTTTTAATGCTAGACATGGGGAGACCCCAAAATAATACGTTACAGTAGTCGAGGCGAGACGTAACAAACGCATGGATAATGATCTCGGCGTCTTTAGTGGACAGAATGGAGCGAATTTTAGCGATATTACGGAGATGAAAGAAGGCCGTTTTAGTAACGCTTTTAATGTGTGCCTCAAAGGAGAGAGTTGGGTGGAAGATAATACCCAGATTCTTTACCGTGTCGCCTTGTTTAATTGTTTGGTTGTCAAATGTTAGAGTTGTATTATTAAATAGAGTTCGGTGTCTAGCAGGACCGATAATCAGCATTTCCGTTTTTTTGGCATTAAGTTGCAAAAAGTTAGCGGACATCCATTGTTTAATTTCATTAAGACACGCCTCCAGCTGATTACAGTCCGGCGTGTTGGTCAGCTTTAGGGGCATGTAGAGTTGGGTGTCATCAGCATAACAGTGAAAGCTAACACCGTATTTGCGTATGATGTCACCTAGCGGCAGCATGTAGATGCTGAAGAGTGCAGGGCCAAGGACCGAACCCTGGGGAACTCCACACGTTACCTTAACGTAGTCCGAGGTCACATTGTTATGGGAGACACACTGCATCCTATCAGTAAGATAAGAGTTAAACCAAGACAGGGCTAAGTCTGACATACCAATTCGTGTTTTGATACGTTCTAATAAAATATTATGATGGACGGTATCGAAAGCAGCGCTAAGATCGAGGAGCAGCAACATAGATGACGCATCAGAATCCATCGTTAGCAATAGATCATTAGTCATTTTTGCGAGGGCTGTCTCCGTGGAGTGATTTGCCCTGAAACCGGATTGAAAGGTTTCACATAGATTGTTAGACGCTAAGTGTTCATTTAACTGCTCCGCAACAATTTTTTCAAGGATTTTTGAAATAAAGGGAAGGTGAGACACCGGTCGGTAGTTTACCATGAGGTCAGGATCGAGGTTAGGTCTTTTAAGAAATAGGTTAGGTCATACGCAAATACGGTATTAGCTTTCACTGTTATGCTGATGACACCCAACTCTACATGCCCCTAAAGCTGACCAACATGCCGGATTGTAGTCAGCTGGAGGCGTGTCTTAATGAAATTAAACAATGGATGTCCGCTAACTTTTTGCAACTCAACGCCAAAAAAACGGAAATGCTGATTATCGGTCCTGCTAGACACCGAACTCTATTTAATAATACAACTCTAACATTTGACAACCAAACAATTAAACAACACGGTAAAGAATCTGGGTGTTATCTTCGACCCAACTCTCTCCTTTGAGGCACACATTAAAAGCGTTACTAAAACGGCCTTCTTTCATCTCCGTAATATCGCTCAAATTCGCTCCATTTTGTCCACTAAAGACGCTGAGATCATTATCCATGCGTTTGTTACGTCTCGCCTCGACTACTGTAACGTATTATTTTGGGGTCTCCCCATGTCTAGCATTAAAAGATTACAGTTGGTACAAAATGCGGCTGCTAGACTTTTGACAAGAACAAGAAAGTTTGATCACATTACGCCTGTACTGTATATACCTTTATATACATATATACATACATATATACTGTATATACCTTTATATACATATATACATACATATATACTGTATATACCTTTATATACATATATACCTATACTGTATATACCTTTATATACATATATACATACATATATACTGTATATACCTTTATATACATATATACATACATATATACCTATACTGTATATACCTTTATATACATATATACATACATATATACTGTATATACCTTTATATACATATATACATACATATATATACCTATACTGTATATACCTTTATATACATATATACATACATATATACCTATACTGTATATACCTTTATATACATATATACATACATATATACCTATACTGTATATACCTTTATATACATATATACATACATATATACCTATACTGTATATACCTTTATATACATATATACATACATATATACCTATACTGTATATACCTTTATATACATATATACATACATATATACCTATACTGTATATACCTTTATATACATATATACATACATATATACCTATACTGGCTCACCTGCACTGGCTTCCTGTGCACTTAAGATGTGACTTTAAGGTTTTACTACTTACGTATAAAATACTACACGGTCTAGCTCCATCCTATCTTGCCGATTGTATTGTACCATATGTCCCGGCAAGAAATCTGCCTTCAAAGGACTCCGGCTTGTTAGTGATTCCCAAAGCCCAAAAAAAGTCTGCGGGCTATAGAGCGTTTTCCGTTCGGGCTCCAGTACTCTGGAATGCCCTCCCGGTAACAGTTCGAGATGCCACCTCAGTAGAAGCATTTAAGTCTCACCTTAAAACTCATCTGTATACTCTAGCCTTTAAATAGACTCCCTTTTTAGACCAGTTGATCTGCCGTTTCTTTCCTTTTTCTTCTATGTCCCCCCCTCCCTTGTGGAGGGGGTCCTGTCCGATCCGGTGGCCATGTACTGCTCGCCTGTGTATCGGCTGGGGACATCTCTGCGATGCTGATCCGCCTCCGCTTGGGATGGTTTCCTGCTGGCTCCGCTGTGAACGGGACTCTTGCTGCTGTGTCGGATCCGCTTTGGACTGGACTCTCACGACTGTGTTGTATCCATTGTGGATTGAACTTTCACAGTATCCTGTTAGATCCGCTCGACATCCATTGCTTTCCTCCTCTCCAAGGTTCTCATAGTCATTATTGTCACCGACGTCCCACTGGGTGTGAGTTTTTCCTTGCCCTTATGTGGGCCTACCGAGGATGTTGTAGTGGTTTGTGCAGCCCTTTGAGACACTAGTGATTTAGGGCTATATAAGCAAACATTGATTGATTGATTGATTGATTCCTTTCTGACATGTTGCTTTTGTTTAGGCTGGCAGAGGTTCTGTACCCTCCGATTCCTCGCCCTCCGTTGAAGTACAAACATTTCCTGGAAGACAGCAACATAATCAAATAAAGGTGTGTCCGCTCACACGGTTTACATTCAAACACTTGCAGAGAAAATACACATCGGGTTATTTTCATTTTTTACTTTTTTTTCCCCCAGTTCTATCACCCAGCTTTGTCGGGGAAGTGCGAGGAGAAGATCACAGTCGTGGAGGAAAGCGAGCAAAGGACATTTTAACACATCAGTCGTACAATTATATTGAAATGTGACCCAATTCTGTCTGCAACTCTGAAAATGTAAAATGTTAATATTTGCTGACGTGTTCACTGCAATAAGGCACTTTTGGTAGCTTCTGCTTGAATTTTTGACCACTCCTCTTGACAAAATAGGTGTGGTTCAGCTAAATGTGTTGCTTTTCCAACATGGACTTGTTTCTTCAGCATTGTCCACACATTTAAGTCAAAACTATGTGAAGGCCGTTCTAAAACCTTCATTCTAGCCATTAATATAGCCATTCCTTTACCACTTTTGACCTGTGTTTAGGGTCATTGCCCAAGCCCCAAAATCCGAGTTGATGATTTTAGGTTGTCCGGAAAATTTGGGGGTAATCCTCCTTTTTACTCTCTGTAAAGCACCAGTTCCATTGGCAGCGAAACAGGCCCAGAGCATAAAACTACCACCACTATGCTTGGCAGTAGGGATTGTGTTCCTGGAATTAAAGGCCTTCGGCTGCCGCCCAGCTCACATTGCACCCGACCTCTATGGCCCCTGCTATGGGTGGTGAGCCCATTGGAGGGGGGACCCACGTTGCCTCTTCGGGCTGGGAACAGGTCCGGCCACCAGGCGCTCGCCATCGTCCGGGCCTGGCTCCAGAGGGGGGCCCCGGTGACCCGCGTCCGGGCGAGGGAAATCTGGGTCCATGTTTTATCTTCTTCATAGAGGTCTTCGAGCTGCTCTTTGTCTGATCCCTCACCTAGAACCTGTTTGCCTTGGGAGACCCTACCAGGGGGCATAAAGCCCCCGGACAACATAGCTCCTAGGATCATTGGGACACGCAAACTCCTCTACCACGATAAGGTGGCAGCTCAGAGAGGAGTAGAATCAGCACCTCCAAGTCCGAGTCCATGGTTCTCGCCCGGAAAAGGGTGGAGTGCCATCTCCGGGTTGGGGAGGAGACCCTGCCCCAAGTGGAGGAGTTCAAGTATCTAGGAGTCTTGTTCACGAGTGAGGGAAGAGTGGATGGTGAGATCGACAGGCGGATCGGTGCGGCGTCTTCAGTAATGCGGACGTTGTACCGATCCATTGTGGTGAAGAAGGAGCTGAGCCGGAAGGCAAAGCTCTCAATTTACCGGTCGATCTACGTTCCCGTCCTCACCTATGGTCATGAGCTTTGGGTCATGACCGAAAGGATAAGATCACGGGTACAAGCGGCCAAAATGAGTTTCCTCTCCCTTAGAGATAGGGTGAGAAGCTCTGCCATCCGGGAGGAACTCAAAGTAAAGCCGCTGCTCCTTCACATCAAGAGGAGCCAGATGAGGTGGTTCGGGCATCTGGTCAGGATGCCACCCGAAGACTATGTCTCCCGGCTGGCCTGGGAACGCCTCGGGATCCCCCGGGAAGAGCTAGACGAAGTGGCTGGGGAGAGGGAAGTCTGGGTTTCCCTGCTTAGGCTGCTGCCCCCGCGACCCGACATCGGATAAGCGGAAGAAGATGGATGGATGGATGGATGGAATTAAAGGCCTCACCTTTTCTCCTCCAAATATATTGCTGGGAATTCTCAATTTTTGACATCACATGGACAAAGAAAAGACCTTCTGGAAGAAAGTTCTGTGGTCAGATGAAACAAAAATGAAGATGTTTGAATAAAATAGAAGAATCGAGTTTTATTGTCATTATTAACGTAATTGGAGCAGATCCCTAAGGCAGGGGTCGGCAACCCAAAATGTTGAAAGAACCATATTGGACCAAAAATACAACAAATTAAAAGCCATATTACATACAGATAGTGTGTCATGAGATATAAATGTAATTATGACTCCCCAATTTCAGTGCCCCTCCCGAAAACTTCCTGGGGCAACCATTCTCCCGATTTCCACCCGCATACTTGGTCAACAGCCATACAGGTCACGCTGAGGGTGGCCGTATAAACAACTTTAACACTGTAACAAACATGCGCCACTCTGTGAACGCACACCAAACAAGAATGACAAACACATTTCGGGAGAACATCCGCACCGTAACACAACAGAACAAATACCCAGAAACCCTTGCAGCACTAACTTCCGGGACGCTACAATATACACCCCTACTGCCAACGAACGCCTCCTTCCCCAAACCCCGCCCACCTGATCCCCGACATTAATGAACTAGCATCCAAGAAAAGATGGAGGGCACATCAGATAAAATCAGTGTGTTGCAAACTGAGCAGTAAAAAGGTCTGAATGGAACATTCCACACAATAACACTTCCTGGTGGCAGCAGTGGGATAAAGAGATCCCCCACGGAGCAGAACGGGAGGGGGAGTTGTCCGAGGGTAATTATGTCATCGTCCCTGCACTTGAGTAGCCGAGCTAACCGATAGCAGCGGTCTGATAGCAGTTTTCTAAACTGGACTTTCAATGGAAGCAGGAGGTTATAAAGGAAGATCTCCATCCAGACAGAGAGACTTTTAAAACTGAAGAAAGATAAGGAAGACTTCTATAAACAAGTTGGATGCTTTTGATCAGAAGGACTTCATTTATAAAGGAAAGGTAAGACCAAAATAACGATTTTTTTTTATTAAATGTGCTTTTCATGATGGTATCCTTACATCACACTCAAATTTTTACTGCATGCCTTTGGTAAGTGTGTGAAGTGAATCATATTTATATAGCGCTTTTCTCAAGTGACTCAAAGTGCTTTACATAGTGACACCCAATATCTAAGTTACATTTAAACCAGTGTGGGTGGCACTGGGAGCAGGTGGGTAAAGTGTCTTGCCCAGGGACACAAAGGCAGTAACTAGGTCTGCACAAGCGGGAATCGAACTTGCAACCCTCAAGTTGCTGGCACGGCCACTCTACCCACCGAGCTATACCGCCCCACAAGTTCTTTTGATGACACATAAGCTGATTTTAAACGAATCCCAGACAGAGTAGGTATTTTGACATTTTACTCCAAAGCTGTGGAGAGACCAATCTATGAGCACATTCAAATCGCATCGCCCAAGTTGATCTCCCAACATTACGGAAGTCTTGCCTTTTTCATCCATGCGCGCCCCACATGAGAAATGTGGGGCGGTGGGGTGAGAAATGCCTGAATTATAATCTAGAATTTACTTTCAGCAAGTTTGAGTTTGTCACTGCTATCAATGCGCCACTAAAATAGCCCGTCTGCGTTGGCACTTATAACAATATCACTCAAGAGTGATATTGTAAGACTGAGAAGAGGTTTTAAAATAATTAGCGCATGCTTACTTTTACCGCATGCCTTTGGTAAGTGTGTGAAGTGAATTATATTTATATAGCGCTTTTCTCAAGTGACTCAAAGCGCTTTACATAGTGACACCCAATATCTAAGTTACATTTAAACCAGTGTGGGTGGCACTGGGAGCAGGTGGGTAAAGTGTCTTGCCCAAGGACACAACGGCAGTAACTAGGTCTACACAAGCGGGAATCGAACTTGCAACCCTCAAGTTGCTGGCACGGCCACTCTACCCACCGAGCTATACCGCCCCACAAGTTCTTTTGATGACACATAAGCTGATTTTAAACGAATCCCAGACAGAGTAGGTATTTTGACATTTTACTCCAAAGCTGTGGAGAGACCAATCCATGAGCACATTCAAATCGCATCGCCCAAGTTGATCTCCCAACATTACGGAAGTCTTGCCTTTTTCATCTATGCGCGCCCCACATGAGAAATGTGGGGCGGTGGGGTGAGAAATGCCTCAATTATAATCTAGAATTTACTTTCAGCAAGTTTGAGTTCGTCACTGCTATCAATGCGCCACTAAAATAGCCCGTCTGCGTTGGCACTTATAACAATATCACTCAAGAGTGATATTGTAAGAGTGAGAAGAGGTTTTAAAATAATTAGCGCATGCTTACTTTTACCGCATGCCTTTGGTAAGCGCAGGAGTGAGAAGAGGTTTTGAATTAATTAGCGCCCCGGCGGCAATTCAAGGAAACACGGTAAATTTTATTTAATATACCATTGATGTTTTTTCATTTGTTTTTTGAAAGTTGATTTTGGACTATTAAGTTATATAAGCCTTGCTTGTTCAATATTCAATGAAAAACGTGTTTGGGTCTTTATTAAAAGTGTCATTTGTTCAACCTTGGCCCGCAGCTTTGTTCAGTTTGACATTTTGGCCCACTCTGTATTTGAGTTTGACACCCCTGACTTAAAGGAAACTAAATGAGCTCAAATATATCAACAAATGAGGCATAATGATGCAATATGTACATACAGCTAGCCTAAATAGCATGTTAGCATCAATTAGCTCGCAGTCATGCAGTGACCAAATATGTCTGATTAGCACATTCCACACAAGTCAATAACATCAACACAACTCACCTTTGTGCATTCATGCACAGGCTAATAAGTTTGGTGGACAAAATGAGACAGAAAAAGAAGTGGCATAAAACACGTCTTAGAAAGTCGGAGAAAGTTATGCATGTAAACAAACAAGGGTGAGTTCAAGGACCGCCAAAATTAGTAGGACAAAACGGCGCTCGCCAAACACTTGAATCGATGAAACATGCTTAATATAAACAGTGTGCTTTATAACAATTAGGAAACCATATTTAAACAAAAAATATGGTTTTTTTCCATTTTCATATATTTTTGAAAAAGCTCCAGAGAGCCACTAGGGCGGCGCTAGAGAGCCGCGGGTTGCCGACACCCGCCCTAAGGTGCATACTCAATAATTTGGTACTATAAATAGTAAAAAAAAAAGATAAAAAAGAATATATATATATATATGTATACATCCACACACATGCACATATGCATACATATACTTATAACAGTATTCCACATTATAGTCCGAAAAAAATAAAAAGACACGAGGCTGCGATGAGGTGGCGACTTGTCCAGGGTGTACCCCGCCTACCGCCCGAATGCAGCTGAGATTGGCCCCAGCGACCCCCCCCCAAAAGGGACAAGCGGTAGGAAATGGGTGGATGGATAGATATTATATATATATAGACGGAGATAGATGTATACATATATCAATATTTAAAAGTTATTTCTTTTCTTTAGTCATATTTGAAATAGCTAGTGTTCCATCTTGTACTCTTTTTATCTTTTCTTTATCTCATGACTGATGGTACACTGTTTACTGCCTGGAGCGTGGAATGCAGGAGTAGCAATACTCCTTTTTCCTATCTCAAGGTAGTCTACAGCTGAGGAAAACAATAGATATGTTGATTCACTCTAAAGCAGTGGTCCCCAACCACCGGGCCGATTATTATTATTATTATTAGAAACTGGATTTTGCATGTCACTATAAAGTTATATAAGCCTTGCTGGTTCAATATTTAATGCAAAACTTGTTTGGGTCCCTATCAAAAGGTTCATTTGTTCAACCTCGGCCCGCGGCTTTGTTCCGTTTTAAAATGTTGTCCCACTCTGTATTTGAGTTTGACACCCCTGACTTAAACAGTATTTAGGCTCCTACACCCGGGAACACCACACCTACTGCCAAGCATGGTGGTGGTAGTATTAAGTTCTGGGCCTGTTTTGCTGCCAATGGAACTGGTGCTTTACAGAGAATGAAAAAGGAGGATTAGGAATGTTTTTTTTTTGTGACCAACAAGTATGTGCTCCAATCACTCTATCGCAAAAAAAATAAGAGTTGTAGAAATTATTAGAAAGTGGTCAACTTTTGACCACGACTGTATTGTTGAGTGAGACGGTTCATTATCATTCATTTCATTGTATTATATACTGTAATAGACATATTTTGGAATAATTAATATATATGTTTCATGGACAAAATAAAAGCAAAAATAGAAGAAAAAAGGTATAAATATGTCCGTGGGGAGAGCAAAGGCGCAGTGTACAGTATGTACAGTACCATGCCAAGCACGTATTTTGTACAAAACGTGGGGTTTGTTTCATGATCGCTGAAAGCTCGCTGACATTTAGGTTGCTTTTCACGCATTATTTACATTTCCTGTGTGAAAACCCATGGGCGGGTGCGATCAAGCTACTGTGGTTTCAGATAAGATCAAAAACATCGTAGCCTGAAACTGTTTTTTTTTTATTTTTAAAAAGTCAATTTGGTAAACAAGTAACTTTGCACAGTGGATTTGAAACAACAATGTAAAAAAAAAAAAAAAAAAAGCGTATTAAAATCTTATGTATTATTGCAATCCCCTAATGTCAACTCCATTTATTTTATTTGAAAAGCTACCTTTCAATACAATTACTGTCAATGAAAAGTGACTTCTTTAAATATTCGACTTAAAATATATACATTTTCTGTCGGGGATGTTTGTTGACGAACCCCATTTTGCAGAGAAGGAGGCAGGCATTGAATGGGAAAACAGGTTTTCATTCAAATAATAGAACAAGAACAAACAAAAAGGCGGAATAACAAACTAAGAGAGCTAGCACTGGGAGCTAGAAATAACAAAAAGGAACTTTAGCATGGAAGCTAGAGGATAACAAACAAAAAAAACTGGAAATAGCTATGGCTAACAAAAACAGCTTGCCGCTACGACGACCAGGACAAGATGTAGCAAGACAGGTGCTAGCTGAAATGATGCCAAACACGACAGGTAGAAAAGACACAAGAGTGACATGAGGCAATAACAATACAAATCACAATACAATGATCCAGCCGCTGACACAAGACCAAAGAGGTACAAATGAGAGCCGGCTGATTGGCAACAGGTGTGGCCAGATGTCAATCAGCCGCAGCTGAAGGGCAACACAGCACTCAGGGAACAAAACAGGAAGCTGACAAAAATAAGAGCACAAGGCAGGAAATACTAAACACACTGAGGAGGAACACAGCACTCAGGGAACCAGACAGGAAGCTGACAAATTAAGAGCACTTGACAGAAACTAAAAGACACAGGAAATACTAAACACACTGAGGAGGAACACAGCACTCAGGGAACAAGACAGGAAGCTGACAAAATAAGAGCACTAGACAGGAAATACTAAACACACTGAGGAGGAACACAGCACTCAGGGAACAAGACAGGAAGCTGACAAATTAAGAGCACTTGACAGGAACTAAAAGACAGGAAATACTAAATACACTGAGGAGGAACACAGCCCTCAGGGAACAAGACAGGAAGCTGACAAATGAAGAGCACTTGACAGGAACTAAAAGACAGGAAATACTAAATACACTGAGGAGGAACACAGCACACAGGGAACAAGACAGGAAGCTGACAAATGAAGAGCACTTGACAGGAACTAAAAGACAGGAAATACTAAACACACTGAGGAGGAACACAGCACTCAGGGAACCAGACAGGAAGCTGACAAATTAAGAGCACTTGACAGGAACTAAAAGACAGGAAATACTAAACACACTGAGGAGGAACACAGCACTCAGGGAACAAGACAGGAAGCTGACAAATGAAGAGCACTTGACAGGAACTAAAAGACAGGAAATACTAAACACACTGAGGAGGAACACAGCAGTCAGGGAACAAGACAGGAAGCTGACAAATTAAGAGCACTTGACAGGAACTAAAAGACAGGAAATACTAAACACACTGAGGAGGAACACAGCACTCAGGGAACCAGACAGGAAGCTGACAAATTAAGAGCACTTGACAGGAACTAAAAGACAGGAAATACTAAACACACTGAGGAGGAACACAGCAGTCAGGGAACAAGACAGGAAGCTGACAAATTAAGAGCACTTGACAGGAACTAAAAGACAGGAAATACTAAACACACTGAGGAGGAACACAGCAGTCAGAGAACAAGACAGGAAGCTGACAAATTAAGAGCACTCGACAGGAACTAAAAGACAGGAAATACTAAACACACTCAGGAGGAACACAGCACTCAGGGAACAAGACAGGAAACTGACAAAATAAGAGCACTAGACAGGAAATACTAAACACACTGAGGAGGAACACAGCACTCAGGGAACAAGACAGGAAGCTGACAAATGAAGAGCACTTGACAGGAACTAAAAGACAGGAAATACTAAACACACTGAGGAGGAACACAGCAGTCAGAGAACAAGACAGGAAGCTGACAAATTAAGAGCACTCGACAGGAACTAAAAGACAGGAAATACTAAACACACTCAGGAGGAACACAGCACTCAGGGAACAAGACAGGAAACTGACAAAATAAGAGCACTAGACAGGAAATACTAAACACACTGAGGAGGAACACAGCACTCAGGGAACAAGACAGGAAGCTGACAAATTAAGAGCACTTTACAGAAACTAAAAGACACAGGAAATACTAAACACACTTAGGAGGAACACAGCACTCAGGGAACAAGACAGGAAGCTGACAAATTAAGAGCACTTGACAGGAACTAAAAGACAGGAAATACTAAACACACTGAGGAGGAACACAGTACTCAGGGAACAAGACAGGAAGCTGACAAATTAAGAGCACTTGACAGGAACTAAAAGACAGGAAATACTAAACACACTTAGGAGGAACACAGCCCTCAGGGAACAAGACAGGAAGCTGACAAATTAAGAGCACTTGACAGGAACTAAAAGACAGGAAATACTAAACACACTTAGGAGGAACACAGCACTCAGGGAACAAGACAGGAAACTGACAAATTAAGAGCACTTGACAGGAACTAAAAGACAGGAAATACTAAACACACTGAGGAGGAACACAGTACTCAGGGAACAAGACAGGAAGCTGACAGATTAAGAGCACTTGACAGGAACTAAAAGACAGGAAATACTAAACACACTGAGGAGGAACACAGCACTCAGGGAACAAGACAGGAAACTGACAAAATAAGAGCACTAGACAGGAAATACTAAACACACTGAGGAGGAACACAGCACTCAGGGAACAAGACAGGAAGCTGACAAATTAAGAGCACTTGACAGGAACTAAAAGACAGGAAATACTAAACACACTGAGGAGGAACACAGCACTCAGGGAACCAGACAGGAAGCTGACAAATTAAGAGCACTTGACAGGAACTAAAAGACAGGAAATACTAAATACACTGAGGAGGAACACAGCACTCAGGGAATCAGACAGGAAGCTGACAAATTAAGAGCACTTGACAGGAACTAAAAGACAGGAAATACTAAACACACTGTGGAGGAACACAGCCCTCAGGGAACAAGACAGGAAGCTGACAAATTAAGAGCACTTGACAGGAACTAAAAGACAGGAAATACTAAACACACTGAGGAGGAACACAGCACTCAGGGAACAAGACAGGAAACTGACAAAATAAGAGCACTAGACAGGAAATACTAAACACACTGAGGAGGAACACAGCACTCAGGAAACCAGACAGGAAGCTGACAAATTAAGAGCACTTGACAGGAACTAAAAGACAGGAAATACTAAACACAGGAAACAGACAAATGCAGAGGAAAAAAACTAAAACATGGACAAACTGTCAGGGGCAAGCCTGACATTTTCCTTGTTTTGTTGGATTCAACTACAAAAACCCAAAACCAGTGAAGTTGTCACTTTGTGTAAATTGCAAATAAAAACAAAATACAACGATTTGCAAATCCTTTTCAACTTATATTCAATTAGAACAGACTGCAAAGACAAGATACTGAACCTTAGAACTGGAAAACTGTTATTTTTTTGCAAATATTAGCTCATTTGGAATTTGATGCCTGCTACATGGTCATAAAAAGCTGGCACAAGTGGCAAAAAAGACTGAGGAAGTTGAGGGACGCTCATCTAACACTTATTTGGAACATCCCACAGGTGAACGGGCTCGTTGGGAACAGGTGGGTGCTTCCACGAAAAGCCCGGTCGTTCACAAACAAGGACGGGGCGAGGGTTAACGCTTAGTGAACAAATGAGTGAGCAAACTTTTCGAACCGTTTAAGAACAACATTTCTCAACCAGCTATTGCAAGGAGATTTCACCATCTACGGTCCGTATTCTCATCAAAAGGTTCAGAGAATCTGGAGAAATCCCAGCACGTAAGCGGAACGGCCGAAAACCAACATTGAATGCCCTGGATCGAAGCCCAACTTTAGCGTGTAAAGGATATCACCACATGGGCTCAGGAACACTTCAGAAAACCACTGTCAGCAACGACAGTTCTTTGCTACATCTGTAAGTGCAAGTTAAAACTCTACTGTGCAAAAAACAAAACTCATTTATCAACAACACCCAGAAATGCCGCCCGAGCTCAACTAAGATGGACTGATGCAAAGTGGGAAAAGTGTTCTGTGGTCTGACGAGTCCACATTTCAGATTGTTTTTGGAAACTGTGGATGTCGCTTTTTGCGGGAATAAGCAGGGGCCCTTCATATGACATTTTACCACAAAGGTATTATTCCCAGCCTATTCCTGCTCCGTCACCGATAAGAACTTAATAGCAAATTTCCCCCAAACATTCTCTTTTCATTGTCCGTGTGACGAAAAGCGCTTGGTGCTCGGCTTGAAAACAGGGATCGAAGTATCCGAAACATACGCAATTTTATGTTTTAATTACGTTAAAAATGTGTTATTATGCACAGAAAAAATATATTATTGAACAATTTATTTACCTTGAATATGTTCGAATACGGAATCATGCATCAAATTAAATTGAAGTTTCATAAAGAAAAATAAACAGTGTACTTTTTTCAAATGGAGTTGGAGGTTCAAAATACAATTCTGCTTAGGGCCCCAAATATAGAACAAATTTGGATTTTTCCAAACTTTTTTTTTTTTTGCTAAAATTCTGTAAGGGGAGAACATTACTAAAAAAAAATTAAAAACTCTCTTGCTTTAACAATACAATACTGGTGCTGTAGATGTAGGGGATGTCTCAAAACCTCATCAGGAGTCCCAACAAAACCCGAAAATAGAGAAAAAAAAAAAAAATTCAAAACTTTTTTCCGCTAAAATGCCGTAGGAGACCCTTACCTACAACAATTTAAAAACGGTCTTGCTTCAACAGCACAATATTGGTCCAGTAGTTGTTGGAGATGTCTCAAAACCTCATCAGGAGTCCCAACAAAACCCGAAAATAGAGGAAAAAAACTATATTTTTCAAAACTTTTTTTCTGCTAAAATGCCGTAGGAGACCCTTACCTACAACAATTTAAAAACGGTCTTGCTTCAACAGCACAATACTGGTCCAGTAGTTGTTGGAGATGTCTCAAAACCTCATCAGAAGTCCCAACAAAACCCAAAAATAGAGAAAAAAAAAAAAAAAATTCAAAACTTTTTCCCGCTAAAATGCCGTAGGAGACCCTTACCTACAACAATTTAAAAACGGTCTTGCTTCAACAGCACAATACTGGTCCTGTAGTTGTAGGAGATGTCTCAAAACCTCATCAGGAGTCCCAACAAAACCCGAAAATAGAGAAAAAAAAAAAAAAATTCAAAACTTTTTTCCGCTAAAATGCCGTAGGAGACCCTTACCTACAACAATTTAAAAACGGTCTTGCTTCAACAGCACAATACTGGTCCAGTAGTTGTTGGAGATGTCTCAAAACCTCATCAGAAGTCCCAACAAAACCCGAAAATAGAGAAAAAAAAAAAAAAAATTCAAAACTTTTTTTCCGCTAAAATGCCGTAGGAGACCCTTACCTACAACAATTTAAAAACGGTCTTGCTTCAACAGCACAATACTGGTCCTGTAGTTGTAGGAGATGTCTCAAAACCTCATCAGGAGTCCCAACAAAACCCAAAAATAGAGAAAAAAAATTATATTTTTCAAAACTTTTTTTCCGCTAAAATGCCGTAGGAGACCGTTACCTACAACAATTTAAAAACGGTCTTGCCTCAACAGCACAATACTGGTCCAGTAGTTGTTGATGTCTCAAAACCTCATCAGGAGTCCCAACAAAACCCGAAAATAGAGAAAAAAAATTATATTTTTCAAAACTTTTTTTCCGCTAAAATGCCGTAGGAGACCCTTACCTACAACAATTTAAAAACGGTCTTGCCTCAACAGCACAATACTGGTCCTGTAGTTGTAGGAGATGTCTGAAAACCTCATCAGGAGTCCCAACAAAACCCGAAAATAGAGAAAAAAAATTATATTTTTCAAAACTTTTTTTCCGCTAAAATGCCGTAGGTGACCGTTACCTACAACAATTTAAAAACGGTCTTGCTTTAACAGCACAATACTGGTCCTGTAGTTGTAGGAGATGTCTCAAAACCTCATCAGGAGTCCCGACAAAACCCGAAAATAGAGAAATTTTTTTATATTTTTCAAAACTTTTTTCCCGCTAAAATGCCGTAGGAGACCCTAACCTACAACAATTTAAAAACGGTCTTGCTTCAACAGCACAATACTGGTCCTGTTGTTGTAGGGGATGTCTCAAAACCTCATCAGGAGTCCCAACAAAACCCGAAAATAGAGAAAAAAATTATATTTTTCAAAACTTTTTTTCCGCTAAAATGCCGTAGGAGACCGTTACTTACAACAATTTAAAAACGGTCTTGCTTCAACAGCACAATACTAGTCCTGTAGTTGTAGAAGATGTCTCAAAACCTCATCAGGAGTCCCGCCAAAACCCGAAAATAGAGAAAAAAAATATATATTTTTCAAAGCTTTTTTTCCGCTAAAATGCCGCAGGTGACCCTTACCTCCAACAATCTAAAAACGGTCTTGCTTCAACAGCACAATACTGGTCCTGTAGTTGTAGGAGATGTCTCAAAACCTCATCAGGAGTCCCAAAAAAACCTGAAAATAGAGAAAAAAATTAATATTTTTCCAAAAAAAAATTCCGCTAATATGCCGTAGGAGACCCTTACCTACAACAATTTAAAAACGGTCTTGCTTCAACAGCACAATACTGGTCCTGTAGTTGTAGGAGATGTCTCAAAACCTCATCAGGAGTCCCAACAAAACCTGAAAATAGAGAAAAAAATTAATATTTTTCCCCCAAAAAATTCCGCTAAAATGCCGTAGGAGACCCTTACCTACAACAATTTAAAAACGGTCTTGCTTCAACAGCACAATACTGGTCCTGTAGTTGTAGGAGATGTCTCAAAACCTCATCAGGAGTCCCAACAGAACCCGAAAATAGAGAAAAAAAATTATATTTTTCAAAAAAATGTTTCCGCTAAAATGCCATAGGAGACCCTTACCTACAATAATTTAAAAACGGTTTTGCTTCAACAGCACAATATTGGTCCAGTAGTTGTAGGAGATGTCCCAAAACCTCATCAGGATTCCCGACCAGGTCTCCCCTTACGACATTTTCGACACAAAAGATATGGAATATGTCAATAAAGCGATGCAGGGAAAACCCCCGCCATTAGCCATAAAAAGGAATATGAGCACATTTCATAACTCCCTGGAATTTAACAACCCTCATGGACGGCACGGAAAGAGCAATAGATGGAGGATGACAGCACTAAATCAGCAGGACCATTAGAGGAGCAGCAGTTCATTCATTTGTTCCCTAAAAAGCTGCAGTTTAAGTCAGCTGAGAAATGACAGGCTGGGATACACATGAAAGAAACTAAATTGTATTAAACATACAAAAAATATACATCACGCATATTATTTTTTACTTCGAAAGAGTACCCGCAATACTTTCCAGACAAAAATATACACAATTACAACATGGACAAGGTAGTTGAATGCTTGAATAACTACCTTGTGTCTTGGCTGAATGAGGAAGTCGTCGGTCTCCTTGGACGCATCCTCGCTCATCCATGCGGACTGGACACTGGCCGACCTCTCTTGGTTGCTTTGTTGGGTCCGCTCCTGTGTTTTTTTTTTTTACAGTAAAATTAAGTCAACTGAGCAGTCATTTTTTTATGGTATCACATTTTATTATGATAAAAAACTACCAGCTGAGTTGTCGAAATAAAATTAAACAGCTGGACTGTATTTCTATTTAAAAATAATAATAATTTAAAAACTCCATATATGTGGTATGTCCAGATTTTTTTTCACTCTTTACGTAACATTTTTTCCAAATATTTAAATTCATAGGCAAAGTCATTCATTATTTCCTGTTACAAAGGGGCCCCCTAATGGCAGCTATGACTCCGGTGTGGCCCTCAATGAAAACAAGTTTGACACCCCAGCTTTAACGTATAGATCAACCTTTTTCGAACAGGAAAATTCCCAGACAAAATAAAAATAGAAAAAAAGTTTCACCGATTCATAAAACCAACTTACAATCTACAAACCTGTTTCTGTACTTCCACAAATTTCTAAAATAAATATTCAATAACTAATATAATCTCTGCTGGCCTAACATAACCAGAAATCATAAATAGAATAAAAAATATAATTAATTTTTTCATTGACTTTCCCTAAATATTTTTAAGTATATTATGCTCTTTCCTGTGCTGTTTTTAGGTTAGACTTCTTATCCAATCAGAATTCAGCTCTCTTATGTTGCCATGCTGTACCAAATCTGCCAGGGGCCTTCAAAATCAGCAATGCTGTAAGTGAATGGGCCCATACAGTTGATAGATAATATCGATAACCAATCAGTTGTTGTCAGTAAGGCCTTCTAGCTGGCCTCACGTTGAACGTGACATTTACGCGTCTTGTGATTGGATACTCGCCGGAATTGAGGACACATAGAGTTGATAGACGGTTCAGTTAGCCAATCAGATCACACGCCTGATGTTAATGTCATCACATGGACGAAGATACGACCTTCTGGAGGAAAGTTCTGTGGGCGGATGAAACAACAATTGAGCTGTTTGGCCACAATACCCAGCAACATGTATGGAGGAGAAAAGGTGAGGCCTTTAATCCCAGGAACAGCATACCTACCGCTAAGCATGGTGGTGGCAGTACTATGCTCTGGGCCTGTTTTACAGAGAGTAAACGGGACAATAAAAAACGGAGGATTACCTACAAAATCATCAGGGGTCTTGGGCGCAGTTGGGTGACCCCAAAAACACGTCAAAAGTGGTAAAGGAACGGCTAAATCAAGCTAGATTTAAGGTTTTAGAATAACCTTTTCAAAGTCCTGACGTGAATGTGTGGACAATGCTGAAGAAACAAGTCCATGTCGGAAAACCCAACAAACTTAGCTGAACTGCACCAATTTTGAAACCAAATATTAACATTAACAGATTTACTCCCATTTTCAGTAAACCCATAATAAATTCATAAAAGAACCAAACTTCATGTTTTTTTTTGTGGCCAACAAGTATGTGCTCCAATCACTCTGTCACAAAAAAAAATAAGAGCTGTAGAAATGATTGGAAACTCAAGACAACCATGACGTTATGTTCTTTACACGTGTATGTCAACTTTTGATCGCGACTGTAACATGCAATAATATAACACTCTACAATTTGGACTATTATTAAAACAGTCCATTAGAAATGAATGGAGAATAAACACTAGATTTAGACAGTGCTTTAAACATGGTCTACGTCTCCCTCTAGTGGTAGGATAGGGTAACTACTTTGTAACAAGAATTACGTCGCCATTAAAAAGGGCGAAAGTTGAGCTGGCGATTTATATCGTCATTCAGAAACGTTGTTGCAAGCAACATTTGACACATTATAAGAATTTTAGCATTAATAACTGCTATATTCGCCGTATAATTACATTTATTCAGGAACACACACGACGCTGTTCACACCATTAACCAAGAGCCCATATTACTAGGAAATGACGTCACAGACTAGCTCACCAAAATAAGAGGACAGGAAACCTGACATTTTAAAACTGCGACGGAATAAAAAAAAAAATAAAACACTTTCTGACAGTTGGTATTGAACTCGGTAAGAACTTCTGCGATTTAAAGGCCTACTGAAATGAGATGTTCTTATTTAAACGGGGACAGCAGGTCCATTCTATGTGTCATACTTCATCATTTCGCCATATTGCCATATTTTTGCTGAAAGGATTTAGTAGAGAACATCCACGATAAAAAAAAAAAGCCTTGCCTGTACCGGAAGTAGCAGACGATGTGCGCGTGATGTCACGGGTTGTGGAGCTCCTCACATCTGAACATTGTTTACAATCATGGCCACCAGCAGCGAGAGCGATTCGGACCGAGAAAGCGACGAATTCCCCGTTAATTTGTGCGAGGATGAAAGATTCCTGGATGAGGAAAGTTAGAGTGAAGGACTAGAAGAAAGAAAAAAAAGGTTATACAATGGGAGCAATTCAGATGTTATTACACACATTTACTAGGATAATTCTGGAAAATGCCCTATGTGCTTATTGTGTTGCTAGTGTTTTAGTGAGATTATATAGTCGTACCTGAAAGTCTGAGGGGTGTGGCCACAGGTGTGGTGACCGCCAGTGTCTCCGAGGGAAGCCATGTTTCCCTCCACGGAGTAAGCATCCGACGGTCGGTGGCGGCTGGTGGGAGGAGGCAAGAGAGTCCAGAACTGCAGGAGCAACGACGCGAACGCTCCGCTCATGTCTACGGTAAGAGCCGAATGTAAACAAGGAAACACCGGCTGTGTTTGTGTTGCTAAAGGCAGCCGCAATACACCGCTTCCCACCTACAGCTTTCTTCTTTGACGTCTCCATTACTCATTGAACAAATTGCAAAAGATTCGGCAACACAGATGTCCGGAATACCGTGTAATTATGCGATTAAAGCAGACTACTTATAGCTGGGATCGGGCTGGAAAAAAATGTCCGCTACAATCCGAGACGCCGCGCGCACGCGTCATCATACCGACGTTTTCAACAGGACACTTGGCACGAAATTTAAAATTGCAATTTAGTAAACTAAAAAGGCCGTTTTGGCATGTGTTGCAATGTTAATATTTCATCATTGATATATAAACTATCAGACTGCGTGGTCGCTAGTAGTGGCTTTCAGTAGGACTTTAAAACTGCGCCAGAATAAGATAAAACTAAAACACTTTCTGACAGTTGGTATTGAACTTGGTAAGAACTTCAGCGATTTAACCAGCAGGAAGCGATACGTGAAGTCAGGTGAACAAACGTCAACAGAACTAAACCTATCTCGTGGTGTGCCGCAAGGATCAATACTCCGACCAAAAATGATTAAATTTCAATCAAAACGACATTTGTAAAGTAATGTGGACGCTTTATCGATCCGGAGCTGAGCCGGAAGGCAAAGCTCTCAATTTACCGGTCGATCTACATTTCCATCCTCACCTATGGTCACGAGCTTTGGGTTATGACCGAAAGGACAAGATCACGGGTACAAGCGGCCCAAATGAGTTTCCTCCGCCGGGTGGCGGGTCTCTCCCTTAGAGATAGGGTGAGAAACTCTGCCAAAGTAAAGCCGCTGCTCCTCCACATGGAGAGGAGCCAGATGAGGTGGTTCGGGCATCTGGTCAGGATGCCACTCTAACGCCTCCCGTTCGGGTGGCATCCTGACGTGTCCGACCGGTAGGAAGCCACGGGGTAGCCCCAGGACACGTTGGGAAGACTATGTCTTCCGGCTGGCCTGGGGAACGCCTCGGGATTCCCCGGGAAGAGCTGGATGAAGTGGCTGGGGAGAGGAAAGTCTGGGCTTCCCTGCTTAGACCCGACCTCGGATAAGCGGAAGAAGATGGATGGATGGACAAAGAATTATATCTTGCCGATTGTATTGTACCGTATGTCCCGGCAAGAAATCTGCGTTCAAAAGACTCCGGCTTATTAGTGATTCCTAGAGCTCAAAAAAAGTCTGCGGGCTATAAAGCGTTTTCCGTTCGGGCTCCAGTACTCTGGAATGCCCTCCCGGTAACAGTTCGAGATGCTACCTCAGTAGAAGCATTTAAGTCTCATCTTAAAACTCATCTGTATACTCTAGCCTTTAAATAGACCTCCTTTTTACACCAGTTGATCTGCCGCTTCTTTTCTTTCTCCTATGTCCCCCCCTCCCTTGTGGAGGGGGTCCGGTCCGATGACCATGGATGAAGTACTGACTGTCCAGAGTCGAGACCCAGGATGGACCGCTCGCCTGTATCGGTTGGGGACATCTCTACGCTGCTGATCCGCTTCAGATGGTTTCCTGTGGACGGGACTCTCACTGCTGTCTTGGAGCCACTATGGATTGAACTTTCACAGTATCATGTTAGACCCGCTCGACATCCATTGCTTTCGGTCCCCTAGAGGGGGGGGGTTGCCCACATCTGAGGTCCTCTCCAAGGTTTCTCATAGTCAGCATTGTCACTGGCGTCCCACTGGATGTGAATTCTCCCTGCCCACTGGGTGTGAGTTTTCCTTGCCCTTTTGTGGGTTCTTCCGAGGATGTTGTAGTCGTAATGATTTGTGCAGTCCTTTGAGACATTTGTGATTTGGGGCTATATAAATAAACATTGATTGATTGATTGAAGATGGATGGATGGACAAAGAATTTAAAGTTGGTATGGTGGTCAAGTCCTAAACTGTTACTGGTTACCGAATATAAATGACGCCAGTTTAGACGTGTGCAACCAGCTCATAATCGATGCCCGGAATGGTGTCCATGTTTAACAAAAATGTTTATTAACATCCGTCAGACAGTCAAATAAAACTCACCTTGTAATCCAACGGAATTTGTTGACAGGACTAGTTAGTACAATCCCTGGGAACTCTGCATGGCCGGGGCGTCCTTCTCCCTGAGCCAGGCTTGCACCTGACCACATACCTGAGTGAGGCTCGGTAACACTGCTAGGAGGCTTTTCCACCATTGAGAGACATCTTCAGTTGTGCGCCCCAGCGTGTTTCGGCCTGGCTTACCACGAGACACCCTCTGCCGAGGAAGGGCACACCCTAGGGCAATCAAATCCCTGGGTGTGTGTGTCCAATTAGGTGTTAGTCTTAGGAGCCCAGCTGGTGTCACTGTTCTTCAACCACAGCCAATGGCTCGTTCTCTCTACGGTGTTGGCCAGCTCTTTGATGGCCTGTCCGTGAGTCCGCCCCCTAACTCCAACCTCCCTAAGGAGCTTCGCTGTTGGGCTGGTGACAAAGCCCCTACACCTCACCTCCACTGGCCGCACCCTTACCTTGCAGCCTCTGTCCTCTGCTGGGTTGGAGAACCACAGCTTCTTGTGCTCCTACGCTTCTTCAATGGCATCGTCCCACGGAAGTGTCAGTTCAATGACCATGACATTGTCTGCCCCCTAACTCCAACCTCCCGAAGGAGCTTCGCTGTTGGGCTGGTGACAAAGCCCCTACACCCCACCTCCACTGGCCGCACCCTTACCCTGCAGCCTCTGTCCTCTGCCGGGTTGGAGAACCGCAGCTTCTTGTGCTCCTACGCTTCTTCAATGGCATCGTCCCACGGAAGTGTCAGTTCAATGACCATGACATTGTCTGCCCCCTAACTCCAAACTCCCGAAGGAGCTTCGCTGTTGGCCTGGTGACAAAGCCCCTACACCCCACCTCCACTGGCCGCACCCTTACCCTGCAGCCTCTGTCCTCTGCTGGGTCGGAGAACCGCAGCTTCTTGTGCTCCTACGCTTCTTCAATGGCAGTTCAATGACCTAGACAACGGAAAATAAACGGGAGCAAACAAATCGCCCGGCACACTGAAAAACTGTTGCACCTCCACTCCACAACACCTAAGCAAGATCCAAACCCTTCTCCAAGTAAACTTGCACTTGGCCTTGAGCCAACCCGTTAGAGAGGTCATGAACTTGAGAGACGGAAAGAGTAGAAACCCATTTTACTTTGCTTTTCCATGTTCCTTTTTGTAAAAATGCAGACGTTTTACTCCATACCTTCCCATAGAAAGCATATCTTCGTTCCAGGTTTTTCAATTATGCTCGTTTTGGTTTGCAGACGAACTGAGCGTACGAGGCTTTTCCTATCCGGAAGGTTCCGGTGTGTTTCCGAGGGTCCAACTTCCTCTTGGTGCTAACAATATCCCCATCTTTTTTCCTTTGCCCACGTTTGTCGCTCTTGTAGCAGCGGTAAGTACTCATGAATCCACCTTTTCCAAAAAATGGTCAGCGATATATTGACTCTGCCTCCCTCTTCTCTTTGCATACAGATCCTTCTTTCTGGTGGAAGAACTGGTTTTCCTTTCATAAGAAGTCCTGCGGGGAGTGCTCAGAGAGTATGGGGTATCGGACTGTCCCTGTATGATCAGTGTCAGAGCTTGGTCCGCATTGCTGGCAGTAAGTCGGACACGTTTCCAATGAGAGTTGGACTCCGCCAAGGCTGTCCTTTGTAACAGATTCTGTTCTTACCTTTAATGGACAGAATTTTTAGGCGGAGTTAGGGTGTTGAGGGGATCCGGTTTGGTGGCTGCAGGATTAGGTCTCTGCTTTTTGCAGACACAGATGTGGTCCTGATGGCTTCATCTGGCCAGGATCTTCAGCTCTCACTGGATCGGTTCGCAGCAGAGTGTGAAGCGACTGGGATGAGAATCAGCACCTCCAAGTCTGAGTCCATGGTTGGGGAGGAGACCCTCCCCCAAGTGGAGGAGTTCAAGTACCTAGGAGTCTTGTTCACGAGTGAGGGAAGAGTGGATCGTGAGATCGACAAGCGGATCGGTGCGGCGTCTTCACTAATGCGGACGCTGTATCGATCCATTGTGGTGAAGAAGGACCTGAGCCGGGAGGCAAAGCTCTCAATCTACGTTCCCATCCTCACCTACGATAATGAGATTTGGGTCATGACCGAAAGGGCAAGATCACGGGTACAAGCGGCCGAAATGAGTTTCCACCGCCGGGTGGCGGGGCTCTCTCTTAGAGATAGGGTGAGAAGCTCTGCCATCTGGGAGGAGCTCAAAGTAAAGCTGCTGCTCCTCCACAGAGTGGACCCAGATGAGGTGGTTCGGACATCTGGTCAGGATGACACCCGAACGCCTCCCTGGGGAGGTGTTTGGGGCAAGTCCAATGCATGCATCTCCTTTAAAGCAATGGCTCGAGCAATAAGTGCTGCCTTATCCGCCTCTGCTTTTACGCGAGCAGAGGAAGTGGAAGACCTTTTGCTTTTGTTTGAGGCTGTGGATTTATTGAGCTTCGATAAGACATTAGGTCAGGGGTCTCAAACTCAATGGACCTGGGGGCCAACTTGACGCAGAGTCTGGGGGAGGCTGGGCCGCAAGAAAATATTTCTTAAAAAATATATTTTGAAATGTCTTTATTTTTACTTTCAACACAAATTAACGGGGAACTGTTATTACTGACGGACATATGTTGGGGTGTGACTGCAGCAAGGCACGTAAGAAAACCCTCGTCTCCATGGCAATGTTTCTGTCGCTTTGACTCATTTGCCGCATTTCCACTAAAGCAGGGGTAGGCAACCCAGAACGTTGAAAGAGTCATTTGTGACCCAAATAACAAACATTGTCTCTGTTTGGAGCCAACGGGAGGAGCGGGGGTTGCTCGCCATGGAGTTTGCAAGTTACGGTAGCACAATTAGCCCCGAACGGGCTAACGTCACGACTAACGTGTTACACGTCGGATTCGCCCAGCGACTCTGACGGAGTATCAGCGCCGGGGTCCAGTGCACCACAGTTTTGTATTGTCGCTCGGTCCTTCGGCGGAGTGCTTCGGAAGCTACCGGGCCGCTCGTCTCCCCGGCCCGGACTGTTTACAGCAGGAGGGAGCGAGAGAAAGGAAGAGCATGTGCGGGTCTAGTGGAAAAGCGGAAAAAAGTTTCTCTGCTTGCATCATGCAGGTGACGTCAATGTTCGGCCTTCGAGAGCCATATACCACACCGTGATTGGTAGATTCTTTCAGCTCCGCACACAACGCTGTCAAGCGCTATTCATATAAAACTTGCGGGCCGCACTAACATTAAACTCTCACATTAAGGTGGGGGCCACAAAATAACGCCGCGTGTCTGAGACCCCTGGGTCAGATGGAACTTTTGAAATGCTGCCGTGGGGTTGTACACTTTCATTTATATTGTCAAAACCATCAAAAGCAGAACCCTCATTTTCAACCTCATCATCATCGTTTTGAGAATACATCAACCCGTCAACCTTGTCAATAAAACCATCCAAATTCAACCTTAATGACGTCATGAACTTGACTGACAGAAAGAGTATGCGGCCCCTTAATCACCATACAGCACCAGAAAACCGTGAGCATACATCTTAAGAGCTTGGACAAGAGTAAATAAGTTGAACTGCTAAAATTCAATGAAAATGAAAATTATATGTACACGTTGGACGGGCCCTCGCCCCCCGTTGCCCCTCGGGGTTTACGCCAGTCGTCGGGCAACGCTAACACGTTAAAGCTAGCATGCTAACAGTTAACGTCTATCAAGTACCAAGATATATGGCTCTGAGGTGTCGTATTAGCTAAAAAAAACAATTAGCAAGCTAACGCTAGCATGTTAGAGGGCTAGGGTTAGACACCCTGCCGTAACCCCCTAACCCTCGAGTTCGGGGGAGGGGGGTCAGCAACCAGCGGCTCTTTAGTGCCGCCCTAGTGGCTCCATGGAGCTTTTTTAAAAAAATGATTGAGAATGGAAAAAGATGGGGAAAGAGAATTCTTTTGTTTTAGTATGCTTTTTGTTGAAGGACAAACATGACACAAGCCTTCCCAATTGTTAGAAAGCCC
>NC_084612.1:75471600-75536600 GCF_033978795.1 Nerophis ophidion
AAAGGTCTCCTATAAGGGGAAACCTCTGTTTTTTTGACCCCATACCGTCAGAGATTCCCTAAAGGTGCCTGTGTAAACAGAGTGATGTCCCCATTAAGTAAGCATTGACAGAACACTCACACACACACAGGTGGATCAGGACTTGTGGGGACCACCCTTTCTACAGGTTGTGCAGGCATAAAAAAAGGAGGTAAAATGGCCACTGCCCAGTTAGTTCATACACGTCTTTAAATCTCTGGATTGATGAAGTAATGTGCTGATCATACTTACTGGGGACCCTGGGGAAAGAATAGTTAATATGGTTCATGGGGACCACATTTAAATAAGCTTGTATAATTCACACACACATTTGTTCGTGACTACTGAGGACCATTTAAAAAAAAATAAAAAGTTCAAATTAAATATAGTAAATATATTAAAAATCACTAAAGCATCTTCAGAATGGATCTGACCATCATATAAAAAGGTCTCCTTTAAGGGGAAACCTCTGTTTTTTTTGACCCCATACCGTCAGAGATCCCCTAAAGGTGACTGTGTAAACAGAGTGATGTCCCCATTAAGTAAGCATTGACAGAACACTCACACACACACAGGTGGATCAGGACTTGTGGGGACCACCCTTTCTACAGGTTGTGCAGGCATAAAAAAAGGAGGTAAAATGGCCACTGCCCAGTTAGTTCATACACGTCTTTAAATCTCTGGATTGATGAAGTAATGTGCAGGTCATTCTTACTGGGGACTCTGGGGAAAGAATATTTAATACGGTTCATGGGGACTAGATTTAAATAATTGTGCGTAATTCACACAAATTTGTTCGTGACTACTGAGGACCATTAAAAAAAAAAAAAAAAAGAAGAAGTTCAAATTGGATGTTAAACATGACTGTGCACCAGTGCACAAAGCAAGGACCATAAAGACACGGATGACAGAGTCTGGTGTGAAACAACTTGACTGGCCTGCACAGAGTCCTGACCTGAACCCCATAGAACACTTTTGGGACGAATTACAACGGAGACTGAGAGCCAGGCCTTCTCGACCCAACATCAACGTGTGACCTTACTAATGCGCTTTCGGAAGAGTGGTGGGAAAATTCCCATAAACACACACCGCAACCTTGTGGACAGCCTTCCCAGGACAGTTGACGCTGTAATAGCTACAAAAGGTGGACAAACATCATATTGAACCCCATGGATTACGTTTGTTTGTCAGGAGTTGGGCTTGATCCCTTAGTTCCAGTGAAAGGAACTTTGAATGCTCCAGGATACCAAAACATTTTTGGACCGTTCCATGCTCCCGACCTTGTGGGAACAGTTTAGAGCGGGCTCCTTCTTCTTCCAACATGACTGTGAACCAGTGCACAAAGCAAGGTCCATAAAGACACGGATGACAGAGTCTGGTGTGAAACAACTTGACTGGCCTGCACAGAGTCCTGACCTGAACCCCATAGAACACTTTTGGGACAAATTTGAACAGAGACTGAGAGCCAGGCCTTCTCGACCCAACATCAACGTGTGACCTTACTAATGCGCTTTCGGAAGAGTGGTGGGAAAATTCCCATAAACACACCCCGCAACCTTGTGGACAGCCTTCCCAGGACAGTTGACGCTGTAATAGCTACAAAAGGTGGACAAACATCATATTGAACCCCATGGATTACGTTTGTTTGTCAGGAGTTGGGCTTGATCCCTTAGTTCCCGTGAAAGGAACTTTGAATGCTCCAGGATACCAAAACATTTTTGGACCGTTCCATGCTCCCGACCTTGTAGGGACAGTTTAGAGCGGGGCCCCTTCCTCTTCCAACATGACTGTGAACCAGTGCACAAAGCAAGGTTCATAAAGACATGGATGACAGAGTCTGGTTTGAAACAACTTGACTGGCCTGCACAGAGTCCTGACCTGAATCCCATAGAACACTTTTCGGACGAATTAGAATGGAGACTGCGAGCCAGGCCTTCTCGACCCAACATCAGCGTGTGACCTCACCAATGCGCTTTCGGAAGAATAGTGGGAAAATTCCTATAAACACACTATGCAACCTTGTGGACAGCCTTCCCAGGACAGTTGACGCTGTAATAGCTACAAAAGGTGGACAAACATCATATTGAACCCCATGGATTACATTTGTTTGTCAGGAGTTGGGCTTGATCCCTTAGTTCCAGTGAAAGGAACTTTGAATGCCCCAGGATACCAAAACATTTTTGGACCGTTCCAAGCTCCCGACCTTGTGGGAACAGTTTAGAGCGGGCTCCTTCTTCTTCCAACATGACTGTGGACCAGCGCACAAAGCAAGGTCCATAAAGACATGGATGACAGAGTCTGGTTTGAAACAACTTGACTGGCCTGCACAGAGTCCTGACGCTGTAATAGCTGAAATTTTTGGTTGTCTTTTCCGCTCCATATGCTGAATAGCAATATACGATATTATATCTCGATATTTTTTCCCGTAATGTAAATAAAAAAACACAAAACAGTCCTACTTACCTGAGATACTAAGTATGTAATTATTACGACTTAGTAAGTCCATATTTTGACTTAGTAAGTTACTAAGTCCAAAATATTTAACAACTGAAGCTGGAATAGTTTCAAAAGGTGAACCGACATCAGATTGAACCCTACGGGTTAGGAATGGAATGGCACTTCAAGTACTTTTGGCAATATCGTGCATATTGATGAAGTACAAAACTGTACACTAGGGATGCTCACCTCTTTCACGGGTCCGGTATTTACGTCGACGGGGGGAAACCGGTCACAGTAGTTGACGAGGTTGAGTAAAGCAGAAGCGTCAAACTCATTTGCGGCTCTCATACGCAGCTGGCCTTGTGGCATGTACGCCTGAAGACGGAAACACGGGCGAAGTGAACGCTTCGTCGCAACTTATGGAAATAAACGCAAGGTACTGGAAACCTACCTTGGCCAGCTCCCAGTAGTCGGTCCTCCATGCGGGAGGGTTACAGTTCCCCCATTTGAGCTTGGGATCACGTTGTCTGTGGTTTTTCAGGATCTCAGACTTCCACTCTAAACACGGCCGGCACGCTTTAGAGAACTGCACACAATTATTACATACGGTCTCGATCAAAAAAATAAAAAAATAATGTCATCAATCAATCAATCAATGTTTACTTATATAGCCCTAAATCACTAGTGTCTCAAAGGGCTGCACAAACCACTACGACATCCTCGGTAGGCCCACATAAGGGCAAGGAAAACTCACACCCAGTGGGACGTCGGTGACAATGATGACTATGAGAACGTGATACTGTGATACTGATGATACTGATGACTATGAGAACATATGAGAACATGATACTGTGAAAGATCAATCCATAATGGATCCAACACAGTCGCGAGAGTCCAGTCCAAAGCGGATCCAACACAGCAGCGAGAGTCCCGTTTACAGCGGAGCCAGCAGGAAACCATCCCAAGCGGAGGCTGATCAGCAGCGCAGAGATGTCCCCAGCCGATACACAGGCAAGCAGTACATGGCCACCGGATCGGACCGGACCCCCTCCACAAAGGAGAGTGGGACATAGAAGAAAAAGAAAAGAAACGGCAGATCAACTGGTCTAAAAAGGGAGTCTATTTAAAGGCTAGAGTATACAAATGAGTTTTAAGGTGAGACTTAAATGCTTCTACTGAGGTGGCATCTCGAACTGTTACCGGGAGGGCATTCCAGAGTACTGGAGCCCGAAATGAAAAAGCTCTACAGCCCGCAGACTTTTTTGGGGCTTTGGGGATCATTTTGTACCAACTGTAATCTTTTAATGCTAGACATGGGGAGACCCCAAAATAATACGTTACAGTAATCGAGACGAGACGTAACAAACGCATGGATAATGATCTCAGCGTCTTTAGTGGACAGAATGGAGCGAATTTTAGCGATATTGCGGAGATGAAAGAAGGCCGTTTTAGTAACGCTTTTAATGTGTGCCTCAAAGGAGAGAGTTGGGTCGAAGATAATACCCAGATTCTTTACCGAGTCGCCTTGTTTAATTGTTTGGTTGTCAAATGTTAGAGTTGTATTATTAAATAGAGTTCGGTGTCTAGCAGGACCGATAATCAGCATTTCCGTTTTTTTGGCGTTGAGTTGCAAAAAGTTAGCGGACATCCATTGTTTAATTTCATTAAGACACGCCTCCAGCTGACTACAATCCGGCGTGTTGGTCAGCTTTAGGGGCATGTAGAGTTGGGTGTCATCAGCATGACAGTGAAAGCTAACACCGTATTTGCGTATGATGTCACCTAGCGGCAGCATGGCTGTCTTGAGTTCCCAATAAGTTAATCACTCTTATTTTTTTTGTCATAGAGTGATTAGACCACATACTCGGGACACAAAAAAAAACATTCATGAAGTTTGGTTCTTTTATGAATTTATTATGGCTCTACTGAAAATGTGACTTGGTCAAAAGTATACGTACAGCAATGTTAATATTTGCTCACATGTCCCTTGGCAAGTTTCACTGCAATAAGGCGCTTTTGCTTGAATTTTGGACCACTCCCTCTTAACAAAATTGGTGCAGTTCAGCTAAATTTGTTGGTTTTCCGACATGGACTTGTTTCTTCAGCATTGTCCACACGTTTAAGTCAGGACTTTAGTGGGAAAGCCATCCTACAAACCTTCGTTCTAGCCTGATTTAGCCATTCCTTTACCACTTCTGTTGTGTGTTTGGGGTCTTTGTCCCTGTAGGAGCCTAAATACTGTTTAAGTTGATTTACATTTTATGGAAGGTGCTTTATGGCGACTTGTCCAGGGTGTACCCCGCCTTCTGCCCGATTGTAGCTGAGATAGGCGCCAGCGCCCCCCGCGACCCCAAAAAGGGAATAAGCGGTAGAAAATGGATGGAAGGTGCTTTATGTTTATTCAGCCAAAAGGGGACTATTTACTTTATTTGCATGATAAGAAAATTGATATAATGAATGCTTAGAGTAATTATATAAATCTCACTTTAATTGGGGACGGCGTGGCGCAGTGGGAGAGTGGCCGTGCGCAACCCGAGGGTCCCTGGTTCAAATCCCACCTAGTACCAACCTCGTCACGTCCGTTGTGTCCTGAGCAAGACACTTAACCCTTGCTCCTGATGGGTGCTGGTTGGCGCCTTGCATGGCAGCTCCCTCCATCAGTGTGTGAATGTGTGTGTAAATGTGGAAGTAGTGTCAAAGCGCTTTGAGTACCTTGAAGGTAGAAAAGCGCTATACAAGTACAACCCATTTAATTGTAAATATTACATTTGTCAAAATGATTTGATGACGGAACTGTTTTAAGTGCATATATGCCGGAAGGATTTGTGTGGTGAGGGGTTTTTTTTTTGGACGCAAGGTGTCATGGGTAATAGCTGTCAGGTGCGGTGGAATCGAGCCACACAGTTTTTTGAACTCACTCATACTTATTCTCATTCATACTTTTTCTAACTCGTACTGCAACAAACTCTCATTATTTTGTCATTCATTTGTTCCCACATGGTGACTGTTTTATGTTTTGAATGATTAAGATCACAAGTAAACCGTACAAACCAAGAAGAACGTCTGGAGTTTTGTTTTGTTGTTGCCGCAGCAAGCGGGGTGAATGTGATAGCAGAGGAGCGTCAAGCTGAAGGCTACTTTAGGAATCTACAGTCCCTGTTGGAACACCCGACTGCGCCCAAGACCCGACCTCCGGGCTGATGAATGTAGGTTGTCCTAAAGAATTTGGAGGTAATATACCTTTTTCATTGTCCCATTTAAAGGGGAACATTATCACAATTTCAAAAGGGTTAAAAACAATAAAAATCAGTTCCCAGTGGCTTGTTGTATTTTTTGAAGTTTTTTTCAAAATTTTACCGGTCCTCGAATATCCCTAAAAAAAGCTATAAAGTGCTTGATTTTCGCTATTTGCGACGCGACTATCCATTTCCCTGTGACGTCACACAGTGCTGCCAATGTAAACAAACAACGGCGAATAGCACAGCAAGATATAGCGACATTAGCTCGGATTAGCTCAGGGGTTCGGCGGAGGTCAAAACACCCGACTCATCGTGTAAATTACGGATACGGCAACAGCACAAGTAACACTGATTTGTTGCAGGTGTGTCATTTGTTGTGAGTTCATGCACTGTGTCGGTTTTGTTGTTTTGAACAAGGTGACGTTCATGCACAGTTCCGTTTTGTGCCCCGGTAAAAAAAAACATGGCAACACTTTAGTATGGGGAACATATTCACCAATAATTAGTTGCTTATTAACATGCAAATTAGTAACATATTGACTCTTAACTAGTCATTAAGTACTTATTAATGTCTTATTCTCGGCATGGCCTTATTATAACCCTAACCCTTTAACCCTGACCCTAACCAAATACTAAAGTGTTACCAAAAGCATATAAGTTGTACATGTATACCGTATTTTTCGGAATATAAGTCGCAGTTTTTCTCGTAGTTTCATAGACTTATACTCAGGAGCAACTTATAAATGATAAATGGGTTGTACTTGTATAGCACTTTTCTACCTTCAAGGTACTCAAAGCGCTTTGACACTACTTCCACATTTACCCATTCACACACTGATGGAGGGAGCTGCCATGCAAGGCGCTAACCAGCACCCATCAGGAGCAAGGGTGAAGTGTCTTGCTCAGGACACAACGGACGTGACGAGGTTGGTACTAGGTGGGGATTTGAACCAGGGACCCTTGGGTTGCGCACGGCCACTCTCCCACTGCGCCACGCAAAAAGAGGCAAAAATAGCATTTTTTGGGGAAAATTTTTGCTTTGAAGGGATTTTTGCTCAATTTTTGTTCATTTTTGCCCTAGAAGGTAAAATTATGAAATCTGGGTCCAAGTCAGCCCTACATAGAGGTTTTTGTTTTATGTCTGTACGACATTGCTAACGGAAGTTACAAGTAGTCTGTTTTTTTTTTTTTTTTCCTAGGGGGCGCTAGAGCGCATTTTTGATTTTTGGGGTTTGGTTTTTTTTTTTATTAGATGGCAATTTTCGCCAGTTCTGATGAGTGTGTGAAATTTGGTGGGTTTTGAAGCATGTTCAGGGGGTCAAATTACAGTTCAAAGGTGGCGGAATAATAATAATAATAAAAATAAAACGGACCAGTTTCAATAGGGTCCTCTATGTGTGAAATTATGAACACATTACCGTAAAATATTAAATTATTTAGCTCATTCACGTAAGAGACTATAAGATTTCATCGGATTTATCGATTATATGTTAGTTATTTAAATGACTCTTACCATATTATGTTACGTTAACATACCAGGGACCCTCGGGATGCGCACGGCGCCACGCAAGAGGCAAAAATAGCATTTTTTGGGGAAAATTTTTGCTTTGAAGGGATTTTTGCTCAATTTTTGTTGATTTTTGCCCTAGAAGGTAAGATTATGAAATCTGGGTCTAAGTCAGCCCTACATAGAGGTTTTTGTTTTATGTCTGTACGACATTGCTAACGGAAGTTACAAGCAGTCTGTTTTTGTTTTTTTTCCTAGGGGGCGCTAGAGCGCATTATAGATTTTTTTAAAAAATTTTTTTTATTAGATGGCAATTTTCGCCAGTTCTGATGAGTGTGTGAAATTTGGTGAGTTTTGAAGCATGTTCAGGGGGTCAAATTACAGTTCAAAGAGGTGGCGGAATAATAATAATAATAATAATAAAACGGACCAGTTTCAATAGGGTCCTCTATGTGTGAAATTATGAACACATTACCGTAAAATATTAAATTATTTTTCTCATTCACATAAGAGACTATAAGATTTCATCGGATTTATCGATTATATGTTAGTTATTTAAATGACTCTTACCATATTATGTTACGTTAACATACCAGGGACCCTCGGGATGCGCACGGCGCCACGCAAGAGGCAAAAATAGCATTTTTTGGGGAAAATTTTTGCTTTGAAGGGATTTTTGCTCAATTTTTGTTGATTTTTGCCCTAGAAGGTAAGATTATGAAATCTGGGTCCAAGTCAGCCCTACATAGAGGTTTTTGTTTTATGTCTGTACGACATTGCTAACGGAAGTTACAAGCAGTCTGTTTTTGTTTTTTTTCCTAGGGGGCGCTAGAGCGCATTATTGATTTTTATTTTATTTTTTTTTATTAGATGGCAATTTTCGCCAGTTCTGATGAGTGTGTGAAATTTGGTGAGTTTTGAAGCATGTTCAGGGGGTCAAATTACAGTTCAAAGAGGTGGCGGAATAATAATAATAATAATAATAATAAAACGGACCAGTTTCTATAGGGTCCTCTATGTGTGAAATTATGAACACATTACCGTGGGCGGTTTAGCTCGGTTGGTAGAGCGGCCGTGCCAGCAACTTGAGGGTTGCAGGTTCGATTCCCGCTTCTGCCAACCTAGTCACTGCCGTTGTGTCCTTGGGCAAGACACTTAACCCACCTGCTCCCAGTGCCACCCACACTGCTTTAAATGTAACTTAGATATTGGGTTTCACTATGTAAAGCGCTTTGAGTCACTAGAGAAAAAGCGCTATATAAATATAATTCACTTAAAATATTAAATAATATTATTTAGCTCATTCACGTAAGAGACTATAAGATTTCATCGGATTTATCGATTATATGTTAGTTATTTAAATGACTCTTACCATATTATGTTACGTTAACATACCAGGCAGCTTCTCGGTTGGTTATTTAAGCCTCATATAACCTACAATTATTCAGCAAAAGTCTATTCTTGGTGTTGGGTTTTATCAAATGCATTTCCCCCCAAAAATTGCGACTTAAATATGTTTTTTCCTTCTTTTTATGCATTTTCGGCGGGTGCGACTTATACTCCGGAGCGACTTATAGTCCGAAAAATGCGGTAACAGTCATGAATTCATTAAAAAATGCGCATATGAAGCTGGTAGGGTTCGGTAGCTCCAACGAGGTTAGGAAACAATGAGCTAGACGAAGTGGCTGGGGAGAGGGAAGCCCGGGCTTCCCTGCTTAGGCTGCTGCCCCCGCGACCCGACCTCGTATAAGCGGAAGTAGATAGATGGATGGATGTATTTCGTTTAAATTTACATCTAACACAATTTCCCAACTCATATGGAAACGGGGTTTGTACATTTTCAGTAGAAACCACAAAATGTCGCCAAACCTGAACATGATTGGGAGGACACGACTTCTCACAGCGTTCCTGAAGACCAGGGTTCCCACGCAGCAAATCCCGGTGAAAGTCTCGCATCTGCTCCTCGACGAACGGACGCAAATCTTCCGCCACGAACGACAAACACAGTCCTGCTTTGACCCAGTTCTGGTAATCTTTGTTGTTTACACGCAAGACGAAGTCCAGCGACATTGCGTCGGCGCTGTCTTTCTAATATAGTTCACTTTCACCCGGGCTACCGCGCATGCTCCTCACTACTGTTGCATGCTGGGTAGTGTAGTTATTATACTCCCTGGCTCAATAACATCGTATTAAAATCGAGTCAGAAAGCCGCGCAGTCCCTCAATTTTGTCGCTAGAGGGCAGCATCGACTCACTGGTTTTACTGGGGGGAAATGACGTCACCGGCCACACCATTAGGCACACTCACGGAAGTAAACAAGTGCTCAGAATCTTTAGAGCAGGGGTCAGCAACCTTTTAGAAACCAAGGGCTACCAGTTTGATACACACTTAAATAAATGGCCAGAAATAGCCAATTCGCTCAATTTACCTTTAAAAAATAAATCTATACATATTAAAAAAAATGGGTATTTCTGTCCGTCATTCCGTCGTACATTTTTTTTCCTTTTACGGAAGGTTTTTTGTAGAGAATAAATGATGAAAAAAAACACTTAATTGAACGGTTTACAAGAGGAGAAAACACGGAAAAAAGGAAAATTTAATTTTGAAACATAGTTTAGCTTCAATTTCCACTCTTTAAAATTCAAAATTCAACCCCAAAAAAATGGAGAAAACTAGCTGATTCGAATCTTTTTGAAAAAAAAAAAAAAAAAAAATTTACGGAACATCATTAGTCATTTTTCCTGATTAAGATTAATTTTAGAATTTTGATGACATGTTTTAAATAGGTTAAGATCCAATCTGCACTTTGTTAGAATATATAAGAAATTGGACCAAGCTTTATTTCTAACAAAGACATTATTTCTTCTAAATTTGCCAGAATAATTTTTTTGAATTTTAATCATAATAAGTTTGAAGAAATATTTCACAAATATTCTTCGTTGAAAAAACAGAAGCTAAAATGAAGGATTTAATTAAAATTAATTTATCATTCTTTACATAAAAATAAAAAAATACTTGAACATTGATTTAAATTGTCAGGAAAGAAGAGGAAGGAATTTAAAAGGTAAAAAGGTATATGTTTTTAAAAATCCTAAAATAATTCTTAAGGTTGTATTTTTTTCTCTAAAATAGTTTTCCTGAAAGTTATAAGAAGCAAAGTAAAAAAATAAAATAATTTATTTAAACAAGTGAAGACCAAGTCTTTAAAATATTTTCTTGGATTTTCAAATTCTATTTGAGTTTTTTCTCTCTTAGAATTCAAAATGTTGAGCAAAGCGAGACCAGCTTGCTAGTAAATAAATACAATTTAAAAAATTGAGGCAGCTCACTGGTAAGTGCTGCTATTTGAGCTATTTTTAGAACAGGCCAGCAGGCACCGCGTTGGTGACCCCTGCTTTAGATACTTGAAATAAAGCCTCAGCATTAAATATTATATATATATATATATATATATATATATATATATATATATATATACGTTAGGTCATCAAAAAATAGCAATATAATGTTTTCTGAACTGACATGATAGCCCTATCTTTATGTTTCGCAGTGCAAATCCAGTAAAAACCCGGAATGGTACCGCATGGACCATTTGGGCGTTTTGTCTCGGGTTTATCACGCTATCCCTTGACCCCCGTGGAGTTGTCAGCGTGGGGACAATATCCTTTTATGAGAGGAGGATGAAAACCTCCACGGCAGGTGGGAACAACCACCTGGACGGGCGGCCGCAAGGTCTCAGGGACAAAGCAAGCCATGTTTTTTCAAGTCAGAACCGAATGAGCGCTTTGTTGGGAGAGAAACCACGTCTTACAACCCAGGGGTCACCCATCGATTTTTTTGCTTTCATCTTTTATATATATTTTTTTTATCTATTACGCTCCATTGAGGGATTCTTGGTGGCACCTGGGAGATATTTACAGCCAATTTCTGCGGCTTCATATTACATTTTGCACCGTCTGCAATGGTCGCCTGAATCCGACATAAATGAAACAAAATAGGGTGGAACTGTTAAGGTCTTGGTCAAGTGGGGGTGACCCCAGGATGGGAGACAAGATGGAATTAACAAAAAATCAAAAACTTTAATTAGACAACAAGGGATAACTAAGGGCGATGGGGCAGAAACGCACACCATGAAATCTGGACAAAATAGGTTCCTCGAAGGTCGGCGGGAGAAAGGGCCAGGGCACACTGAGCAGGGCAAGAGTCCGACAAAAGAAATCCTTTTACCTCAGGGGGACTAGGAAATAAACACACAAGATTAGGGAATTCAGGACCAAGTAGCGAAAACATACCAGGTCTGGTGAAGCAGGTGCATGCACGAGAGGAGTTCTGGAAACGATAACCGTCAAAAAGTGGCACAATTTGGAAGTTCAGTCAATGGTTTCGTGAAAAATATGCTTTAAAAATTCACGCATGAATCGACGTTCAATCTTTGCAATAATCAATCAATCAATCAATGTTTATTTATATAGCCCCAAATCACAAATGTCTCAAAGGACTGCACAAATCATTACGACTACAACATCCTCGGAAGAACCCACAAAAGGGCAAGGAAAACTCACACCCAGTGGGCAGGGAGAATTCACATCCAGTGGGACGCCAGTGACAATGCTGACTATGAGAAACCTTGGAGAGGACCTCAGATGTGGGCAACCCCCCCCCTCTAGGGGACCGAAAGCAATGGATGTCGAGCGGGTCTAACATGATACTGTGAAAGTTCAATCCATAGTGGCTCCAAGACAGCAGTGAGAGTCCCGTCCACAGGAAACCATCTCAAGCGGATCAGCAGCGTAGAGATGTCCCCAACCGATACAGGCGAGCGGTCCATCCTGGGTCTCGACTCTGGACAGCCAGTACTTCATCCATGGTCATCGGACCGGACCCCCTCCACAAGGGAGGGGGGGACATAGGAGAAATAGAAAAGAAACGGCAGATCAACTGGTCTAAAAAGGAGGTCTATTTAAAGGCTAGAGTATACAGATGAGTTTTAAGATGAGACTTAAATGCTTCTACTGAGGTGGCATCTCGAACTGTTACCGGGAGGGCATTCCAGAGTACTGGAGCCCGAACGGAAAACGCTCTATAGCCCGCAGACTTTTTTTGGGCTTTAGGAATCACTAATAAGCCGGAGTCTTTTGAAGGCAGATTTCTTGCCGGGACATATGGTACAATACAATCGGCAAGATAGGATGGAGCTAGACCGTGTAGTATTTTATACGTAAGTAGTAAAACCTTAAAGTCACATCTTAAGTGCACAGGAAGCCAGTGCAGGTGAGCCAGTACAGGTATATATGTATGTATATATGTATATAAAGGTATATACAGTATAGGTATATATGTATGTATATATGTATATAAAGGTATATACAGTATAGGTATATATGTATGTATATATGTATATAAAGGTATATACAGTATAGGTATATATGTATGTATATATGTATATAAAGGTATATACAGTATAGGTATATATGTATGTATATATGTATATAAAGGTATATACAGTACAGGCGTAATATGATCAAACTTTCTTGTTCTTGTCAAAAGTCTAGCAGCCGCATTTTGTACCAACTGTAATCTTTTAATGCTAGACATGGGGAGACCCCAAAATAATACGTTACAGTAATCGAGGCGAGACGTAACAAACGCATGGATAATGATCTCAGCGTCTTTAGTGGACAGAATAGACTCCCTTTTTAGACCAGTTGATCTGCCGTTTCTTTTCTTTTTCTCCTGTGTCCCACTCTCCCTTGTGGAGGGGGTCCGGTCCGATCCGGTGGCCATGGACGACGTACTGGCTGTCCAGAGTCGGGACCCAGGATGGACCGCTCGTCCAGAGTCGGGACCCAGGATGGACCGCTTGCCTGGGTATCGGCTTGGGACATCCCTGCACTGCTGATCCGCCTCCGCTTGGGATGGTTTCCTGCTGGCTCCGCTGTGAATGGGACTCTCGCTGCTGTGTTGGATCCGCTTTGGACTGGACTCTCGCGACTGTGTTGGATCCATTGTGGATTGAACTTTCACAGTATCATGTTAGACCCGCTCGACATCTGTTGCTTTCCTCCTCTCCAAGGTTCTCATAGTCATCACAGGGTGTGAGTTTTCCTTGCCCTTATGTGGGCCTACCGAGGATGTCGTAGTGGTTTGTGTTGTGGTTTGTGCAGCCCTTTGAGACACTAGTGATTTAGGGCTATATAAGTAAACATTGATTGATTGATTGATTGATTTCCAACGATAAAGTCAAAGAAATATGCCGCCAGACCCCCATTGAATGTGCCGTAGTGTCTGCAGATTTTACCGGCGATGATAAAGCAGACATGGCACAGATGTATGGATAACCTGCAGATGCATTTCAAACAATAAAGTCAACTAAATCACAAAGGTGAGTTTTGTTGATGTTGTTGACTTATGTGCTAATAAGACATATTTGGTCGCGGCGTGACTGCCAGCTAATCAATGCGAACATGTACATTTGAAACTATATTTACATCCAGCGTTTCCTCCCACCCACATTTAATGCCAAACAAACACTTACCAATCGATGGATTTAAGTCGATCCAGTGTCACAAGATGGGAAACTTCCGATTGTTGTTCTGCACATTTTACCGGCGATGCTAAGGCAGACATGGCACAGATGTATGGATAACCTGCAGATGCATTTGCAACGATAAAGTCAACTAAATCACAAAGGGGAGTTTTGTGATGTTGTTGACTTATGTGCTCATCAGACATATTTGGTCGCGGCATGACTGCCAGCTAATCGATGCTAACATGCTATTTAGGCTAGCTGTATGCACATTTGAAAGTATATTCACATCCAGCGTTTCCTTCCACCCACATTTAATGCCAAACAAACACTTACCAATCGATGGATTTAAGTCGATCCAGTGTCACAAGATGCGAAACTTCCGATCGTTGTTCTGCACATTTTACCGGCGATGCTAAGGGAGACATGGCACAGATGTATGGATAACCTGCAGATGCATTTCAAATGATAAAGTCAACTAAATCACAAAGGTGAGTTTTGTTGATGTTGTTGACTTATGTGCTCATCAGACATATTTGGTTGCGGCATGACTGCCAGCTAATCGATGCTAACATGCTATTTAGGCTAGCTGTATGTACATTTGAAACTATATTCACATCCAGCGTTTCCTTCCACCCACATTTAACGCCAAACAAACACTTACCAATCGATGGATTTAAGTCGATCCAGTGCCACAAGATGCGAAACTTCCGATCGTTGTTCTGCACATTTTACCGGCGATGCTAAGGGAGACATGGCACAGATGTATGGATAACCTGCAGATGCATTTCAAATGATAAAGTCAACTAAATCACAAAGGGGAGTTTTGTTGATGTTGTTGACTTATGTGCTCATCAGACATATTTGGTCGCGGCATGACTGCCAGCTAATCGATGCTATCATGCTATTTAGGCAAGCTGTATGTACATTTGAAACTATATTCACATCCAGCGTTTCCTTCCACCCACATTTAACGCCAAACAAACACTTACCAATCGATGGATTTAAGTCGATCCAGTGTCACAAGATGGGAAACTTCCGATCGTTGTTCTGCACATTTTACTGGCGATGCTAAGGCAGACATGGCACAGATGTATAGATAACCTGCAGATGCATTCCCAACGATAAAGTCAACTAAATCACAAAGGTGAGTTTTGCTGATGTTATTGACTCATGTGCTAATCAGACATATTTGATCGCGGCGTGACTGCCAGCTAATCGATGCTATCATGCTATTTAGGCAAGCTGTATGTACATTTGAAACTATATTTACATCCAGCGTTTCCTTCCACCCACATTTAACGCCAAACAAACACTTACCAATCGATGGATTTAAGTCGATCCAGTGTCACAAGATGGGAAACTTCCGATCGTTGTTCTGCACATTTTACTGGCGATGCTAAGGCAGACATGGCACAGATGTATGGATAACCTGCAGATGCATTTCCAACGATAAAGTCAACAAAATCACAAAGGTGAGTTTTGTTGATGTTGTTGACTTATGTGCTAATAAGACATATTTGGTCGCGGCATGACTGCCAGCTAATCGATGCTAACATGTACATTTGAAACTATATTTACATCCAGCGTTTCCTTCCACCCATATTTAATGCCAAACAAACACTTACCAATCGATGGATTTAAGTCGATCCAGTGTCACAAGATGGGAAACTTCCGATCGTTGTTCTGCACATTTTACCGGCGATGCTAAGGGAGACATGGCACAGATGTATGGATAACCTGCAGATGCATTTCCAACGATAAAGTCAACTAAATCACAAAGGGGAGTTTTGTTGATGTTGTTGACTTATGTGCTCATCAGACATATTTGATTGCGGCGTGACTGCCAGCTAATCGATGCTAACATGCTATTTAGGCTAGCTGTATGTACATTTGAAACTATATTCACATCCAGCGTTTCCTTCCACCCACATTTAATGCCAAACAAACACTTACAAATCGATGGATTTAAGTCGATCCAGTGTCACAAGATGGGAAACTTCCGATCGTTGTTCTGCACATTTTACCGGCGATGCTAAGGCAGACATGGCACAGATGTATGGATAACCTGCAGATGCATTTCCAACGATAAAGTCAACGAAATCACAAAGGTGAGTTTTGTTGATGTTGTTGACTTATGTGCTAATCAGACATATTTGGTCGCGGCATGACTGCCAGCTAATCGATGCTAACATGCTATTTAGGCTAGCTGTATGTACATTTGAAACTATATTTACATCCAGCGTTTCCTTCCACCCACATTTAATGCCAAACAAACACTTACCAATCGATGGATTTAAGTCGATCCAGTGTCACAAGATGCGAAACTTCCGATCGTTGTTCTGCACATTTTACCGGCGATGCTAAGGGAGACATGGCACAGAGATGTATGGATAACCTGCAGATGCATTTCAAATGATAAAGTCAACTAAATCACAAAGGTGAGTTTTGTTGATGTTATTGACTTATGTGCTAATCAGACATATTTGGTCGCGGCATGACTGCCAGCTAATCGATGCTAACATGCTATTTAGGCTAGCTGTATGTACATTTGAAACTATATTCACATCCAGCGTTTCCTTCCACCCACATTTAACGCCAAACAAACACTTACCAATCGATGGATTTAAGTCGATCCAGTGTCACAAGATGGGAAACTTCCGATCGTTGTTCTGCACATTTTACTGGCGATGCTAAGGCAGACATGGCACAGATGTATAGATAACCTGCAGATGCATTCCCAACGATAAAGTCAACTAAATCACAAAGGTGAGTTTTGCTGATGTTATTGACTCATGTGCTAATCAGACATATTTGATCGCGGCGTGACTGCCAGCTAATCGATGCTATCATGCTATTTAGGCAAGCTGTATGTACATTTGAAACTATATTTACATCCAGCGTTTCCTTCCACCCACATTTAACGCCAAACAAACACTTACCAATCGATGGATTTAAGTCGATCCAGTGTCACAAGATGGGAAACTTCCGATCGTTGTTCTGCACATTTTACTGGCGATGCTAAGGCAGACATGGCACAGATGTATGGATAACCTGCAGATGCATTTCCAACGATAAAGTCAACAAAATCACAAAGGTGAGTTTTGTTGATGTTGTTGACTTATGTGCTAATAAGACATATTTGGTCGCGGCATGACTGCCAGCTAATCGATGCTAACATGTACATTTGAAACTATATTTACATCCAGCGTTTCCTTCCACCCATATTTAATGCCAAACAAACACTTACCAATCGATGGATTTAAGTCGATCCAGTGTCACAAGATGGGAAACTTCCGATCGTTGTTCTGCACATTTTACCGGCGATGCTAAGGGAGACATGGCACAGATGTATGGATAACCTGCAGATGCATTTCCAACGATAAAGTCAACTAAATCACAAAGGGGAGTTTTGTTGATGTTGTTGACTTATGTGCTCATCAGACATATTTGATTGCGGCGTGACTGCCAGCTAATCGATGCTAACATGCTATTTAGGCTAGCTGTATGTACATTTGAAACTATATTCACATCCAGCGTTTCCTTCCACCCACATTTAATGCCAAACAAACACTTACAAATCGATGGATTTAAGTCGATCCAGTGTCACAAGATGGGAAACTTCCGATCGTTGTTCTGCACATTTTACCGGCGATGCTAAGGCAGACATGGCACAGATGTATGGATAACCTGCAGATGCATTTCCAACGATAAAGTCAACGAAATCACAAAGGTGAGTTTTGTTGATGTTGTTGACTTATGTGCTAATCAGACATATTTGGTCGCGGCATGACTGCCAGCTAATCGATGCTAACATGCTATTTAGGCTAGCTGTATGTACATTTGAAACTATATTTACATCCAGCGTTTCCTCCCACCCACATTTAATGCCAAACAAACACTTACCAATCGATGGATTTAAGTCGATCCAGTGTCACAAGATGCGAAACTTCCGATCGTTGTTCTGCACATTTTATCGGCGATGCTAAGGGAGACATGGCACAGAGATGTATGGATAACCTGCAGATGCATTTCAAATGATAAAGTCAACTAAATCACAAAGGTGAGTTTTGTTGATGTTATTGACTTATGTGCTCATCAGACATATTTGGTCGCGGCATGACTGCCAGCTAATCGATGCTAACATGCTATTTAGGCTAGCTGTATGTACATTTGAAACTATATTCACATCCAGCGTTTCCTTCCACCCACATTTAACGCCAAACAAACACTTACCAATCGATGGATTTAAGTCGATCCAGTGCCACAAGATGCGTAACTTCCGATCGTTGTTCTGCACATTTTACCGGCGATGCTAAGGGAGACATGGCACAGATGTATGGATAACCTGCAGATGCATTTCCAAAGATAAAGTCAACAAAATCACAAAGGTCAGTTTTGTTGATGTTGTTGACTTATGTGCTAATAAGACAAATTTGGTCGCGGCATGACTGCCAGCTAATCGATGCTAACATGTACATTTGAAACTATATTTACATCCAGCGTTTCCTTCCACCCACATTTAATGCCAAACAAACACTTACCAATCGATGGATTTAAGTCGATCCAGTGTCACAAGATGCGGAACTTCCGATCGTTGTTCTGCACATTTGGCCGAATAGCGTCAATAGCTTTTCGCTCAATAGTTTCAGATTCTTCTTCAGTTTCGTTTTCGCTATCTGCCTCCATACCATGCGTTTCAATACAAGCGTAATCTGTCGAATCGCTTAAGCCGCGGAAATCCGAGTCTGAATCCGAGCTAATGTCGCTATATCTTGCTGTGGTATCCGCCATTGTTCGTTTGTGTGTGACGTCACAGGGAAATGAACAGCGGTTTCGAAGATAGCGAAAAAAAGGCACTTTAAAGCTTTTTTTAGGGATATTCCGGGACGGGTAAAATTTTGAAAAAAACGCCAAAAAATAAAATAAGCCACTGTGAACTGATTTTCATTGGTTTTAACCCTTTTGAAATTGTGATAATGTTCCCCTTGAACTACTTTTTCCTCGCTCATCCATGCGGATTAGACACTGGCCGAGAGCTGGTGGGCGGCCGAGGGTGGAGCACAATCAAACATGAATCTTTATGGCGCCCCCTACAGAACGTCGCCCCCATGTACGTAAAAAGCATCACAGCCCAGGCCTGGGTGCTGACCTCGGTCTACACCTGCTGTATTACACGCTCCCCCCCCCCCAAGATAAGTGGTGAGAAAAGCAAGGTAAACACACCTCATGAATTTGAGTCTTGATTGATCGGCTTGTGCCTCCGCCGTGACCCCCGCGGAACGACACGGGCGCGAGGTAACCGCCTTTGGACCGCAACAGGAGGCGCGAACGAAACTTGCAAAATTAGGGAATTGAAAAAGACATTGGTGTTGTATCAAATCATTTCCAGCGTACATGAACATTTAATGAGTCTTTTAGGACGCAGCGGGAAAAACAAACATCCCTCCGTCTTTGTAATTGGGTCTCGGCGGACTTGAAGACGGTTGATTGCAGGCCTCCGAGTGCGTTTGTGTGTTCTTGGATTTCTACCCTTCTTGAGACACCGACAGGGAAACATACCGTCCATAAGAGGACCGGTGAACAATTTAAAAATGTAATAAATAAATAAACTAAAACCTTCCCTTTTATTAAATATCTGCATAGTATGTATGTATGCATTAATAATGTGTCAGGGTTGCCATTGACAGTTTGTTTGTGTATTGCTTTTTCCTCTGTATGTTTAGTACTTCCTGTCAGCACTCTTATTTTGGTTCAGCTTCCTGTTTGTTCCCTGTTTCCCCTCAGCTGCAGCTGATTGGCACCTGGCCACACCTGGTGTCAATCAGCCCGCTCCTATTTGTACCCGCTTTTTCTTCCAGTCAGTGCTGGATTATTGATGTGTCGATGTCACTTCTTGTCGCTCTTGTCATGTATTATCGCTCCTGTCGTGTCGTATATTCGTTTGATGTTTGTAGCTTACTGTTATTTGTTCCCTGCTTCCAGTTTGTTTTGTACTACACGTTACGAGGTCTGTTTTCCTGCTTGCTACCCGCTAGCTTCCACGTTAGACCCTTTTTGTTTTTACTAACTTCCATGTTAAGCTCCTTTTATTTGCTAGCTCCCTTAGTTTGTTATCCGCCTCGTGAGCGCTTTGTGTTACTACCCTTTTGTTTGTTTTAGGTCTATTTTTTTTTTTTAATTCATGTTTTCTCACTCCATGCCTGCCTCCATCTCTGCATCTTGGGGTTCGTCACCAACTAACTTTGACATAATGTTGAAAATACAAATTTGATATATCTAGAAAATGTAGTCCAAAAGAGGTAGGCATTTTTTTGGGGAGGTCTCAAGAATGTAAGAAATACAAGAATGTGTGTGTGTTCTTGTATTTCTGCCCTTCTTGAGACACCAACAAGGAAAAGTTCCGTCCATATGAGGACCGGTGAACAAGTTAGGACCGAAATCATGGTCCCAATACGGAAAACCGTTACATCTACTAGAGAATGTCTCATTTGCACCCCCTGGTGGTGAAATCCATAAAAAATTAGGGTGGTGCCAAAAAGGAGGGATTTTTCAAATTGACTGTGTCGGTTTTAAAAGTGCTCCCCCTCTGGTCAACATATGAAATAACAAGTGTGCGTGAATTTTTTTGAAGTGTGCCCCCTCTGGACAACAAATGTAATAACAAGTGTGTGTAAGAAATTGAACAGCGCCCCCTTTGTCCAAAATTTATTAAAACAAATAAATATAAATGTGTATAGAGACATAATGTAATAACTTGAAGTAAATACTGAAGATTAAAAAACAGTTAAAAACAAAAAAACAAAAATAAATACTATAAAAATACAACTAAAAGCTTACCTTTTTTATATTTGCATAGTATGTATGTATTATTAATGTTGTAAATACAAATATTCATATATCTAGAAAGGGAGGTCCTAAAGAGGGAGGCCTTTTCGGAGACATCAACAAGGAAAAGTTCCGTCCATATGAGGACCGGTGAACAAGTTAGGACCGAAATCCGGAAAACCATTGCATCTACTAGAGAATATCTCATTTGCACCCCCTGGTGGTGAAATCTATCAAAAATTAGAGTGGTCCCAAAAAGGAGGGATTTTTCAAATTGACTGTTTGTCGGTTTTAAAAAAAGCTCCCCCTCTGGTCAACATATGAAATAACAAGTGTGTGTAAGAAATAGAACTGTGCCCTTTTGTCCAAAATTAATTAAAACAAATACATACATATGTGTGTAGAGACATACTGTAATATTTTGAAGTAAATAATGAAGATTAAAAAAACAATTATTAACAAAAAATACAAAATATAACTAAAATCTTACCTTACTTATATTTGCGCAGTATGCATATATTAATAATGTTGTAATTACAAATATTCATATATCTAGAAGGGGTGGTCCTAGAGTGGGAGGCATTTTTTTGGAGGTCTCAAGAATGTAAGAAATACATGAATGTGTGTTCTTATATTTCTACCCTTCTTGAGACATCAACAAGGAGAAGTTCCGTACATATGAGGACCGGTGAACAAGTTAGGACCGAAATCACGGTCCCAATACGGAAAACCATTGCTAGTAATAGAGAATATCTCATTTGCACCCCCTGGTGGTGAAATCTTGAAAAAAAATTAGGGTGGTCCCAAACAGAAGGGATTTTTCAAATTTACTATGTGCCGCTTTTAAAAGTGCTCCCCCTCTGGTCAACATATGAAATAACAAGTGTGTGTAAGAAATTTTGAAGTGCTCCCCCTTTGGCCAACATTTCATATTTGCATAGTTTGTATATTATATTAATGTGGAAAATACCCATCTTTATCTATTTAGAAAGGGTGGTCCTAAAGAGGTCGGCAATTTTTGGAGGTCCCCAGAAGGTCCGAAATACAAGTGTGTGTGTGTGCATATGAGAGCCAAGTTCAGGGGATGCTGCGCTCGTAGGTGGTGTGTGCAATTTATATGCATTGTGTGCACATATCACAAAGTATGTGTGTGTGTGTGTGTGTGTGTGTGTGTGCACAGCAGGGTGTTTCTTAAGCAGAGGAGATCAAAGAGACATTAGTATTCTGAAATAAATCACATTGCTCAGTCCTCACTGTGCGGGTCCCCAACACACACACACACACACACACACACACACACACACACACACACACACACACACACACACACACACACTCCTTTCAAGAGACACTGCCACCCCCCCCCCCCCCACCCCCCCCCCCCCACCTCGCCCCCCAAGCGGCCGTCAGTGCTATCTGCTTACTGCCTCGGAATCCTTTGTTGCATCCGTTCGGTTTCTCACGTTCCAATGCGAGCCCCCGCCTCGTCCCGCCATCTGCAAACGAGCAAGCAAACAAACAAAACCAAAAAAACGCTTTGTCAGAGGAAACTGTTGTCCATCGACAGGGAAATTCTGAAATTTGCTGTTTGATTACAAAGCTCCTGGAAGCACAAATGATGTAGTTCAGCGGTTCTTAACCATAGGGGCGGGGGCCGCTGCGGTGTACTCAGGTGTAATGCACTTTTCCACCACTTGCGTCAGTGATGGCAAACCTCAAACAAGCAGAATAAGTCTGGAGCTAAAAGTCTGAGAGAAGGTTTTCTAAAGCGCAAAAATTATGACTAAAGTGGTGGAGCCATATTTGCACTTCATTTCGATTGACAGTTTATGTAAGAATCATAGATTCAGGCCACAGAAGGAGGTAGTCCTGAATCAGATTGGAATCTGATTTTTTTCCAAGTGTTAAAAACACGGTATTTTTTCAAAGTGTCAAAAACACAATTTTTTCAGTGTCAAAAAGTCTGGATTTTTTCTAAGTGTCAAAAAGTCGGGATTTTTTTCATCAAAATGTCAAAATTTTTTAGTCAAAATGTAGACTTTTTTTTATGTCAAAAGTCAGGATTTTTTTAAAGTGTCAAAGTCGGTGCTTTATTAAGTGTCAAAAAAATCGGGATTTTTTTTTGAATTTTCAAAAAACTGGAAACGTTTTCTTCAAAAAAATCGGGATTTTATTTTCTAATTGTCAAACAGTCGTTTTTTGTAGGAGTCAAAAGTCTGGATTTTTTTTGAGTGTCAAAAAGTCGGGATTTTATCAAGTGTAAAAAAAATCTGGATTTTTTTCCTTATGTCAAAAAATTGGAAATGTTTTTGTCAAAAAATCGGGATTTTTTTCTAGGTTTTAAAAAGTCTGGATTTTTTCTATGTGTCAAAAAGTCTGGATTTTTTTCCAAGTGTCAAAAAAGTCTGGATTTTTTCTAAGTGTCAAAAAGTCTGGATTTTTTTCCAAGTGTCCAAACGTCTGGATTTTTTGTTCTAAGTGTCAAAAACACGGAATTTTTTTCTAAGTATCAAAAAGTTTATTATTTCTAAGTGTCAAAAAGTCTGGATTATTTCTAAGTGTCAAAATGTCAGGATTTTTTCTAAGTGTCAAAAATTCTGGATTTTTTCCAGGTGTCAAAAAGTCTGGATTTTTTCTAAGTGTCAAAAAGTCTGGACTTTTTCTGTCAAAAACACGGGATTTTTTCCAAGTATCAAAAAGTCAATTATTTCTAAGTGTAAAAATGTTTGTATTATTTCTAAGTGTCAAAAACTCAGGATTTTTTCCAAGTGTCAAAAATTCTGGATTTTTTTGTAAGTGTCAAAAATTCGGGAATTTTTTTTAAGTTTTAAAAAGTCTGGATTTTTTCTAAGTATCAAAAGGTCTGGATTTTTTGTGTCAAAAAGTCTGGATTTTTTCCAAGTGTCAAAAAGTTTGGATTTTTTCCAAGTGTCAAAAATAGTGAATTTTTCTGTCATAAAGTTTGATTTTTTTCTAAGTGTCAAAAAGTCTGGATTGTTTTTTAAGTGTCAAAAAGTTTTTTTTTTCTGAGTGTCAATAAATCTGGATTTTTTTTCTAAGTGTCCAAAAGTCTGGATTTTATCTAAGTGTCAAAAAGTCTGGATTTTTTCTAATGGTTAAAAATTCTGGATTTCTTCTAAGTGTCAAAAAGTCAGGATTTTTTTGTAAGTGTCAAAAAGTCTGGATTTTTTCTAAGTGTCAAAAAATCTGGATTTTTTCCAAGTGTCAAAAAGTTGGGATTTTTAGTGTCAAAAAGTCTGGATTTTTTTTAAGTGTCAAAAAGTTCTTATTTTTTCTACGTGTCAAAAAAATCTGAATTTTTTCTAAGTGTCGAAAAGTTGGGATTTTTTTCTACGTGTCAAAAAAAATCTGAATTTTTTGTAAGTGTCGAAAAGTTAGGATTTTTTTCCAAGTGTCAAAAAGTCGGGATTTTTTTGTGTCAAAAAATGTGAATTTTTTCTAAGGGTCAAAAAGTTGGGTTCTTTTCCAAGTGTCAAAAAGTTCTTATTTTTTCTAAGTGTCAAAAAATCAGAATTTTTTCTAAGTGTCGAAAAATCGGGATTTTTTTCTAAGTATCAAAAAGTCGGGATTTTTTTAAGTGTCAAAAAATGTAAATTTTTTTCCAAGTGTCAATAAGTTGGAATTTTTTTGTAAATGTCAAAATGTTCGGTTCTTTTCCAAGTGTCAAAAAGTTCTTATTTTTTCAAAGTGTCAAAAAATCAGAATTTTTTCTAAGTGTCGAAAAGTCTGGATTTTTACCAAGTGTCAAAAAGTTTGGATTTTTTCCAAGTGTCAAAAATAGTGAATTTTTCTGTCATAAAGTTTGATTTTTTTCTAAGTGTCAAAAAGTCTGGATTATTTTTTAAGTGTCAAGAAGTAGTTTTTTTTCTGAGTGTCAATAAATCTGGATTTTTTTCTAAGTGTCCAAAAGTCTGGATTTTTTCTAATGGTTAAAAATTCTGGATTTCTTCTAAGTGTCAAAAAGTCAGGATTTTTTTGTAAGTGTCCAAAAGTCTGGATTTTTTCTAATGGTTAAAAATTCTGGATTTCTTCTAAGTGTCAAAAAGTCAGGATTTTTTTGTAAGTGTCAAAAAGTCTGGATTTTTTCTAAGTGTCAAAAAATCTGGATTTTTTCCAAGTGTCAAAAAGTCAGGATTTTTTCTAAGTGTCAAAAAATGTGAATTTTTTCTAAGTGTCAAAAAGTTGGGATTTTTAGTGTCAAAAAGTCTGGATTTTTTTTAAGTGTCAAAAAGTTCTTATTTTTTCTACGTGTCAAAAAAATCTGAATTTTTTCTAAGTGTCGAAAAGTTGGGATTTTTTTCTACGTGTCAAAAAAAATCTGAATTTTTTTGTAAGTGTCGAAAAGTTAGGATTTTTTTTAAGTGTCAAAAAGTCTGGATTTTTTTGTGTCAAAAAGTGTGAATTTTTTCTAAGGGTCAAAAAGTTGGGTTCTTTTCCAAGTGTCAAAAAGTTCTTATTTTTTCTAAGAGTCAAAAAATCTGAATTTTTTCCAAATGTCGAAAAGTCGGGATTTTTTTCCAAGTATCAAAAAGTCGGGATTTTTTTAAGTGTCAAAAAATGTACATTTTTTTCTAAGTGTCAATAAGTTGGAATTTTTTTGTAAATGTCAAAATGTTCGGTTCTTTTCCAAGTGTCAAAAAGTTCTTATTTTTTCTAAGTGTCAAAAAATCAGAATTTTTTCTAAGTGTCGAAAAGTTGGGATTTTTTTCCAAGTGTCCAAAAGTCGGGATTTTTTTAAGTGTCAAAAAATAGGGATTTTTTTCAAAGTCTCGAAAAGTCTGAATTTTTTCCAAGTGTCAAAAAGTCTGAATTTTTTCCAAGTGTCAAAAAGTCGTGATTTTTTTATGTGTCAATAAATTTGGGATTTTTTTTTAGGGTATGTTCACTACTTTATTTAAGGACAAACTGTCATGAGCCGCTGCTCGGATCATGACATATTCTGGTTTTGTTCTGTTTTGTATCACATCCTGTTAGTATTTTGTCTTCCTTAGTTCCTGGTGGCACTTCCTGTTTTGTTCTGTTGTCATAGTTACGTATTAGTGTCACCTGCCTTGTGTTTTTGACGCGCACCTGCCTCCTAATTTCTGTCTCTATCTAAGCCTGCCCGTTTTTGTCATTCGTTCTTGCAGTCTCATTTGTGTTTCGATGCAACAGGTGACGTCGCTATCCCCGCTTGTGCTAAAAACGCTATTCCTTCGGTTGTTTATTTCCCTAGCTCTCATGCTGGCGTCTTTATTTCTTTCTAGCTCGCATGCTAGTTCTGTTGATTTTGTCTCTAGTGCCTTTGTGCAAGTATTTCTGTTCCTAGTTTGTTTTGTAGTAGAAATAAATCTTCATTTCTTACCTTCACGCTGTGTCCTTAGCCGACTGCACTTGGAGAGAACAAACACGCACCACGATGCCAGCTAACCGTCACACAATTTTGCAATAAAAAAACATATGTTTAAAGTACCCTAAGATTTTTCGTTAAATCAAAGCCAATAACGCCATTTTTTTCTGGTCCCCTTTGCTTAGAAAAGTCCCGAAAAGTATGGAAATAATTTTGGTACCGGTACTATGGCTATGTCAACATCCTTAGCTGGACCTGTTTTTGCACGGTCTGGAGGCCGCCGTGGGAATGATTGACGTCTTTAGAAGCGAGGAAGGCGCTGATGTGGGCCCCGGAATTTGAATGAGGAGAACAGGCGTGCCCCCCCAACCCCGCAGCATGCTGACACTTGCAATATCTCTGAGAGTCCACGGCTCCTTCCTTCTACTTTGTTATCCTCGCACGGCCGAGTTTGGGACAATGCGTCGGTGCGTGTACTTTATTACGTTTCCGTCCGCGTCCGCCTAGCCGCGCGTGTGTCGTCCCGACAGCCGCCCACATGAATATGCAGATCACTTTTAGGCAGCATATGCGACCGGCATTAAAGCCCACTCTCCGCCGCTGACCCAATTTCACGCACTTATCAGTCGGTGCAAGCGGGGAACATTCGCGCGCCTAAGACGGAGGCGTTGGAGTGGGCGTTTATGTTTGTGAGGTGGCCTCTGAGTGTTTACGAGGCACAGCACGTGTTTAATAACGCCGCGGAAAACTCACACGGAAACAAATCTTTGGAACGTTAATGACTTCACCGCCTGAACCCCAACGTTTCATCCATCTATCTTCTACGGCTGAAAAAAAAACAAACAAAGAAGGACTATTTGTCAGTAGGAAAGGGGATTCGTCCCGGTTTACCTGACACGTGAAACGTGACGAATTTGAGTGGTGTACTATCCAGTGTTGAATATTTTAAAATGTGGTGATTCAAACTTTGCTATGTAGGGAGGCGCTTTCCCTCATTTTCCCTTAACCTGGACTGGTCAGCAGTCTAATTATTACGGCAAAAAAAAAAAAAAAAGGACTATGTCCAAGTAGGAAAGAGATTCATACGGCCCTATTCGTCACGGTTTACCTGACACATGAAACGTGACGAACTTGGAGCCTGAAATATCCAGTTTAGGCAGTGGAGTGTTGAATATCTTAACAGGTGTTTTGTGGCATTTCCAACTTTTGACCACAGCGTCAGTTGCTATGTAGAGAAGCGCTTTCCGTCATTTTCAGCAGGCTGCATTGCAATATGATGAACCCCGGGTCCTCTTCCTCTCACGTGAGATCAACCCAGAAACGGGGCCATATGAATCCCTTACCCTGGACTGGTCAGCAGTCTAATTATTACGGGGGAAAAAGACTGTCTAAGTAGGAAAGGGATTTATACTTCCCCATTCGTCGCGGTTTACCTGACACCTGAAACGTGACAAATTTGGAGGCTCTAATATTCAGTTTAGGCAGTGGAGTTTTGAATATCTTAACAGGTTTTTTGTGGCATTTCCAACTTTTGACCACAGAGTCGGTTGCTATGTAGAGAGGTGCTTTCCGTCATTTTCAGCAGGCTGCATTGCAATATGATAAACCCCGCCCCTCTTCCTCTCACGTGAGATCAACCCAGAAACGGGGCCATATGAATCCCTTATACTGGACTGGTCAGCAGTCTAATTATTACGGCTAAAAAAAAAGGACTGTCTAAGTAGGAAAGAGATTCATACGGCCCTATTCGTCACCGTTTACCTGACACCTGAAACGTGACAAATTTGGAGGCTCTAATATCCAATTTAGGCAGTTGAGTGTTGAATATCTTAAAAGGTGTTTTGTGGCAATTCTAACTTTGACAACAGTGTCAGTTGCTATGTACTGAGGCGCTTTCTGTCATTTTCAGCAGGCTGCATTGCAATATGATAAACCCCGCCCCTCTTACTCTCACGTGAGATCAACCCAGAAACGGGGCCATATGAATCCTTTACCCTGGTCTTGTCAGCAGTCTAATTATTACGGCAAAAAAAAAAAAAGAAGGACTACGTCTAAATAGGAAAGAGATTCATACGGCCCTATTCGTCGCGGTTTACCTGACACCTGAAACGTGACAAATTTGGAGGCTCTAATATCCAATTTAGGCAGTTGAGTGTTGAATATCTTAAAAGATGTTTTGTGGCAATTCTAACTTTGACCACAGTGTCAGTTGCTATGTAGAGAGGCGCTTTCCGTCATTTCCAGCAAACCTGCATTGCGAGATGATAAACCCCGCCCCTCTTCCTCTCACGTGAGATCAACCCAGAAACGGGGCCATATAAATCCCTTACCCTGGTCTTGTCAGCAGTCTAATTATTACGGCAAAAAAAGAAAAAAAAAGACTATGTCTAAGTAGAAAGGGGATTCATACTTCCCCTTTCGTCCCGTTTTACCTGACACATGAAACGTGACAAATTTGGAGGCTCTAATACCCAGTTTAGGCAGTGGAGTGTTGAATTTCTTAAAAGTTTTTTTGTGGCAATTCTAACTTCGACCACAGCGGCAGTTGCTATGTAGAGAGTCGCTTTCCGTCATTTCCAGCAAACCTGCATTGCGAGATGATAAACCCCGCCCCTCTTACTCTCACGTGAGATCAACCCAGAAACGGGGCCATATGAATCCTTTACCCTGGTCTTGTCAGCAGTCTAATTATTACGGCAAAAAAAAAAAAGAAGGACTACGTCTAAATAGGAAAGAGATTCATACGGCCCTATTCGTCGCGGTTTACCTGACACCTGAAACGTGACAAATTTGGAGGCTCTAATATTCAGTTTAGGCAGTGGAGTTTTGAATATCTTAACAGGTTTTTTGTGGCATTTCCAACTTTTGACCACAGAGTCGGTTGCTATGTAGAGAGGTGCTTTCCGTCATTTTCAGCAGGCTGCATTGCAATATGATAAACCCCGCCCCTCTTCCTCTCACGTGAGATCAACCCAGAAACGGGGCCATATGAATCCCTTATACTGGACTGGTCAGCAGTCTAATTATTACGGCTAAAAAAAAAGGACTGTCTAAGTAGGAAAGAGATTCATACGGCCCTATTCGTCACCGTTTACCTGACACCTGAAACGTGACAAATTTGGAGGCTCTAATATCCAATTTAGGCAGTTGAGTGTTGAATATCTTAAAAGGTGTTTTGTGGCAATTCTAACTTTGACAACAGTGTCAGTTGCTATGTAGAGAGGCGCTTTCTGTCATTTTCAGCAGGCTGCATTGCAATATGATGAACCCCGGGTCCTCTTCCTCTCACGTGAGATCAACCCAGAAACGGGGCCATATGAATCCCTTACCCTGGACTGGTCAGCAGTCTAATTATTACGGCAAAAAAAAAAAGGACTGTCTAAGTAGGAAAGAGATTCATACGGCCCTATTCGTCACAGTTTACCTGACACATGAAACATGACAAATTTGGAGGCTCTAATACCCAGTTTAGGCAGTGGAGTGTTGAATTTCTTAAAAGTTTTTTTGTGGCAATTCTAACTTCGACCACAGCGTCAGTTGCTATGTAGAGAGCCGCTTTCCGTCATTTCCAGCAAACCTGCATTGCGAGATGATAAACCCCGCCCCTCTTCCTCTCACGTGAGATCAACCCAGAAACGGGGCCATATGAATCCCTTACCCTGGTCTTGTCAGCAGTCTAATTATTACGGCAAAAAAAAAAAAAAAGAAGGACTACGTCTAAATAGGAAAGGGGATTCATACGGCCCTATTCGTCGCGGTTTACCTGACACCTGAAACGTGACAAATTTGGAGGCTCTAATATCCAATTTAGGCAGTTGAGTGTTGAATATCTTAAAAGGTGTTTTGTGGCAATTCTAACTTTTGACCACAGCGTCAGTTGCTATGAAGAGAGGCGCTTTCCGTCATTTTCAGCAGGCTGCATTGCAATATGATGAACCCCGGGCCCTCTTCCTCTCACATGAGATCAATCCAGAAACGGGGCCATATGAATCCCTTACCCTGGTCTTGTCAGCAGTCTAATTATTACGGCCAAAAAAGAAAAAAAAAGACTATGTCTAAGTAGAAAGGGGATTCATACTTCCCCTTTCGTCCCGTTTTACCCGACACATGAAACGTGACAAATTTGGAGGCTGTAATATCCAGTTTAGGCAGTGAAGTGTTGAATTTTTTTAAAAAGGTGTTTTGCGGCAATTCTAACTTTTGACCACAGCGTCAGTTGCTATGAGGAGAGGCGCTTTCCGTCATTTTCAGCAGGCTGCATTGCAATATGATGAACCCCGGGTCCTCTTCCTCTCACATGAGATCAACCCAGAAACGGGGCCATATGAATCCCTTACCCTGGACTGGTCAGCAGTCTAATTATTACGGGGAAAAAAAGACTGTCTAAGTAGGAAAGGGATTTATACTTCCCCATTCGTCGCGGTTTACCTGACACTTGAAACGTGACAAATTTGGAGGCTCTAATATTCAGTTTAGGCAGTGGAGTTTTGAATATCTTAACAGGTTTTTTGTGGCATTTCCAACTTTTGACCACAGAGTCGGTTGCTATGTAGAGAGGCGCTTTCCGTCATTTTCAGCAGGCTGCATTGCAATATGATAAACCCCGCCCCTCTTCCTCTCATGTGAGATCAACCCAGAAACGGGGCCATATGAATCCCTTACCCTGGACTGGTCAGCAGTCTAATTATTACGGCTAAAAAAAAAGGACTGTCTAAGTAGGAAAGAGATTCATACGGCCCTATTCGTCACGGTTTACATGACACATGAAACGTGACAAATTTGGAGGCTGTAATATCCAGTTTAGGCAGTGAAGTGTTGAATTTTTTAAAAGATGTTTTGTGGCAATTCTAACTTTTGACCACAGTGTCAGTTGCTATGTAGAGAGGCGCTTTCCGTCATTTTCAGCAGGCTGCATTGCAATACGATAAACCCCGCCCCTCTTCCTCTCACGTGAGATCAACCCAGAAACGGGGCCATATGAATCCCTTACCCTGGACTGGTCAGCAATCTAATTATTACGGCTAAAAAAAAGAAAAAAAAAGACTATGTCTAAGTAGAAAGGGGATTCATACTTCCCCTTTCGTCCCGTTTTACCTGACACATGAAACGTGACAAATTTGGAGGCTGTAATATCCAGTTTAGGCAGTGGAGTGTTGAATTTCTTAAAAGTTTTTTTGTGGCAATTCTAACTTCGACCACAGCGTCAGTTGCTATGTAGAGAGCCGCTTTCCGTCATTTCCAGCAAACCTGCATTGCGAGATGATAAACCCCGCCCCTCTTACTCTCACGTGAGATCAACCCAGAAACGGGGCCATATGAATCCTTTACCCTGGTCTTGTCAGCAGTCTAATTATTACGGCAAAAAAAAAAAAAGAAGGACTACGTCTAAATAGGAAAGAGATTCATACGGCCCTATTCGTCACGGTTTACCCGACACATGAAACGTGACAAATTTGGAGGCTGTAATATCCAGTTTAGGCAGTGAAGTGTTGAATTTTTTAAAAGATGTTTTGTGGCAATTCTAACTTTTGACCACAGTGTCAGTTGCTATGTAGAGAGGCGCTTTCCGTCATTTTCAGCAGGCTGCATTGCAATACGATAAACCCCGCCCCTCTTCCTCTCACGTGAGATCAACCCAGAAACGGGGCCATATGAATCCCTTACCCTGGACTGGTCAGCAATCTAATTATTACGGCTAAAAAAAAGAAAAAAAAAGACTATGTCTAAGTAGAAAGGGGATTCATACTTCCCCTTTCGTCCCGTTTTACCTGACACATGAAACGTGACAAATTTGGAGGCTGTAATATCCAGTTTAGGCAGTGGAGTGTTGAATTTCTTAAAAGTTTTTTTGTGGCAATTCTAACTTCGACCACAGCGTCAGTTGCTATGTAGAGAGCCGCTTTCCGTCATTTCCAGCAAACCTGCATTGCGAGATGATAAACCCCGCCCCTTTTACTCTCACGTGAGATCAACCCAGAAACGGGGCCATATGAATCCTTTACCCTGGTCTTGTCAGCAGTCTAATTATTACGGCAAAAAAAAAAAAAGAAGGACTACGTCTAAATAGGAAAGAGATTCATACGGCCCTATTCGTCGCGGTTTACCTGACACCTGAAACGTGACAAATTTGGAGGCTGTAATATCCAGTTTAGGCAGTGGAGTGTTGAATTTTTTAAAAAAGTTTTTTTGTGGCAATTCTAACTTCGACCACAGCGTCAGTTGCTATGTAGAGAGCCGCTTTCCGTCATTTCCAGCAAACCTGCATTGCGAGATGATAAACCCCGCCCCTCTTACTCTCACGTGAGATCAACCCAGAAACGGGGCCATATGAATCCTTTACCCTGGTCTTGTCAGCAGTCTAATTATTACGGCAAAAAAAAAAAAAGAAGGACTACGTCTAAATAGGAAAGAGATTCATACGGCCCTATTCGTCACGGTTTACCTGACACCTGAAACGTGACAAATTTGGAGGCTCTAATATCCAATTTAGGCAGTTGAGTGTTGAATATCTTAAAAGGTGTTTTGTGGCAATTCTAACTTTGACAACAGTGTCAGTTGCTATGTAGAGAGGCGTTTTCCGTCATTTTCAGCAGGCTGCATTGCAATATGATAAACCCCGCCCCTCTTCCTCTCACGTGAGATCAACCCATAAAACGGGGCCGTGTGAATCCCTTACCCTGGACTGGTCAGCAATCTAATTATTACGGCTAAAAAAAGAAAAAAAAAGACTATGTCTAAGTAGAAAGGGGATTCATACTTCCCCTTTCGTCCCGTTTTACCTGACACATGAAACGTGACAAATTTGGAGGCTCTAATATCCAGTTTAAGCAGTGGAGTGTTGAATATCTTAACAGGTTTTTTGTGGCATTTCCAACTTTTGACCACAGGGTCAGTTGCTATGTAGAGAGGCGCTTTCCGTCATTTTCAGCAGGCTGCATTGCAATATGATAAACCCCGCCCCTCTTCCTCTCACGTGAGATCAACCCAGAAACGGGGCCATATGAATCCCTTACCCTGGACTGGTCAGCAGTCTAATTATTACGGGGAAAAAAAGACTAAGTAGGAAAGGGATTCATACTTCCCCATTCGTCGCGGTTTACCTGACACCTGAAACGTGACAAATTTGGAGGCTCTAATATTCAGTTTAGGCAGTGGAGTTTTGAATATCTTAACAGGTTTTTTGTGGCATTTCCAACTTTTGACCACAGAGTCGGTTGCTATGTAGAGAGGAGCTTTCCGTCATTTTCAGCAGGCTGCATTGCAATATGATAAACCCCGCCCCTCTTCCTCTCACGTGAGATCAACCCAGAAACGGGGCCATATGAATCCCTTACCCTGGACTGGTCAGCAGTCTAATTATTACGGGGAAAAAAAGACTAAGTAGGAAAGAGATTCATACGGCCCTATTCGTCACGGTTTACCTGACACATGAAACGTGACAAATTTGGAGGCTGTAATATCCAGTTTAGGCAGTGAAGTGTTGAATTTTTTAAAAGATGTTTTGTGGCAATTCTAACTTTTGACCACAGTGTCAGTTGCTATGTAGAGAGGCACTTTCCGTCATTTTCAGCAGGCTGCATTGCAATATGATGAATCCCGGGCCCTCTTCCTCTCACGTGAGATCAACCCAAGCAAAACAATCGAACTATTTTCTACTCCTAAAAAAAAAAGACTATGTCTAGGTAGGAAGGGGATTTATATGGCCCCCATGCGCCGCAGTTTACCAGACACCCGAAACGTGACAAATTTGGGGTGTGCACTATCCTCTTAAGCCGCCAGATGGCAGCAAATAGAAAGGTGTTTTGTGGCCACAGAATTTAGGGCGTGTACTATCCAGTGTTGAATATTTTAAAATGTGATCATTCCAACTTTCATCACAGTCAGTTGGCCCTTTCCATCATTTTCAGCAGGCTGCATTGCAAAATGATGAACGAATTAATGAACGAGAGACGGGGCTGTGGATCTAGCATGTATCGGACATTCCGTTCTTTTAGGACAGACTCTCGCACATCCTACACATTAGCCGAGAGCTAGTGGGCAGCCTAGGACAGGGTAGGCTCTCCCGGTTTGCTTTGTTGGGTCTGCTCCTGTCCCCGGCCGTCTTATACAGTGATTCTCTAACCTCTAGCGGTACGTGGCTTCCATCTAGTGGCAGGCCAAAGAATCACGCTGTCTTATTTTCCGATATTCAAACACAGTGTTACTGTTCAAAATGGCCAAAAATATCAATATACTTGTTTTAAAAAAAAAAAAATGGATTGTTTTTACAATAACTAGAAGAAAACACCTCATTGGGCTCATGAACTCCAAAGGAATACAGTTTTTTTTTTTTAAATCCGAGACTCCATTAAGGTGTTCTGCAAACATAGCAAAGTCAATTTATGAAAGTAAGACCTACATTTTCTAATTGACTTAACGGTTTGCAATTATCAATCAAATCCTGGAGAATGCAAAAAGCCCTTAAATTGATATGTTTGTTAAAAAACATTTATAGTGATCTAGGTAGCCCTTTTTTACATTTTTGTTTATTCTTTAAAAAGACTAGCACAAAGGCAATTGACTATAAACACGAAACAAAACACTTGCACTGTGGCATGAATAAGGAGAAAACTTACTTGGAGCGAAACGAGAAGGGGACATGGATCCTTGGCATGGATTACGAGGTGCATAGCAGGTGATGGAGGGTGTGAAGGAGGTGATGTTGCCAGGATGAAGAACAGAAACAAACAGGTCCGAGACATGAGGACAGGTGAAAGCTTATGAGTTGCTATGGTAACAAAACAAACCAGGAAGTGCAAAAACAGGTACTGAGTGTCCAAAAAACTAAACCGAACATGACTAAAACAAAAAATGATTACATAGACATGACTATTATGTTAGATCCACTATGGACTGGACTCTCACTATTATGTTAGATCCACTATGGACTGGACTCTCACTATTATGTTAGATTCACTATGGACTGGACTCTCACTATTATATTAGATCCACTATGGACTGGACTCTCACTATCATGTTAGATCCACTATGGACTGGACTCTCACAATCATATTAGATCCACAATGGACTGGACTCTCACTATTATGTTAGATCCACTATGGACTGGAGTCTCACTATTATGTTAGATCCACTATGGACTGGACTCTCACTATTATGTTAGATCCACTATGGCCTGGAACTCTCACTATTAAGTTAGATCCACTATGGACTGGACTCTTACTGTTATATTAGATCCACTATGGACTGGACTCTCACTATCATGTTAGATCCACTATGGACTGGACTCTCACTATTATGTTAGATCCACTATGGACTGGACTCTCACAATTATATTAGATCCACTATGGACGGGACTCTCACTATTATGTTAGATCCACTATGGACAGGACTCTCACTATTATGTTAGATCCACTATGGACTGGACTCTCACTATTATATTAGATCCACTATGGACTGGACTCTCACTATTATGTTAGATCCACTATGGCCTGGAACTCTCACTATTAAGTTAGATCCACTATGGACTGGACTCTCACTATTATGTTAGATCCACTATGGCCTGGACTCTCACTATTATGTTAGATCCACTATGGACTGGACTCTCACTATTATGTTAGATCCACTATGGACTGGACTCTCACAATTATATTAGATCCACTATGGACGGGACTCTTACTATTATATTAGATCCACTATGGACTGGACTCTCACACTATTATGTTAGATCCACTATGGACTGGCCTCCCACAATCATATTAGATCCACAATGGACTGGACTCTCACTATTATGTTAGATCCACTATGGACTGGACTCTCACTATTATGTTAGATCCACTATGGACTGGACTCTCACAATTATGTTAGATCCACTATGGACTGGACTCTCACTATTATGTTAGATCCACTATGGACTGGACTCTCACAATTATGTTAGATCCACTATGGACTGGACTCTCACTATTATGTTAGATCCACTATGGACTGGACTCTCACTATTATGTTAGATCCACTATGGACTGGACTCTCACTATTATGTTAGATCCACTATGGACTGGACTCTCACTATTATGTTTGATCCACTATGGACTGGACTCTCACACTATTATGTTAGATCCACTATGGACTGGACTCTCACTATTATGTTTGATCCACTATGGACTGGACTCTCACACTATTATGTTTGATCCACTATGGACTGGACTCTCACACTATTATATTAGATCCACTATGGACTGGACTCTCACTATTATGTTAGATCCACTGTGGACTGGACTCTCACACTATTATGTTGGATCCACTATGGACTAGACTCTCACACTACTATGTTAGATCCACTATGGGCTGGACTCTCACTATTATGTTAGATCCACTATGGACTGGACTCTCACTATTATGTTAGATCCACTATGGACTGGACTCTTACTATTATATTAGATCCACTACGAACTGGACTCTCACTATGATGTTAGATCCACTATGGACTGGACTCTCACTATTATGTTAGATCCACTATGGACTGGACTCTCACTATTATGTTAGATCCACTATGGACTGGACTCTCACTATTATGTTAGATCCACTATGGACTGGACTCTCACTATCATGTTAGATCCACTATGGACTGGACTCTCACAATTATATTAGATCCACTATGGACTGGACTCTCACTATTATGTTAGATCCACTATGGACTGGACTCTCACTATTATGTTAGATCCACTATGGACTGGACTCTCACTATTATGTTAGATCCACTATGGACTGGACTCTTACTATTATATTAGATCCACTACGAACTGGACTCTCACTATGATGTTAGATCCACTATGGACTGGACTCTCACTATGATGTTAGATCCACTATGGACTGGACTCTCACTATCATGTTAGATCCACTATGGACTGGACTCTCACAATTATATTAGATCCACTATGGACTGGACTCTCACTATTATGTTAGATCCACTATGGACTGGACTCTCACTATTATGTTAGATCCACTATGGACTGGACTCTCACTATTATGTTAGATCCACTATGGACTGGACTCTCACTATTATGTTAGATCCACTATGGACTGGACTCTCACTATCATGTTAGATCCACTATGGACTGGACTCTCACAATTATATTAGATCCACTATGGACTGGACTCTCACTATTATGTTAGATCCACTATGGACTGGACTCTCACACTATTATGTTAGATCCACTATGGACTGGACTCTCACTATTATGTTAGATCCACCATGGACTGGACTTTCACTATTATGTTAGATCCACCATGGACTGGACTTTCACTATTATGTTAGATCCACTATGGACTGGACTTTCACTATTATGTTAGATCCACCATGGACTGGACTTTCACACTATCATGTTAGACCCGCACGACATCCATTGGTTTCGGTCCTCTCCAAGGTTTCTTATAGTCATTGTCATCGACGTCCCACTGGGGTGAGTTTTTTCCTTGCCCTTATGTGGGCTCTGTACCGCGGATGCCGTTGTGGCTTGTGCAGCCCTTTGAGACACTTGTGATTTAGGGCTATATGAATAAACATTGATTGATTGAGAAAAAAAAGTATCATTTAAAAAATATATATATTTATTTTTATTTTTTTATCCCTCTTCTTGTCCTTTAAAGACTAGATAAAAAACACTTCTTATCTACTGAAAACGTCGCGGAATGATGACGCGTGTTTGTGACGTCTCGGGCTGTAGAGGACATATCAGCCCAACACCATTCACGGCTCTTTTCATTGCATAATTACACAGTAATTTGGACATCTGTGTTGTTGAATTTTTAGCAATTTTTTCAATAAATAATAGAGACGTCAAAGAAGAATGCTGTTGGCGGAAAGCGGTGTTTTGCAGCTGTCTTTAGCCGGAGTTTCTTTGTTTGTTGTGAAGCTTTAACACAGAGCGGTCAAGCCAACATGTTTCTCTACGTACAACCAGCAAGTTTTTGGATGGGAAAATTGTGATATTAAGTCAGCTCTTACCGGAGACTTCAGTGGATTATGGGACCTCCTCCTGTAGCTGTCAAAAAGGCATCTGTGATCTTGGCTCCTCCATTGGCTTCTTTCTGAGACACTGGTGTTCGCCGCAGCCATACGACTTTCAGGTATGTCAGTATGATCTCACACTAGTAACACAATAAGCAGATAAGGGATTTTCCAGAATTATTTTAGTAAATGTGTCTAATTACATCTGAAAAGCACCCACTGCCGCCGCTTTTTTTTTTTTTTTTAGTGCCTCACTCTAACTTTCCTCATCCACAAATCTTTCATCCTTGCTCTAATTAATGGGAAACTTGTCGCTTTACTGGTACAAATAGCTGTTGCTGCTTGTGGCTATGATTATAAACAATGTGAGGATGTGAGGAGCTCCACACGCGCACATCGTCTGCTACTTCCGGTACAGGCAAGGCTTTTTTATTAGCAACCAAAAGTTGCCAACTTTATCATCGATGTTCTCTACTAAATCCTTTCAGCAAAAATATGGCAATATCGAGAAATTATCAAGTATGACACGTAGAATGGACCTGCTATCCCCGTTTAAATAAAAAAAAAAATCTCATTTCAGTAGGCCTTTAACAGGAGAAGCCTGCAGTTCTCCAAAAACGCCACTAGATGGAGACATCCAACCCGGTTCCGGCGCACCGGCAACCAACAACAGCTCCATTGTTCCCACTTTTCTTCCGCAGCCTCCACCCTCAATCTCTCCCTCTCTCTCTCTCTCTTTCTCCATCCTTGTGCCTTCCAGTCCGAACTCTCTCTCACGGACTTCAAAGGCAAGCTAAGGTGAATTAATTTGTGCCCAGATTCCATGCCTGTGCCTTTTTTTAATTGCTTCTCCCGTATATAAAACCTATCCTTTACAATAGGACCACGCAGGCCTAGAAACTATGCAAATGGGCCAGAAGCCCTCATGAAAGATTAAAATCAATTCATAAGCGAAGCACCTTGAGAGAGAGAGACGGAAAAAAAACAAGTTGCGGAAAGGAGACCGCCGGCTGTAGACTGCAAACCCTTGGCAGACGTCCCTCGCCGTCTTTAACCCTCAACCCACAAGGCCCGTGGTGCTGAACCCTGTGAAATGGATCAATGGGTGTGGGGTGGGGGGGGATTATGGCAGGACCGAGATGCCGGAGCAGCTCTTTGCTCAGGGAAGATTGAGGAAGCTTGCCTTTGATCATGCGCTCGTGCATGTGAGCTGATGATAATGATGATGCCGACCGAGGTCCTTTGCAGAGAGCCTTGCTGGGACCGGGGCCCACGTCCCTCACCGGGCTGCTCTGCGGAAGGACAAACACGTTTACTCGGATGGATTAAATGTTCTTCTTTATCTGAAATGCAATGTGTGTAAGTGTGTGTGTGTTCTTGTATCTCGACCCTTCTTGAGACACCAACAAGGAAAAGTTCCGACAATATGAGGACCGGTGAACAATTGAAAAGTTCCGACAATATGAGGACCGGTGAACAATTGAAAAATGGGATGAATAAATAAACTAAAAGCTCAACTTTTTTTTAAATATTTGCATAGTCTGTATGTATTATTAATGTTGTTGGGGCGGCATAGCTCGGTTGGTAGAGTGGCCGTGCCAGCAACTTGAGGGTTGCAGGTTCGATTCCCGCTTCCGCTATCCTAGTCACTGCCGTTGTGTCCTTGGGCAAGACACTTTACCCACCCACACTGGTTTAAATGGAACTTAGATATTGGGTGTCACTATGTAAAGCGCTTTGAGTCACTAGAAAAAAGCGCTATATAAATATAATTCACTTCACTTCACTTGTAAATACAAATCTTCATATATCTAGAGCAGTGGTTCTTAACCTGGGTTGGATCGAACCCATACTTGCCAACCCTCCCAGACAGGAAGAAATTTTCTCCCGGACCTGAGTGGGGACAGCCTGTTTTCGCGTCCGCTTTCCTGTTATATAAACAGCTTGCCTGCCCAATCACGTTACAACATCTACGGATTTTTAATAAAAAACTGCCCACCGTCTGTTATAGAGTGATTCTATGTCGTATGTCGCCATCTCCTGGTGAATGTTGGCTATAGCGTTATGGGGTTGCTTTTTGATTGGCCAACGATTTACATGGTGTTGTGCACCTGACGGCAAGTGACTCTCGCCAGTACGCAAATGGCAGAAAAAAGGTTACTCAAATAGTGAAAGGTAAGTGTTGTTGTTTTTTTTTCTTAGTAACCAGCAAGCACAGTACAGTTAGAACAACTGTGTTTTTATTACTGTCTATTTGATAGGTGCCGTCTGAAATTCAACTATTTATTTTATTTATATATATAATTTAAAAAAAAATACATATATAGCAGAAGTCATTGAAAGTCAAGTATTTTATATATATATGAAAATACTCGAGTTGATAAATTATACTTGTCCCCTCTTAAACCACACCTCCTCCCAACCCCCGACCACATGTATATTATTAATGTTGTAAATACACATCTTCATAGATCTAGAAAGGGTGGTCCTAAAGAGGTAGGCATTTTTCGAAGGTCCCTAGAAGGTCGGAAATACACGAACGTGTGTGTGTGTGTGTGTTTCTGTGTGTGCGTGTGTGTGTGTGTGTGTGTGTGTGCTCCAGTTGTTTCCTCCATCACATTAGATCCAGCTGAACACCTCCGTCCTCCTTCAAGGACAAACCCTCCCTGCCTCGCCTCGTCATGTCCTCGTCCCTCAGCTTCTCTGCCTGTCACACACACACACACACACACACACACACACACACACACACACACACACACACACACGTTCTCCTTCTCTGCCGCAAGACGACGGCTGACATTCTGGACAGAAAAACGCTGAAGGTGGAGTCGCAGCAGGCACAAGACATTGAAACAACGTCGGGAACTTGTTGAATTTGGTCCTGACGTTGAGCAACTCGAAACCTAACGTTGAAACAACGTGCTTTTTGACGACGTTTAATCAATGTCAGGTTCAGACGTTGATTTGACCATTAAAATTTGGTCATTTCCCAACCAATATTCTACAACACACATACATCTGTGGAGAGGCGGAGCCGACGGGCCGACGGCGGGGCAGGGCACACTGTAGCCCTGCCCAAGATGGCGGCAAGGAGGCGGAGAATGTGGCGGAGCAATGAGGCGGGTTGTGCCGGGAGCAACGCCGCCGCAATCTAATCCAGGTGCGTGGCTCACACACCGGCACACGGTTGATCTAGTATAAAAAGGGAAAAGGAGGAAGGAGGAGGAGATCAAAGAGCAACAAGAAGCAGACGAGGACGAGGACGACGATGGCAGCTGAAAGAGCGACCAAGGAGCGAGCAGCGGAGAGGAGCTGAAAGAGCGATACGAGCTGCAGAAAAGCTTTATTGAAAACTAAAGAAGTCAAACCTGCTCAAAAGAGATGTCCTTCCTGGGTGGTCCCCTGAACCCGCACGACGAGGGCTTAAATCCGTCACAACATCGTTGAAAAGCCATGCTTTTTGACGATGTTTATTCAATGTCAGGTTGTGACATTGATTTGACCTTTAAATTGGGTCATTCCGCTTGTCGCGAAACCAACGAGCAGTTTCACTTTTGTTTCATCCAAACAATATTCTACAACACAAATATAACTTTGAAACAACACGCTTTCTGATTTTGTCAGGACGTGGACTTTGGGGTGATTGTTTTCCCGAGATGCAAGTAAAGTTGGATCGGACATGGCTTGGAGGTAAATACATTATTTTAGTTTAACTCTATCAAAAGGCACAAAACTAAAGGCGCGCACAAAGACGGAGAACAAACTTGACTAATAAAACAAAAACTAGCACTTGATTTTGTCAGGACGTGGACTTTGGGGTGTTTGTTTTCCCGAGATGCAAGTAAAGTTGGATGGCTCGGAGGTAAATATATAATTTTATTTTAACTCTATCAAAAGGTACAAAACTAAAGGCGCGCACAAAGACGGAGAACAAACTTGACTAATAAAACAAAATCTAGCACTTGAGTTTGTCAGGACGTGGACTTTGGGGTGTTTGTTTTCCCGAGATGCAAGTAAAGTTGGATGGCTCGGAGGTAAATATATGATTTTATTTTAACTCTATCAAAAGGTACAAAACTAAAGGCGCGCACAAAGACGGAGAACAAACTTGACTAATAAAACAAAATCTAGCACTTGAGTTTGTCAGGACGTGGACTTTGGGGTGTTTGTTTTCCTGAGATGCAAGTAAAGTTGGATGGCTCGGAGGTAAATATGTGATTTTATTTTAACTCTATCAAAAGGCAAAAAACTAAAGGCGCGCACACAGGTGGAGAACAAACTTGACTAATAAAACAAAAAGTAGCACTTGAGTTTGTCAGGACGTGGACTTTGGGGTGTTTGTTTTCCCAAGATGCAAGTAAAGTTGGATGGCTCGGAGGTAAATATATGATTTTATTTGAACTCTATCAAAAGGTACAAAACTAAAGGCGCGCACAAAGACGGAGAACAAACTTGACTAATAAAACAAAAACTAGCACTTGATTTTGTCAGGACGTGGACTTTGGGGTGTTTGTTTTCCCAAGATGCAAGTAAAGTTGGATCGGACATGGCTCGGAGGTAAATACATGATTTTATTTTAACTCTATCAAAAGGTACAAAACTAAAGGCACGCACAAAGACGGAGAACAAACTTGACTAATAAAACAAAAACTAGCACTTGAGTTTGTCAAGACGTGGACTTTGGGGTGTTTGTTTTCCCGAGATGAAAGTAAAGTTGGATGGCTCGGAGGTAAATATATGATTTTATTTTAACTCTATCAAAAGGTACAAAACTAAAGGCGCGCACAAAGGCGGAGAACAAACTTGACTGATAAAACAAAAACTAGCACTTGACTTTGTCAGGACGTGGACTTTGGGGTGTTTGTTTTCCCGAGATGCAAAAGTAAAGTTGGAACGGATATGGCTTGGAGGTAAATACATGATTTTATTTTAACTCTATCAAAAGGTACAAAACTAAAGGCGCACAAAGACGGAGAACAAACTTGACTAATAAAACAAAAACTAGCACTTGAGTTTGTCAGGACGTGGACTTTGGGGTGTTTGTTTTCCCGAGATGCAAGTAAAGTTGGATGGGACCTGGTTTGGAGGTAAATACATGATTTTATTTTAACTCTATCAAAAGGTACAAAACTAAAGGCACGCACAAAGGCGGAGAACAAACTGGACTAATAAAACAAAACCTAGCACTTGAGTTTGTCAGGACGTGGACTTTGGGGTGTTTGTTTTCCCGAGATGCAAAAGTAAAGTTGGATCGGATATGGCTTGGAGGTAAATATATGATTTTATTTTAACTCTATCAAAAGGTACAAAACTAAAAGCGCGCACAAAGACGGAGAACAAACTTGACTGATAAAACAAAAACTAGCACTTGACTTTGTCAGGACGTGGACTTTGGGGTGTTCGTTTTCCCGAGATGCAAGTAAAGTTGGATCGGACATGGCTTGGAGGTAAATACATGATTTTAGTTTAACTCTATCAAAAGGCACAAAACTAAAGGCGCGCACAAAGACAAAGAACAAACTTGACTAATAAAACAAAAACTAGCACTTGATTTTGTCAGGACGTGGACTTTGGGGTGTTTGTTTTCCAGAGATGCAAGTAAAGTTAGATGGCTCGGAGGTAAATATATGATTTTATTTTAACTCTATCAAAAGGCAAAAAACTAAAGGCGCGCACACAGGTGGAGAACAAACTTGACTAATAAAACAAAAAGTAGCACTTGAGTTTGTCAGGACGTGGACTTTGGGGTGTTTGTTTTCCCGAGATGCAAGTAAAGTTGGATGGGACATGGCTTGGAGGTAAATACATGATTTTATTTTAACTCTATCAAAAGGCACAAAACTAAAGGCACGCACAAAGACGGAGAACAAACTTGACTAATAAAACAAAAACTAGCACTTGATTTTGTCAGGACGTGGACTTTGGGGTGTTTGTTTTCCCGAGATGCAAGTAAAGTTGGATGGCTCGGAGGTAAATATATGATTTTATTTGAACTCTATCAAAAGGTACAAAACTAAAGGCGCGCACAAAGGCGGAGAACCAACTTGACAAATTAAACAAAAACTAGCACTTGAGTTTGTCAGGATGTGAACTTTGGGGTGTTTGTTTTCCCGAGATGCAAGTAAAGTTAGATGGCTCGGAGGTAAATATATGATTTTATTTTAACTCTATCAAAAGGTACAAAACTAAAGGCGCGCACAAAGGCGGAGAACAAACTTGACTAATGAAACAAAAAGTAGCACGTAGGCAAAAAACTTTCAACATGAAACAAATAAACACTTACTGTGACAAGAATACACAAACCTCACGTGGCAAGAAACGAGCAGCAAGAAAACTATGGCAGCATGACAATGGCATGAGTAGTAATATTTATTGGGTGTGAGTTTTTCCTTGCCCTTATGTGGGCTCTGTAACGAGGATGCCGTTGTTGTATGTGCAGCCCTTTGAGACACTTGTGATTTAGGGCTATACAAATAAACATTGATTGATTGATTGATTGACAATAAGGATATCAGATAGCATTGGGTGTCCAGGAGGTAATGTCGCCAGGCCGACTGCCTGGCAACTGCAAGCTTAAATGATACAGACCTGATTAGTGACAGGTGCGCGAGTGCCAAACGTGAGACGGCGGAAACTAATGAGGAGTCATGGAAACAAGACAAGCAAGAGCGCACAACCAGGAACTAAAAAGAGTCCAAAAAACAGACGGCACATGGCCAAACAAACACATTATCAACGGACATGACAGATTTGACCATTGAACTTGGGCAATTTCCCAACCAATATTCGACAAAACCACTATAACGTTGAAACAACAGTGGAGAGGCGGAGCCGACGGTCCGACGGAGCGGCAGGGCACGCCCGAGCCCGGTCCAAGATGGCGGCAAGGAGGCGGAGGATGCGAGCGAGCGGCGAGGCGGGGCTTGCCGGGAGCTACGCCACAATCAAGTTCAGGTGCATGGATCGCCCACCGGTACACAATTTACATTTCTCCTCCATCCATCCATCCATCATCTTCCGCTTATCCGAGGTCGGGTCGCGGGGGCAGCAGCCTAAGCAGGGAAGCCCAGACTTCCCTATCTCCAGCCACTTCGTCTAGCTCTTCCCGGGGGATCCCGAGGCGTTCCCAGACCAGCCGGGAGACATAGTCTTCCCAACGTGTCCTGGGTCTTCCCCGTGGCCTCCTACCAGCTGGACGTGCCCTAAACACATCCCTAGGGAGGCGTTCGGGTGGCATCCTGACCAGATGCCCGAACCACCTCATCTGGCTCCTCTCCATGTGGAGGAGCAGCAGCTTTACTTTGAGTTCCTCCCGGATGGCAGAGCTTCTCACCCTATCTCTAAGGGAGAGACCCAAACTCATTTGGGCCGCTTGTACCCGTGATCTTATCCTTTCGGTCATGACCCAAAGCTCATGACCATAGGTGAGGATGGGAACGTAGATCGACCGGTAAATTGAGAGCTTTGCCTTCCGGCTCAGCTCCTTCTTCACCACAACGGATCGATACAACGTCCGCATTACTGAAGACGCCGCACCGATCCGCTCCGATCCGATCGGTACATTTCTCCTCACGATGTATAAAAAGGGGAGGAGGAGAGAGCGGGGCAGAAGGAGGAGGAGAGCCTGCAGCAGTGCCTGAAGAGCAAGAGCAACAGAGAGCAGTGGAAGAAGGCGCTGAAAAGGGACCTGACCTACACTGGGGTTTAATGCAAAATAAACCAGAGTCAAAGCTGCAAAAGCAATGTCCTTCCTGGGTGGTCAGTGGAACCCGCACGACGACTGCAGGAGACTGTCCCAGTCAGGTTTTGACGTAGATTTGACCGTCGAAATTCGGTCGTTTCCCGACCAATACTCGACAACACGACGTTGAAAAAAACATGCTTTTTAACGACGTTTAATCAACGTCGGGTTCTGGAGTTGATTCGACCATTGAAATTTGATCAAACCGACAACGCGGATCCAACATCAACGTTGTCTCAATGTACATACAACTCGTTGTTTCAAAGTCCGTTTTAAAAGGACTTTGAACATATCAATGTTTCCTGCTTGCTGGTTCTATTTACCGACGACCCTGCGCTGTTTGCCCCCCCCCCCCCCGATGGCACGGGCGATAACCGGATGAGGTCGATAATCTCTTAATTAGTGCTAAATGGGAATTAGATTAGGCTTTCGCTCATTTTCCCAAGCAGCCCGGGCTAACCAGATTAGCCCTGCATGGATTAGGTGTGGGATGAGGATGGAGTGGCAGAGGTTGCCTCCGGGTCACAGCCTGGCTGACGTTGCAGGAACAGTGGTTCTCCGTTTTTAAAACCTAGGACCACCTCAGAAAAACACCGGGCTCTCATAACGACCAACATTAAAATATGTCATTCTTAAATATTCAATCACAATGAATCGCATTTTGTTCCTAAAAACCCCAGATTTAGTCGCGATTAGGCATCATCATTAAGCGTACCCTCGACCAGGGGTTCCTCACCTTTTTGACCTTGGGGCCCAATCGATACACTTCAGAGGGGCCCGGCGCCCACTCGAATATCACCGCGGAATTAGTCATCTTATTCTTGTTTTTAATCATATTCAATAACCTACCCAAACCATTGTTTGGTTTGGGTCGCATGGTCGTGCCCCCGAGATGCAGAGAGGACGACGGGGAGCACAGTGCAGGTAAATTGGATGATTTAATCTCCAAATGAGCCGACGTACGAAGTCAGGTGAAGGTCGCAAAAGAAGTTAGCGTGGTGAAAACAAGGAAACAACAGACTGAGTGAAGTGCGAGGCAGGAATAAGTAGCTCTCTGATTAGTGATCGGGAGCAGGTGAGCGTCCTGAACCAAGAAATTGGTGTCGGTGGAAAAGAAGGGAGCAAAAGTCCAGTTCAAAGCGGATCCGACACAGCAGCGAGAGTCCCGTTCACAGCGGAGCCAGCAGGAAACCATCCCAAGCGGAGGCGGATCAGCAGCGCAGAGATGTCCCTAGCCGATACACAGGCAAGCAGTACATGGCCACCGGATCGGACCGGACCCCCTCCACAAGGGAGAGTGGGACATAGGAGAAAAAGAAAAGAAACGGCAGATCAACTGGTCTAAAAAAGGAGTCTATTTAAAGGCTAGAGTATACAAATGAGTTTTAAGGTGAGACTTAAATGCTTCTACTGAGGTGGCATCGCGAACTGTTACCGGGAGGGCATTCCAGAGTACTGGAGCCCGAACGGAAAACGCTCTATAGCCCGCAGACCTTTTTTGGGCTTTGGGAATCACTAATAAGCCGGAGTCCTTTGAAGGCAGATTTCTTGCCGGGACATATGGTACAATACAATCTGCAAGATAGGATGGAGCTAGACCGTGTAGTATTTTATACGTAAGTAGTAAAACCTTAAAGTCACATCTTAAGTGCACAGGAAGCCAGTGCAGGTGAGCCAGTATAGGTATATATGTATGTATATATGTATATAAAGGTATATACAGTATATATGTATGTATATATGTATATAAAGGTATATACAGTATATATGTATGTATATATGTATATAAAGGTATATACAGTATATATGTATGTATATATGTATATAAAGGTATATACAGTATATATGTATGTATATATGTATATAAAGGTATATACAGTATAGGTATATATGTATGTATATATGTATATAAAGGTACATACAGTATAGGTATATATGTATGTATATATGTATATAAAGGTATATACAGTACAGGCGTAATGTGATCAAACTTTCTTGTTCTTGTCAAAAGTCTAGCAGCCGCATTTTGTACCAACTGTAATCTTTTAATGCTAGACATGGGGAGACCCGAAAATAATACGTTACAGTAATCGAGGCGAGGCGTAACAAACGCATGGATAATGATCTCAGCGTCTTTAGTGGACAGAATGGAGCGAATTTTAGCGATATTACGGAGATGAAAGAAGGCAGTTTTAGTAATGCTTTTAATGCGTGACTCAAAGGAGAGAGTTGGGTGGAAGATAATACCCAGATTCTTTACCGTGTCGCCTTGTTTGATTTGGTTGTCAAATGTTAGAGTTGTATTATTAAATAGAGGTCGGTGTCTAGCAGGACCGATAATCAGCATTTCCGTTTTTTTGGCGTTGAGTTGCAAAAAGTTAGCGGACATCCATTGTTTAATTTCATTAAGACACGCCTCCAGCTGACTACAATCCGGCGTGTTGGTCAGCTTTAGGGGCCTGTAGAGTTGGGTGTTGTTGGATTTGGTTGTCTTTTTATTTCCTAGTCAGATTTTAGAACAGCTAAAGTGTGAGCCTTTTTACATAGACCTTGAGTTTGGAATGTCGGAATGAAGCCATAACAAATCTATTATCTCAACTGTCCAAAGTAGGGAGGAGAAGAAGACGGGCGGGTGAGAGTGAGTGAGGAGGGAGAAACTGCCATTTTAGGATTAGATCAATTTGGACCGAGCTTTGAAATGTTGTATCTAGATTGATCTCCCAAGGCGCTTTGGTTATAAAATAGAAAAATGAGCAACCTCTGTCTCTGATTGATTTAAAAACAGCTTATGTGTCATCAAACAATCTGGAGGTGTTGACCGGAGGAAGAACAGGTCCAAAACGCAACAGTATCAGCAGCATAACAGTGAACGCTAACACCCTATTTGCGTATGATGTCACCTAGCGGCAGCATGTAGATGCTGAAGAGTAAATAAAGCTTGTCAATTGTCGTATTCGCTCTTGTGGGCAATGCGTTTAAATATCAACGTCTACCGTCAAGTCACCCAACTGGAACAGGTGATCCAATTGATGAGCCCTCTCTTTACTGTGGACCCCGACCCGTCTCTCCGTTCCCCCGGTTTTCATGCTCTCACTCCCCCTCGTTCTTGGCCGTCTTTCTCTCATCGCCATCCACCTCACCGCCCCGCTTCGCCTCCTTCTCCGCCCCCCCTCCCACACCCCCCGTCTCATGTGCGGCCCAGCGTGGGTGGCTGAGTTTAATGAATTCTCTTTTCTCTCTGCAGCCGGCCGCTGATTTCTGATTGCGAAGAGCTGTGTCTTGAGTGTGTGTCTCGCAGTAACACACACACACACACACACACACACACACACACACACAAAAAAGTCTGCGGGCTATAGAGCGTTTTCCGTTCGGGCTCCAGTACTCTGGAATGCCCTCCCGGTAACAGTTCGAGATGCTACCTCAGTAGAAGCATTTAAGTCTCACCTTAAAACTCATCTGTATACTCTAGACTTTAAATAGACCTCCTTTTTAGACCAGTTGATCTGCCGCTTCTTTTCTTTTTTCCCCTATGTCCGCCCCTCCACAGGGGGTCCGGTCCGATGACCATGGATGAAGTACTGGCTGTCCAGAGTCGAGACCCAGGATGGACCGCTCGCCTGTGTATCGGTTGGGGACATCTCTACACTGCTGATACGCCTCCGCTTGGGATGGTTTCCTGTGGACGGGACTCTCGCTGCTGTCTTGGATCCGCTTTGAACTGAACTCTCGCGGCTGTGTTGGAGCCACTATGGATTGAACATTCACGGTATCATGTTAGACCCGCTCCACATCCATTGCTTTCGGTCCCCTAGAGGGGGGGGGGGGGGGGAGCGGCGGAGCAAAAAGCCCGGTCTCGACATCCATTGCTTTCGGTTGGTCCCCTAGAGGGGGGGGGGTTGCCCACATCTGAGGTCCTCTCCAAGGTTTCTCATAGTCAGCATTGTCACTGGCGTCCCACTGGATGTGAATTCTCCCTGCCCACTGGGTGTGAGTTTTCCTTGCCCTTTTGTGGGTTCTTCCGAGGATGTTGTAGTCGTAATGATTTGTGCAGTCCTTTGAGACATTTGTGATTTGGGGCTATATAAATAAACATTGATTGATTGAAAGATTATTGCAAAGATTGAACGTCGATTCACGCGTGAATTTTTAAAGCATATTTTTCACGAAACCATTGACTGAACTTCCAAATTGTGCCACTTTTTGACGGTTATCGTTTCCAGAACTCCTCTCGTGCATGCACCTGCTTCACCAGACCTGGTATGTTTTCGCTACTTGGTCCTGAATTCCCTAATCTTGTGTGTTTATTTCCTAGTCCCCCTGAGGTAAAAGGATTTCTTTTGTCGGACTCTTGCCCTGCTCAGTGTGCCCTGGCCCTTTCTCCCGCCGACCTTCGAGGAACCTATTTTGTCCAGATTTCATGGTGTGCGTTTCTGCCCCATCGCCCTTAGTTATCCCTTGTTGTCTAATTAAAGTTTTTGATTTTTTGTTAATTCCATCTTGTCTCCCATCCTGGGGTCACCCCCACTTGACCAAGACCTTAACAGTTCCACCCTATTTTGTTTCATTTATGTCGGATTCAGGCGACCATTGCAGACGGTGCAAAATGTAATATGAAGCCGCAGAAATTGGCTGTAAATATCTCCCAGGTGCCACCAAGAATCCCTCAATGGAGCGTAATAGATTGATAATTGATTGACAAGTAAAAGTTGCTCACTTTCAACAGCATTCCGGTTCTGTAAGTGAAAATAGAACTCTACCTTTGGGTGATACTTTCCTCTCTTCCCAAAAGAGAAAGCCGCTGATTGTCAGTTTTGGAACGGTTTTGCCCCTGGATGTGTCTGCCGCTGTCACGACGTCTTCTGTCTCCAGCACACAGTCGTCAATCATGAGCTTTATTCCTCTAGCGGGATGTGAGAGTTGATATCGAGCGGCAAGCAGTGCCGCCACTTGCAACTTGATACGTCGGATTCTCTAGTTAAGGCAAACATGATAAAGCAATCGTCAGAGCTTTGTTTGTTTCCCCGGTTGGTAGAGACTCCGTGCCAGCAACTTGAAGGTTCTGGGTTCCATCCCCGCTTCCGCCATCCGGGTCACTGCCGGTGTGTCCCAGTGCCACCCACACTGGTTTAAATGTACAAACCCCATTTCCAAATTAGATGCAAATATAAACAGAATACAATGATTTGCAAATCATTTTCAAGCCATATTCAGTTGAATATGCTACAAAGACAACATATTTGATGTTCAAACTGATAAACATGTTTTTTTTTGTTGCAAATAATCATTAACTTTAGAATTTGATGCCAGCAACACGTGATAAAGAAGTTGGGAACAGTGGAAATAAATACTGATAAAGTTGAGGAATGCTCATCAAACACTTATTTGGAACAGGTGGGTGCCGTGATTGGGTATAAAAACAGCTTCCCAAAAAAATGCTCAGTCTTTCACAAGAAAGGATGGGGCGAGGTACACCCCTTTGTCCACAACTGCGTGAGCAAATAGTCAAACAGTTTAAGAACAACCTTTCTCAAAGTGCAATTGCAAGAAATTTAGGGATTTCAACATCTACGCTCCATAATATCATCAAAAGGTTCAGAGAATCTGGAAATATCACTCCACGTAAGCGGCATGGCCGGAAACCAACATTGAATGACCGTGACCTTCGATCCCTCGGACGGCACTGTATCAAAAACCGACATCAATCTCTAAAGGATATCACCGCATGGGCTCAGGTACACTTCAGACTGAATACAGTTGGTCGCTACATCTGTAAGTGCAAGTTAAAGCTCTACTATGCAAAGCAAAAACCATTTGTCAACAACATCCAGAAACGCCGCCGGCTTCTCTGGGCCCGAAATCATCCAAGATGGACTGATGCAAAGTGGAAAAGTGTTCTGGGGTCTGACGAGTCCACATGTCAAATTTTTTTGGGAAATATTCGACATCGTGTCATCCGGACCAAAGGGGAAGCAAACCATCCAGACTGTTATCGATGCAAAGTTCAAAAGCCAGCATCTGTGATGGTATGGGGGTGCATTAGTGCCCAAGGCATGGGTAACTGACACAACTGTGAAGGCACCATTAATGCTGAAAGGTACATACAGGTTTTGGAACAACATATGCTGCCATCTAAGCGCCGTATTTTTTATGGACGCCCCTGCTTATTTCAGCAAGACAATGCCAAGCCACATTCAGCACGTGTTACAACAGCGTGGCTTCGTAAAAAAAAGAGTGCGGGTACTTTTCTGGCCCGCCTGCAGTCCAGACCTGTCTCCCATGGAAAATGTGTGGTGCATCATGAAGCGTAAAATAGGACAGCGGAGACCCCGGACTGTTGAAGGACTGAAGCTCTACATAAAACAAGAATGGGAAAGAATTCCACTTTCAAAGCTTCAACAATTAGTTTCCTCAGTTCCCAAACGTTTATTGAGTGTTGTTAAAAGAAAAGGTGATGTAACACAGTGGTAAACATGCCCTTTCCCAACTACTTTGTCACGTGTTGCAGCCATGAAATTCTAAGTTAATTATTATTAGCAAAAAAAAAAAACAAGTTTATGAGTTTGAACATGAAATATGTTGTCTTTGTAGCATATTCAACTGAATATGGCTTGAAAAGGATTTGCAAATCATTGTATTCCGTTTATATTTACATCTAACACAATTTCCCAACTCATATGGAAACAGGGTTTGTCATTTAGATATCGGGTTTCACTAAGTAAAAGCGCTTTGAGTCACTGGAGAAAAACGCTACATAAATATACTTCACTTCACTTTATTTTTACTTATTATCGTTATTAAAGTCTAACGTAAATACCGGCTCCCCATAGGGCTGTGTGCCGAGCCCTCTTCTGTACTGCCTCTACACCATCGACTGCAGTCCGACCCACAACAACAATCTCATTGTGAATTTGGCGGACGACACTACCGTGGTCGGACTCATCTCAAAGGGGGACGAGACAGCCTACAGAGAGGAGGTCGAGAAGTTGGCAGACTGGTGCTCAGAGAACAACCTTGCTCTGAACACAAAACCAACAAAACCAAGGAGATTGTCGTCGACTTCAGAAAACGCAACACGTGTGTGGAGAGGGTCTACACCTTCCGGTCTCTTGGCGTCCTTATCTCTGACATCATCTCCTGGTCAGATAACACTACTGCTATCACTAAGAAGGCTTAGCGGCGGCGGCGGCATCACCTGAGAATCCTCAAGAAGTACAACCTGGACTCCAACCTGCTGCTGACCTTCTACCGCTCATTCATTGAGAGCCTGCTGACACGCTGCATCACAGCGTGGTACGGCAGCTGCACCGCTGCAGACAAGGAGAGGCTCCAGAGAGTGGTAAAGGCAGAACAGCGGATCATCGGCCCTCTCCCCTCCCTGACAGACATTTACACCTCCCGCTGCCTCAGCAGAGCTACCAACCTTATCAAGGACAGCTCCCACCCTGGCGTTGACCTGTTTTACCTGCTGCCTTCAGAAAGGTGCTACAGGGTCATCAGGTCTAAGACAAACAGACTCAAGAACAGTTTTTTCCCTAAAGCTATTAACTGCGGTGAACTCACATAGGCAGATATGTTCAGGTCAAGACTCTGTACAGTCCAGGTAGAGAACGAGACTGTCCCAGGTGGAGGAGGTCTTGTTCACGAGTGAGGGAAAGATGGAGAAGGAAATCAGCCAGAGAATCGGAGCATCTGGGGCAGAACTGCAGTCTCTCTGCCGCACTGTTGTAACGAAACGAGACCTGAGCCCGAAGGCAAAGCTCTCGGTCAACCGAGCTATCTACTTTCCTACTCTCACCTATAGTCATGAAATGTGGGTCATGACCGAAAGAATAAGATTGCGGATACAAGCGGCCAAAAATACTGGCATCTCCCTTGGAAATAGGGTGAGAAGTTTAGTCACCCAAGAGAGACTCGGAGTGAAGAAGCTGCTCCTTCGCTTGGAAAGGAACCAGCTTGTAACGATTGCTGGGCATTGTAATGCGGGTTCGTTCTTCCAAGGATGCAGTCAGGCTACAACACAGCGTGAAGGTAAGACATGATAGATTTATTTAACAAAAGATAACAGACTTAGTCAAAACAAACTGAACTAGCATGGGAGCTAAAAAAGAACCAAAAGCGCTAGCATGGGAGCTAGAGAAAAAAACAGAAACACTTGCACGAGGCACAAAAGGCAAAACAAAAACTACTAGCATGGGAGCTAATAATAATAATGATAATAATAATGGATTAGATTTATATCGCGCTTTTCTATTGTTAGATACTCAAAGCGCTCACAGTGAGGTGGGAACCCATCATTCATTCACACCTGGTGGTGGTAAGCTACATCAGTAGCCACAGCTGCCCTAGGGTAGACTGACGGAAGCGTGGCTGCCAGTTTGCGCCTACGGCCCCTCCGACCACCACCAATCATTCATTCATCATTCATTCAGCGGCACCGGGGGCAAAGGGTGAAGTGTCCTGCCCGAGGACACAACGGCAGCAATTTTGGATGTCAATAGGTGGGAAGCGAACCTGCAACCCTCAGGTTTCTGGCACGGCCGCTCTACCCACTACGCCATGCCGCCCCAAGAGGGAAACAAATGCCTAGCCGAAAGTTAGCAAGTAGAAATATGAAATCGTTACTGTTGCGAAACACAAACTGGGTGTTGCCCAAACTAGGATGCGAGGATGAATGAACAGAAAAGGTAGGCTTTAATAAGGGTGGTGATTAACAAAACAGGTGTGCGTCTGGAGACCAGGGCAGGTGAAAATAATACGTTACTAAGGAAACAGACTAAACAAGGAACTAAGGCAAACATTGGCAGACTATAATACAAAAACGGAACAAAACTAGAATATGGAATGATCCGGGCAGCGGATCATAACACAGCTCAGGTGATTCGGGCATCTCGTGCGGATGCCTCACGAGCGTCTCCCTCGTTTCCCGTCCCACTGGGAGGAGACCCCCGCAGCAGAAGACCCCCGCGGAAAGCCAAGGATCAGATTGGGGGGGGGGGGGTTACATCTCCTCTCTGGCCTGGGAACGCTTCGGAATCCCCCAGGAGGAGGTTGCTAATGTTGCTCTGGAGAGAGAAGTCTGAGGGTCTCTGCTAGAGCTGTTGTCCCCGCGACCCGATTCCGGATAAGCGGTTGAAGATGGATGGATGGATTAATGTCAGCCTATTTTTTCTCCTGAGTCAGCCCCTAGACTTAGTTGAATGTCTCCCTCCGGACATGAATATGGAATGATCCGGGCAGCTCAGGTGGTTCGGGCATCTTGTGCGGATGCCTCACGAGCGTCTCCCTAGGGAAGTCCTCGTTTCCCGTCCCACTGGGAGGAGACCCCCGCAGCAGAAGACCCCCGCGGCAGGCCAAGGACCAGATGGGGGGTGGGGGGTTACATCTCCTCTCTGGCCTGGGAACGCTTCGGGATCCCCCAGGAGGAGGTTGCTAATGTTGCTCTGGAGAGAGAAGTCTGAGGGTCTCTGCTAGAGCTGTTGTCCCCGCGACCCAATTCCGGATAAGCGGTTGAAGATGGATGGATGGATTAATGTCAGCCTATTTTTTCTCCTGAGTCAGCCCCTAGACTTAGTTGAATGTCTCCCTCCGGACATGAATATGGAATGATCCGGGCAGCTCAGGTGGTCCGGGCATCTCGTGCGGATGCCTCACGAGCGTCTCCCTAGGGAAGTCCTCGTTTCTCGTCCCACTGGGAGGAGACCCCCGCGGCAGAAGACCCCCGCGGCAGGCCAAGGACCAGATGGGGGGTGGGGGGTAACATCTCCTCTCTGGCCTGGGAACGCTTCGGGATCCCCCAGGAGGAGGTTGCTAATGTTGCTCTGGAGAGGGAAGTCTGAGGGTCTCTGCTAGAGCTGTTGTCCCCGTGACCCGATTCCGGATAAGCGGTTGAAGATGGATGGATGGATTAATGTCAGCCTATTTTTTCTCCTGAGTCAGCCCCTAGACTTAGTTGAACGTCTCCCTCTGGACATGCATATGGAATGATCCGGGCAGCTCAGGTGGTTCGGGCATCTCGTGCGGATGCCTCACGAGCGTCTCCCTAGGGAAGTCCTCGTTTCCCGTCCCACTGGGAGGAGACCCCCGCGGCAGGCCAAGGACCAGATGGGGGTGGGGGGTTACATCTCCTCTCTGGCCTGGGAACGCTTCGGGATCCCCCAGGAGGAGGTTGCTAATGTTGCTCTGGAGAGAGAAGTCTGAGGGTCTCTGCTAGAGCTGTTGTCCCCGCGACCCGATTCCGGATAAGCGGTTGAAGATGGATGGATGGATTAATGTCAGCCTATTTTTTCTCCTGAGTCAGCCCCTAGACTTAGTTGAACGTCTCCCTCCGGACACGACCGTCGACGCAAGAGTACGTTGTCTTTAAATCCTACTCGGGCAGGCGAGGCTTACCAGCGTGATTTGTGGCAACAAAATGAGTTTGGGCAAAAAACTGAAGCTCGCCGGACACAACATTGATTAAAAAAAAAATAGAAAATTGTTCCAGCAGTCTTGTTCACGAGTGAGGGAAGAGTGGATGGTGAGATCGACAGGCGGATCGGTGCGGCGTCTTCAGTAATGCGGACGTTGTACCGATCCGTTGTGGTGAAGAAGGAGCTGAGCCGGAAGGCAAAGCTCTCAATTTACCGGTCGATCTACGTTCCCATCCTCACCTATGGTCATGAGCTTTGGGTCATGACCGAAAGGATAAGATCACGGGTACAAGCGGCCCAAATGAGTTTCCTTCGCTCTCCCTTAGAGATAGGGTGAGAAGCTCTGTCATCCGGGAGGAACTCAAAGTAAAGCCGCTGCTCCTCCACATGGAGAGGAGCCAGATGAGGTGGTTCGGGCATCTGGTCAGGATGCCACCCGAACGCCTCCCTAGGGAGGTGTTTAGGGCACGTCCAACCGGTAGGAGGCCACGGGGAAGACCCAGGACACGTTGGGAAGACTATGTCTCCCGGCTGGCCTGGGAACGCCTCGGGATCCCCCGGGAAGAGCTAGACGAAGTGACTGGGGAGAGGGAAGTCTGGGTTTCCCTGCTTAGGCTGTTGCCCCCGCGACCCGACCTCGGATAAGCGGAAGATGATGGATGGATGTTCCAGCAATTAAACCTGTGAGGTGGAAAATATTATTCCAATAAAGGGGCGGAAGTTTTAATGAGTTGTGGAGGACGTGGATGGTGTATTTGGGGTTTTAATGTGGTAATTACTATTTTCTGGGAACGGGGCGGCAGACTCGTTATGATTAGAGCACGTCTGCCTTGATGGAAGTTTCGAGCAAATCTCCATCAAGAAAGTTATATTCCAGAGATGGAATTAAGACTTCTGAGATACACTCTATTGCCAAAAGTATTTGGACACCTGCCTTGGCTCACATCCCATTCCTAACCCGTAGGGTTCAATATGACTTTTTGCAGCTATTACAGTTTCAACTCTTCTGGGAAGGCTGTCCACAAGGTTGCGGGGTGTGTTTATAGGCATTTTCCCACCATTCTTCCAATGGTCAAGAAGGCCTGAGTGGAAAGGCGGAGCCGACGGGCCGACGGCGGTGCAGGGCACGCTGTAGCCCTGCTCAAGATGGCGGCAAGGAGGCGGTAGAATGCGGCGGAACGGAAAGGCGCTGCAATCCAAATCAGGTGCGTGGCTCACACACCGGCTCACAATCTACGTATCTCCTCGCACAGTATAAAAAGGGAGAAGGAGGAAAGATGAGAGGGAAGTAGAGTTTCCGCAGCAGAGGCAACAGTGCAGGAGAAACGAGAGCAACAGAGATCAGCACATGAGAGAGACGACCGAGGAGCGAGCAGCGGAAAGAGCGATCCGAGCGGCAGAAAAACGTATTGAAAAATAAAGAGTGAAACCCAGGCTCAAAAGAAATGTCCTTCCTGGGTGGTCCCCTGAACCAGCACGACGACGACTTGAATCCGTCACAGCCTGGCTCTCAGTCTTTGTTCTAATTCATCCCAAAGGTGTTCTATCGGGTTCAGGTCAGGACTCTGTGCAGGCCAGTCAAGTTCATCCACACCAGACTCGGTCATCCACCTTGCTTTGTGCACTGGTGCACAGTCATGTTGGAAACATCCAAACTGTTCCCACAGGGTTGGGAGAATGGAATTGTCCAAAACATGTTTTGGTATCCTGGAGAATTCAAAGTTACTTTCACTGGAACAAAGGGGCCAAGCCCAACTCCTGAAAAACAACTCCACACCATAATTCCGCCGCTGACCCCCCTCTGTCAGTTTACGTGGCCTACTACTTGGTAGCTGAGTTGCTGTTGTTCCCAAACTCTTCCATTTTATTAAAATAAAGCCGACAGTTGACTTTGGAATATTTAGGAGCGAGGACATTTCACGACTGGATTTGTTGCACAGGTGGCATCCTATGACAGTTCCATGCTGGAAATCACTGGGTCCAAAAAAACGTGTTTCTCAAACTTGTTTTACCGAGTCCCCACCTCAGAAAACACTCAAAGTACCACCATAATGAGCAACGTTAAATTACAGTAGCATAGTAGCCCCAAACGTTCATTAAAAACAAGACAGGTCGCTGTAACATTACACACAGTTTGAACGGTAGCACTGTGTCGGAAGTAGTAAAGAGCATGTTGTTTCAGGGGAGCACGGTGGAAGAGGGGTTAGTGCGTCTGCCTCACAATACGAAGGTCCTGAGTAGTCCTGGGTTCAATCCCAGTGTGGAGAGGCGGAGCCAACGGGCCGACGGCGGGGCAGGGCACGCTGCAGCCCTGCCCAACATGGTGGCAAGGAGGCGTGGCACACACACCGGCACACAATCAATTTAATCTCCTCCTGCTGTATAAAAGGGGAGAAGGAGGAGAGATCGAGGAAGGAGTTGGAGAGACTGCAGCAGAGATCGAGGAGTGGAAGCAAAAGAGCGCACGACGACGCGGCCGACTGAAGGAGAGCGAGAAGCGACCAGACCGAAAGACGAGCTTTATTTGAGAAATAAAAGACTCAAACCTGCTCAAGAAAGCATGTCCTTCCTGGGTGGTCCATTGAACCCGCACGACGACAGCTTAAGTCCGTTACACTTTCTGTGTGGAGTTTGCATGTTCTCCCCGTGACTGCGTGGGTTCCTTCCGGGTACTCCGGCTTCCTACCACTTCCAAAGACATGCACCTGGGGATAGGTTGATTGCCTACTGGGAAAGAACTGGGTGACCACACTTGGGTACTCATGGTAAGCGGGAGCCCCCTGATATTCCTCCCTTCTGAACCGAAGTGTCGATGTAATTATTGCTCAGCAGGAAGGCTGAAGAAGATCATGCTCTTCACACAAAGTAAAGAATTAATCCGAAACTGATCGACCTCCTCGGATCACTCCACTTTGGGAACGACTACTCCTTCAGCCTACCGACAAGGGTTGGCGATCGACCCCCCAACTCCAGATCACCTTCAAAGCCTTTAGTGAGTCAGTGGAGAGGCTTTGGGCAGTTCTTTCAAATTTTGGCCTGGTGCTGAGCTAAAGTTGCTCTTGCCTTCCTCAGCTCTTTCTCCAGTTCCCTCAGGCGGGCTTCAGTCCGGTGGAGTTATGAGAACCCTGCCAGAACCCAGTGCTTGAGGTCTTTCTCCTGCTGTCGCCATATGAAATCAGGTAAACGCTATTCCTGGGTTCGATCCTGGGCTCGGGATCTTTCTGTGTGGAGTTTGCATGTTCTCCCCGTGACTGCGTGGGTTCCCTCCGGGTACTCCGGCTTCCTCCCACGTCCAAAGAGATGTACCTGGGGACAGGCCCCTTCCACCTCCAAAGACATGCACCTGGGGATAAGCCCCTCCCACGTCCAAAGACATGCACGTGGGGATAGATTGATTGGCAACACTAAATGGTCCCGAGTGTGTGAATCTGTGTTGGCCCTGCGATGAGGTGGCGACTTGTCCAGGGCGTACGTCGCCTTCCGCCCGATTGTAGCTGAGATAGGCATCAGCGCCCCCCGCTACCCCCAAAGGGAATAAGCGATAGAAAAAGGATGGATGGATGTTTAGCTAATTGGAGAGCTAGCTTCTGTTTTGTTTGCCCAGCCGTTTTACTGCCGTGTGGAAACAATTAAAGTATGTAAATAAACATTTACAGAATCTCTCTGTGTGGATAACTCATTTCACAACGTATACCTGATGTTTAAAGTCTGGTGCGGCTACTTCTAAAATTTGGTGGGTGTGGCTTATATACCGGCGCGCTCTATAGTCCGGAAAACACGGTGACCAAAGACGCATGTTGTACCAGCGAAATTGGGGGTGGGGGTATAGCTCGGTTGGTAGAGGGGCCGTGCCAGCAACTTGAGGGTTGCAGGTTCAAATCCCGCTTCCGCCATTCTAGTCACTGACATTGTGTCCTTGGGCAAGACACTTTACCCACCTGCCCCCAGTGCCACCCACACTGGTTTGAACGTAAAAATTAGATATTGGGTTTCACTATGTAAAGCGCTTTGAGTCACTAGAGAAAAAACGCTATATAAATATAATTCCCTCCCCCCCCCCATTCAAATCCCACGCGAGCACGTCGAGAACACGCAAACAGAGATTTTAACTCTCGACCTCCAGACCGCGAGGCTAACGTGCTAACCACCGTTTAACCTTCCACAGCGTTTGCGGCTAATTTATGGATTAGTTCAAAGAAAAACAAAGCAAGTAAAGGCATTCAACAGGTTTGTTGTTGTTTGTGCTGTGGCGCCATCTTTTGGACGAGAGAACTGCTGCAGTGCCCTTCTGTTTAGACTGAGCTTTCAACCGGAAGTACAAGTGCCAATGCGTCCTCATGACGAGCGCACCGCGGGCCACGCCCACATGTGCTTTCTCTCAGCCGACAGCACGTCCACGCAGCTACAAGCCTGCAGATGATTGCCTCACACACCTGGAATTGATGAGGGCGAGCGGCTTAAAAGACAAGTGGACCCAGGGATCCTCGCGGGAACTTGGTTCTCAATTCGGATACCGTAAGGCTTATGCTCTCTCTCTCTCTCGCTCTCTCTGCACTTCTCCCTCGAGTCTGACATCCTTGTTTGTTCTCCCGTATTTCTGCAGTGTTTCCGTTCCTTTGCCCTGAATTTGGACCGCCTCCCTCGTGCCTCGACTCCTCGCCGGCCACATGGACTTCCTCGTTCCTTCGCTCTCGCCAACACTTATGGTAAAACGCTCCAATTAAGTACTTCACATAGTCTTACACCATACACACTCTTGGGTTTATGGTAAAACGCTCCAATTAAGTACTTCACATAGTCTTACACTATACACACTCTTGGGTTTATGGTAAAACGCTCCAATTAAGTACTTCACATAGTCTTACACCATACACACTCTTGGGTTTATGGTAAAACGCTCCAATTAAGTACTTCACATAGTCTTACACCATACACACTCTTGGGTTTATGGTAAAACGCTCCAATTAAGTACTTCACATAGTCTTACACCATACACACTCTTGGGTTTATGGTAAAACGCTCCAATTAAGTACTTCACATAGTCTTACACCATACACACTCTTGGGTTTATGGTAAAACGCTCCAATTAAGTACTTCACATAGTCTTACACCATACACACTCTTGGGTTTATGGTAAAACGCTCCAATTAAGTACTTCACATAGTCTTACACCATACACACTCTTGGGTTTATGGTAAAACGCTCCAATTAAGTACTTCACATAGTCTTACACCATACACACTCTTGGGTTTATGGTAAAACGCTCCAATTAAGTACTTCACATAGTCTTACACCATACACACTCTTGGGTTTATGGTAAAACGCTCCAATTAAGTACTTCACATAGTCTTACACCATACACACTCTTGGGTTTATGGTAAAACGCTCCAATTAAGTACTTCACATAGTCTTACACCATACACACTCTTGGGTTTATGGTAAAACGCTCCAATTAAGTACTTCACATAGTCTTACACCATACACACTCTTGGGTTTATGGTAAAACGCTCCAATTAAGTACTTCACATAGTCTTACACCATACACACTCTTGGGTTTATGGTAAAACGCTCCAATTAAGTACTTCACATAGTCTTACACCATACACACTCTTGGGTTTATGGTAAAACGCTCCAATTAAGTACTTCACATAGTCTTACACCATACACACTCTTGGGTTTATGGTAAAACGCTCCAATTAAGTACTTCACATAGTCTTACACCATACACACTCTTGGGTTTTTGACACACACCATTCTATAGTTTATTAGCATTATTAAATTATTATTATTATTATTACTAAATCGTCCAATGTGGGAGTGTTCTCATGCATACTTGCACATATGTGTACTAATATGTGTCGCTAAAAAGTCAAACCCACAGGCGTGCTCGCAAATCGAGCCGAGGCACTCCTATTAAAATGTTCCAAACGAGATCTGGCCCAAATCTACGGAGCAAAAATCTGGATGATTAGCACAGCTGTGTGCGGTCACCACAGGTGTCGCCTCTGCCCCCCCCCTTACTCACTTTGCTTTAGCGGCTTAACGAGGGGGCATTTGTTTAATCTCATCATCTTTGTCTAGCGTGATTAAAACATATTCGGTAATTCTCCCAGGTCCCCGCTTTGCCGTCCTCCTGATTAGTGGCAGGTTCACTCGGCACACCCCCACTGACAAATAATGGAACAGTTGTTGTTAGGACGCACGCTCGGAGGTGCGGTGGCACACACACACACACACACACACATATGCACAGACACACACACACACACGGAAACACACAGACAGATAGAAACACGTAGGCCCTTGTGTACAGCCCCCCTGTGGTATGGTAATGAGCTGCTAATCTCTCTGGTTTACACAGCCAGAACAGTGTGTGTGTGTGTGTGTGTGTGTGTGTGTGTGTGTGAAGGTGCGGTGTGCAAAAGCCTGAGGTATTCTCCTAGGCCATCATCCTTCTGCTCTCACTTGTGTGCAGGCTGTCAACACATAGCAGCGTCGAAGCCGTGGGTGTGTGTGTGTGTGTGTTCTTGTATTTCTGTCAATTTCGAGACATCAACAAGGAAAAGTGCCGTCCATATGAGGACCCGATATGGAAAGCCATTTTATCTAATAGAGAATGTCCCATTTGCAACCCTGGTGGTGAAATCTATCAAAATTATGTGAACCCCCCCCCCCACACACACACACCAAACAAGAATGACAAATACATTTTGGGAGAATATCCGCACTGTAACACAACATGAACAGAACAAATACCCAGAACCGTTGCAGAACTAACTCGGCCCGGGCACTATAAGATACACCCCCCCCCCCCCTACCTCCAACCCCGCCCACCTCAACCTCCTCATGCTCTCTCAGGCAGAGCATGTCCAAAATTCCAAGCTGCTGTTTTTGAGGCATGTTAAAAAAAATAATGCACTTTGTGAGTGTCCAGGGTGTACCCCGCCTTCCGCCCAAATGTAGCTGGGATAGGCACCAGCGCCCCATCGCGACCCCTAAAGGGAATAAGCGGCAGAAAATGGATGGATGGATGTGTCGGTTTTAAAAGTGCTCCCCCTCTGGTCAACATATGAAATAACAAGTGTGTGTAAGAAATTGAAATGCGCCCCTTTTTGGCAAAAATTAAAAGCAAAAATGAAAAAATAAAAATAATTTATATATATATATATATATATATATGTATATATATATATATATATATATATATATATGGTGGCGACTTGTCCAGGGTGTACCCCGCCTACCGCTCGAATGCAGCTGAGTTAGGCTCCAGCAACCCCACGTGACCCCAAAAGGGACAAGCGGTAGAAAAAGAAGGATGGATGGATATGTGTATATATATATATATATATATATATATATATATAGAGAGAGAGAGAGAGAGAGACATACTGTAATAACCAAATACAAACAAAACATAAAAATAAAATTAATAACTATAAGCAGTATTTTTTCTCACAATGTGCAAACTTTTTTTTCTCACATAATTTTGAACAATTTCTCATATTCCTGAAGGAATCTATAAAGTACTATCTATCTATCTATCTATCTATCTATCTATATTCTTTCTGTTTCTGTTATTTCTGTAATAATATTTTCCCGTCAAAATATTACTTTTTTACGTAAAAATTATTACTTTTTACGTAAAATTACTCCTTCTTAATTCAAAACGTCGACATTCGTACTAGAAAATTCTGACTTTTATCACAATATTGCCAATTTTTTTTTGTTCTTGTAAAAAATAGTGACATTTTCTGAGTAAAATCATGACTTTTGTCAGAATTTTGCCCAGTAAAATTCCGATTATTGACTTTTGTGGAGTAAAATTACGACTCTTTTCACAAAATGGCCCAAATTTTAAGCTTTTCTCGTAAAATTGCGACTACTATTAGGTGAAATTCCAACTTTTATCATAATATTGGACAAATGTTCAGTTTTTCTTGTAAAATATTGACTTGTGTTGAGTAAAATTACAATTTGCATTTTAATACTGCCAAAATGTAAAGTTTTTCTTGTGAAACTGTGACCTTTTTCTTGTGAAATGCCAACTCATTTTTCACAACAAGCTTTTTTATATTTGCATAGTATGTATACATTATTAATGTTGTAAATACAAATATTTATATATTTATCTACAAAGGGTGGTCCTTAAGAGGTAGGCATTTTTCGGAGGTCTCAAGAAGGTCTGAAATACAATAATGCGTGTGTCTATGTGTGTACGTGTGTGTGTGTGTGTCTATGTGTGTGTGTTCTTGTATTTCTGGCCTTCTTGAGACACCAAAAAGGAGAAGTACCGTCCATATGAGGACCGGTGAACAAGTTAGGAGCGAAATAAGCATTTTTTGGAGGTCTCAAGAAGGCCTGAAATACAATAATGTATGTGTGTGAGTGTGTGAGTGTGTGTGTATGTGTGTGTTTTTGTATTTATGCCCTTCTTGAGACACCAACAAGGAGAAATACCGTCCATTTGAGGACTGGTGAACAAGTTGGGAGCGAAATAGGCATTTTTCGGAGGTCTCCAGAAGGTCTGAAAAACAATAATGTATGTGTGTGTGTGTGAATGTGTGGGTCTGTGTTTTTGTGTCTGTGTGTTCTTGTATTTCTGCCCTTCTTGAGACACCAACAAGGAGAAGTACCGTCCATATGAGGACCGGTGAACAAGTTAGGAGCGAAATAGGCACTTTTTGGAGGTCTCAAGAAGGCCTGAAATACAATAATGTATGTGTGTGTGTGTGTGTGTGTGTGTATGTGTGTGTGAGTGTGTTCTTGTATTTCTGCTCTTCTTAAAACTCCAACAAGGAGAAGTACCGTCCATATGAGGACCGGTGAACAAGTTAGGAGCGAAATGGCCGTTTTTCGGAGGTCACCAGAAGGTCTGAAATACAATAATGTATGTGTGTGTGTGTGTATGTATATGTGTGGGTGTGTGTTTT